>NC_136839.1:4031423-4342437 GCF_951394365.1 Tetrao urogallus | reverse complement strand
ACATCAAGGGCAACAAAAGAGGCTTCAATTGGGGTCTCCGTGGTTACGGGAAAATAAGAGAACATGTGAGTGTTCTCCTGAAGTAAGTAGGAGACCTGGCTTCTCGGGACAGCAAAAATGCTGAGGTCCTGATTGTCTTCTTTCTTTCTTTCTTATCCAGCAAGCGTGGTTTTTAGGAATCGCATGGCTCAGAGGCCAGGCTGAAAAACGGGAGCTATCGAGATGTAATTTTGGGTCAAGGAAAACCTGAGCAAACTGCATATTTCTAACACCTTCAGCTCATTTGTCCCCTGATGAGATGCACTCATGAGTGCTGAGGGAGCTGTCCACTCTTCATCACCAACGTAGGTTGGTGACTGGGAGAAGTGCCTCCAAGAATGGGGGAAGGTGCATATCAGTCCTGTTTAAGAAGACCAAGAAGCAGATGCGAGGGAGCTACTGGACTGTACGTTTCAGTCGTATGGAGCTGCTGGAGCAGTGCACCCTGAAAACTGTTTCCTGGCACACGTAGTTAGAAGGTATCGGATGCTGTAATCTGCATGGATTCACCATGGAGAAGTCATGGTTGGATCAAGCTGATATGTGTCTGCAGTGAAACAGAAAGCCTGGTGGACAGGGAAGAGAACAGGATATATTCTTGCTGGAGTTCAGTAAGGCTTCTGGAACTGTCCTCAATAAGATGGCCATAGTGAGGCTGTTGAAGAATAGTGAACAGTGTTCTGAATGAGGCCTTCTCTGCCTCGTGAAAAAACAGCTCTGTTGGAGAGGCATGTGTCCTCTCGTCAAACAAGTGAAACCTGGTAGATGCCAGAACTGTCAGATGGCTGGGGATGTTTGTGGAATGGATGTGATCAAAAAGGCCATCACCACAAAAGATCTCCCATACTAAGTACTTCCCTGCCCTGCGGGCATGGAGGGAGCTGGGATGCGCTCCAAGAGTACCAAGAGAATACCTTGAGATGCCAAGCTACTGAAGAGACTTTCCTGACACTTGGCAATTCTGAATCTGATTTTGGATGGGCTATGAGCCACCCATTTGGCACCCTGTGTGTGCTGTCTGCCGACCTGAGCACCATGGGGGGATCCTCCGCGCATAGAGTAACTCCATTCCTAGAGGAGACGGAGCAAGGCGCTGACAAGAAAACCAGCACAGCCATCTACTCTAGAGGAGTGGCCAGATTCCATGGGACTTTTGGTGAAAGAACAAGGCTCGGGAAGGAAATGTTGTTCCACAAAAAAGCTTATGGCATGGGTAGACCGATGACCAAGAAACTGCCACGGGAGTGCATGATGGCCAGTGAACATTCGATCGTGTTCCTAGAACAGTGTGCAAAGGCATTTGCAAGCAGCAGAACTGCCCACCTGCCTTTCGAGGGAATGAGCAGCCTGAGGGACAGGCAGGGAGGGAGAAGGACCAAATGGGAATGCAGGCAACAAAGGCTCTGGGTGTCTTGAAAGGGGCTGCACTGGTAGGAGCACATGCCTTCCTTGCTGATAAGGTGGTTACAAATAAGTCATGACATTTCCCCTGAGACACGTACTGTGCCTGTAGCACAGAATGCCTCGGGCACTTGGGATGCATCTGTCACCCCTAGTGACGTGTTTCTGCAAGGAAACTCCTTGTGCCTGTCATCCTGGAACTTGAAAGGTGTCCGCGCAGCCAATTTGTGAAGGTCGGAAAGAAGGAAATGAAATGTCAGGGTTGACAGAAACAAAAACCCAACCTGTGCCATTAGGAGGGAGAATTTACATTTGAGGTGAGTCTTGTGGAAAATTACAGTGTGCGTAAAGAGACGGTGGGCCTGGGGCACTGCTGGAGTGGTATAAAAGTGGGGCCATCTCCTCTCTCAGTCATTCGCTCCTCTTGCCTCCATCTCCCAGGGAACGAGGTGAGTGCAAAGCCCTTTCACAACCTCTTCTTCTTTGGGGATTTCTCTGGACATACAAGTGTCTCCACGTAATGTTGCGTTTTGGGAAAGCAGCCTACTGTGCTATGGGGAATGGGGCAGCACGTGCGAGCTGGAGAGATGCTGGGTCTTGCACGAGCTGTGCTACGGGCTAGGCATGAACTCGGTAGCGATTGGCTGTACCATTGGAGCTTTAGGGAAGAACTGGAAAACAGATTTCCTTACACAGCCTCCATACCCCCAGCCAGCACAGTGCCTCGGCTCTCTCCTGCTGGGATGGCGGGATGCTCCTGTCTCTCTTCTGTGTCCTCCTGACCCTCTGTGCCAACAGGTGCCCCTCCAGACACAAGACATGTCCTGCTACGACCAGTGCCTGCCACGCCTGCCCTGCCAGCCCTGCGGCCCCACCCCTCTGGGCAGCAGCTGCAACGAGCCCTGCGTCAGGCAGTGCCAGGACTCCAACGTCTTCATCCAGCCCTCTCCCGTGGTGGTGACCCTGCCCGGACCCATCCTCAGCTCCTTCCCGCAGAACACCGCCGTGGGATCCTCCACCTCCGCTGCCGTTGGCAGCATCCTCAGCTCTGAGGGCGTGCCCATCTCCTCTGGAGGCTTTGGCCTCTCTGGCATTGGCAGCCGCTTCGGTGGCAGGCGGTGCTTCCCCTGCTAAAGCTGCTGGCAGCGGCCCTGGAGAAAGACCTCCCAGGACCCAGAATTTATTCACAGATCTGCACTGGACCATCAGGATCTTGTTTTCGTAGGCTACAAGCAATGCTAACACTCTTGCAAATGAACAGATCCACCATGGACGCTCCGGAAGCATTGTCCATGTTTGCCTTTCCCCTCTTCCACTCTCTCCTTTGCCTCCTGATGCCTTGTTTGTCACTTACGCCCCGCTGGTCTGTCAACCCCAGGAATCAAGCTCGGGGAGGACAGGATGGCCCTTCTTCCTCTGCCGAAAAGGCAGACGGACAGCAGGTGGGACGTCCACCATGGCCACACAGTGCCGACTCTGTCCCTGCTTATTCCTGAATGTTGGCCACCCCTTGGAGCAATTTTGTTCCCCTCTTTTCTCTCAATAAAATTGTGCCGCATCTCAGTCTGTGCCTCTGCATCATCACTCTACTCTGCAAACACTCCAGGTGACAGCAGGACATCATCAGCTGCTCTGGAGACTTCCGAGATCGTGTGAGGCACGTGGCGACCCTTTCCCCACCAGGACTAAGCTGGAAAACAGTGAGCAGTTGGCTCCCATGGGAGAGAACTGCCACTACCACTTGACAAAAGCGTCCACAAGTCCCACACTTTCCCTGGCCTTCAGGTCAAGCTTTGCTGCCTCTCTGCCACAGAATCATAGAATCACAGAATGGCTTGGGTCACAAGGATCCACACAGATCAGCGCGTTCTGCAGCCCTGCCCCAGGCAGGGCCACCAACCTCCAGATCTGGGACTAGAACAGGTTGCCCATGGGCCCATCCAACCTGGTCTTGAGCACCTCCAGGAATGGAGCATCCTCTGGCAACCTGTTACAGCACCTCATCACTCTCTCGGAAAGAGAGAACTGCCCCCTGACATCCAATGAAAGCCTTCCCTCCTTGAGCTTATAACTACTCCCCCTTTTCCTATCACAGTCTACCCTTGTAAAAAGGTGATTCCCCTCCTGTTCATAATTCCCCTTTTTAAATACTGGAAGACTGCAATGAGGTCTTCTCACTGCCTTTTCCTCTTCAGGCTGAACAAGCCCAGCATCCTCAGCCTGTCTTGGAGTTGCTCCAGTCCTCTAATCATCTCTGGGGCCCTCCTCTGGGTCCTCTCCAACAGCTCCACACCTTTCCTGTATTGGGAGCCCCAGCATTGGACACAGGTCTCCACGTGGGGTCTTACGAGGGCGGAGTAGAGAGGAACAACCATCTCACCATCCATGCTGGCCACCCCTCTTCTGATGGAGTCTAGGATACCATTGGCCTTCCAAGCTGCAAGAGCACACTCATGGTTCATGTTTACATTTTCATCCACCGGGACACCCACGACCTTCTCCACAGGGCTACTCTCAAAGAGTTCTTCTCCCACTCTCTACACGTATTTGGGGTTACCCTGACCCACACGCAAGACCTTGCACTCTGCTGTGTTGAACCTCATTATGTTCACACGGGCAACCTGCTGAGTTTGTCAAAATCCCTCTGCATGGCTTCCCTTCCTTCTATCACGTCAGCTACACCACTCAGCTTTGTGTCATTGGCAAACTTGCTGAGGGTACTCTCGAGCCCATCGTCAAGGTCATCGATGAAGATGTTGAGGAGTGCCAGAACCAACACAGGCCCCTGGGGAACACTGCTCATAATCAGCCTCCCCCTGGATATAGTGCCATTCACCACACCCCTCTGTCTTTGGCCTACCAACCAATTACCTTACCCACTGAATAGTCCACCCCACAAGACCGTATCTCTCCCATTCAGACACAAGGATATGGAGGGGGGACCACGTCAAAGGCCTTGCCCAAACCCACGTAGATGGCATTGGCCACTCTCCCTTTCTTCACCAATGACATCACTCCATCACAGAAGGCCATCAGAATGGTCAGACAAAACCTTCTTCCGGCAAAGCCATGATGGCTATCTGCCATCACCCACTCATCCCTCATGTGCCTTCTTCATGTTCACGTCTTCTAGGAGGATCTGTTCCATGATCTTCCCAGGCACAGCGGTGAGACTCACCGGCCTTTAGTTCCTCGGGTCCTCCTTCCTCCCGTTCTTGTGAGTCAGAGTCTTGGACACTTTCCTCAGCAACCTTCTGTGGGGAATCTGCTTTAGCAAGGGGCTTGGAACGGATGATTTCCAGATGTAGTACCAACCCCTGAAAATCTGTGAATCTCTGACCGATATCATACCACTGCATCTTGCAGAGCATTGCAGGCACAGCATCAAGGTTCTCTCCAATCTCAGATCAAAGCCCGTATGCTGGGGGATGGCAAGCAGTGGGGAGGAGGCTTCAACAGGGCAGCTGACGCCAAAAGATCCAAGGCCAATTCCAGGCCATGGCACATTACACTGAGCAAGAAAGGCTGAGCAAAGAGAAGGAGGACAGGAGAGTCTTCTTGCAAAAACATCTGCCCTCTCCTACCACTCCTAAGGAATTGGATGCCGTGCATCCCCAGACATGCCTGAATATCACTTCCTGGTGGGAAGAAGAACATACCTGTTTTCTCTCTCTTTGCTTACTTCTAAGAGTAAGCCTCTGCTTGCTTCCCCATTTCGCTTGCCTTTAATTATCTTCATCTTATCTCAACCCCTGAGCCTTCTCTTCCCATTCAGGTTTCTCACTCCCCTATTTCTTTCAGGACGGCGAGTGAGAGAGTGGTCCCATCAACCTCTGTTGGCTATCAGTCAGAAACCACCACAATGGACAGAAGACTATGATAGGACAGCACATCAGGGGATGGCCCAAATTGACCCTTGGGATATTGCATGACACATCAAATTGTGCACAGCAATTAAACCGGGGAGAGTAATTCCCAAAGGAGCCACTCCTCAGAAGTGGGCTGTACTGCTAGGATCTGACAAGTGGCCGTCTTCACACCCCTTCCTTTCCCGCTTTAGTTTTTCCTTCGCTTCTTACCCTGTACTTATTTTGACACGTGAGTTCTTCTCATTTCTCCTACTCCTATTCCTATTGTAATCTCTATATCACCGACAGTGAGGAGCGACCGAGACTCTGGCGGGTTCTTTTTTGCATATGTGGGACGTTGCACTGGCTTATGGGGCCATTCGGGAGCTCTCCAACGAAGTGCAGTGTCCAGCAGCAAAGGCTGCAGAGGGACTGGCAGCCAAGGAAAGGGACCTGCAGAATAGTCACAGGACACAGCTGGCCACCATCACACAGGTTCTGTCAAAGCCCTGGTTGGCTGCTGGCTTGATGCCATCCAGACTTCACTCCACGTACAACTTTCGTACTCTCAGAGCTGTCACGGACTTAACTAGATCAATCTATGCCCGTGACAAGGCAGGCAGTAGGCCTTTCAGCCCCTGGGTTCAAGTGAACATTCCTGAGTTATCTTACCAATTGCTCAGATCAGCAGTCAGAACCACTTCCCAGAATGGCTACAGAGAAACATCTCTCCCCAGAGACATCATGGCACAGGCTCCAGAGGAGAACGGATAACAACACGGGCAATGATTAGGATGCAGTCAAATTTATTGAGGCAAAAGAGAGAAACGATGCCACACATTCAGGAAGCACCACAAACACATGACAGCCCGCAATGCATGAATCTAATGGGTGAACTGCCATCCATCCATCCATCCATCCGCCCTTTCCACAGCGGGAGAAGGGCCATCCTGTCCTCCCTACGCTGGTATTGTGGGTCTGACTGTCCAGAGGAGCAGATGGTGATCACTAATGGCACAGGAAGGAAATGAGAGAGAGAAAAGGGGGAAGGAAGGAAGACATGGATCACATTTGCAGTGCAATCGAACTAGCTCCATTGCTTGGTCTCAAGTCCCACAAAGACTTTGTGCATCCTGGGGATCTTCCTCCAGGGCCATCAGCAACAGATTTAGCAGGGGAAGAACCGCCTGCCACCGAAGCGGCTGCCAATGCCAGAGAGGCCAAAGCCTCCAGAGGAGATGGGCACGCCCTCAGAGCTGAGGATGCTGCCAACGGCAGCGGAGGTGGAGGATCCCACGGCGGTGTTCTGCGGGAAGGAGCTGAGGATGGGTCCGGGCAGGGTCACCACCACGGGAGAGGGCTGGATGAAGACGTTGGAGTCCTGGCACTGCCTGACGCAGGGCTCGTTGCAGCTGCTGCCCAGAGGGGTGGGGCCGCAGGGCTGGCAGGGCAGGCGTGGCAGGCACTGGTCGTAGCAGGACATGTCTTGTGTCTGGAGGGGCACCTGTTGGCACAGAGGGTCAGGAGGACACAGAAGAGAGACAGGAGCATCCCGCCATCCCAGCAGGAGAGAGCCGAGGCACTGTGCTGGCTGGGGGTATGGAGGCTGTGTAAGGAAATCTGTTTTCCAGTTCTTCCCTAAAGCTCCAATGGTACAGCCAATCGCTACCGAGTTCATGCCTAGCCCGTAGCACAGCTCGTGCAAGACCCAGCATCTCTCCAGCTCGCACGTGCTGCCCCATTCCCCATAGCACAGTAGGCTGCTTTCCCAAAACGCAACATTACGTGGAGACACTTGTATGTCCAGAGAAATCCCCAAAGAAGAAGAGGTTGTGAAAGGGCTTTGCACTCACCTCGTTCCCTGGGAGATGGAGGCAAGAGGAGCGAATGACTGAGAGAGGAGATGGCCCCACTTTTATACTGCTTGTGTGCCGCCTGAGGCCAGCAGTCACTCTAAGCAAGCAGTAATTTTCCCAGAGACTCACCTCAAATGCAAATAATCCTTCCTAATGGCAGACTTGGTGGTTTTAATTCCCCTGACTCTGCCATTTGATTTCCCCATTCCTGTCATGACTATTTTGCCAAGATAGCTTCTTTCAAGTGCTCCGGCGAGAGACCCGAGGAATGGTTGGCAACTGCCTTAGTAGGAAGAGAGCCATCTCCTCACCGCACTACCATCTGCAGCTTAGCACCTTCTCATCCTTGCAGACATGCTACACGGTTCTCTCAACTCCCCTCCTCTCACTGAAGACTGACAGTCACAGGCAATAGTGCAGCAAGCCCAGAACCTCCAGCCACCAAGATTTCTGCCAGGTAAAAGTGTCAGGTGGCCTACACGGGGGAAAGCAAAGCTGCTGGAAATACTCAAAAACAAAAATATGAAGAAATATGAAGCATGTGGAGGATGGAAGCACGGATGGTAACCTGGGCGGAATAAAGCCATAGTGTCCATGCAGCCAGTGATCAGGTGGGGAATGCCTAAGGGCTGATAGAATACAATCTGGCAAAGGACATCAAGGGCAACAAAAGAGGCTTCAATTGGGGTCTCCGTGGTTACGGGAAAATAAGAGAACATGTGAGTGTTCTCCTGAAGTAAGTAGGAGACCTGGCTTCTCGGGACAGCAAAAATGCTGAGGTCCTGATTGTCTTCTTTCTTTCTTTCTTATCCAGCAAGCGTGGTTTTTAGGAATCGCATGGCTCAGAGGCCAGGCTGAAAAACGGGAGCTATCGAGATGTAATTTTGGGTCAAGGAAAACCTGAGCAAACTGCATATTTCTAACACCTTCAGCTCATTTGTCCCCTGATGAGATGCACTCATGAGTGCTGAGGGAGCTGTCCACTCTTCATCACCAACGTAGGTTGGTGACTGGGAGAAGTGCCTCCAAGAATGGGGGAAGGTGCATATCAGTCCTGTTTAAGAAGACCAAGAAGCAGATGCGAGGGAGCTACTGGACTGTACGTTTCAGTCGTATGGAGCTGCTGGAGCAGTGCACCCTGAAAACTGTTTCCTGGCACACGTAGTTAGAAGGTATCGGATGCTGTAATCTGCATGGATTCACCATGGAGAAGTCATGGTTGGATCAAGCTGATATGTGTCTGCAGTGAAACAGAAAGCCTGGTGGACAGGGAAGAGAACAGGATATATTCTTGCTGGAGTTCAGTAAGGCTTCTGGAACTGTCCTCAATAAGATGGCCATAGTGAGGCTGTTGAAGAATAGTGAACAGTGTTCTGAATGAGGCCTTCTCTGCCTCGTGAAAAAACAGCTCTGTTGGAGAGGCATGTGTCCTCTCGTCAAACAAGTGAAACCTGGTAGATGCCAGAACTGTCAGATGGCTGGGGATGTTTGTGGAACGGATGTGATCAAAAAGGCCATCACCACAAAAGATCTCCCATACTAAGTACTTCCCTGCCCTGCGGGCATGGAGGGAGCTGGGATGCGCTCCAAGAGTACCAAGAGAATACCTTGAGATGCCAAGCTACTGAAGAGACTTTCCTGACACTTGGCAATTCTGAATCTGATTTTGGATGGGCTATGAGCCACCCATTTGGCACCCTGTGTGTGCTGTCTGCCGACCTGAGCACCATGGGGGGATCCTCCGCGCATAGAGTAACTCCATTCCTAGAGGAGACGGAGCAAGGCGCTGACAAGAAAACCAGCACAGCCATCTACTCTAGAGGAGTGGCCAGATTCCATGGGACTTTTGGTGAAAGAACAAGGCTCGGGAAGGAAATGTTGTTCCACAAAAAAGCTTATGGCATGGGTAGACCGATGACCAAGAAACTGCCACGGGAGTGCATGATGGCCAGTGAACATTCGATCGTGTTCCTAGAACAGTGTGCAAAGGCCTTTGCAAGCAGCAGAACTGCCCACCTGCCTTTCGAGGGAATGAGCAGCCTGAGGGACAGGCAGGGAGGGAGAAGGACCAAATGGGAATGCAGGCAACAAAGGCTCTGGGTGTCTTGAAAGGGGCTGCACTGGTAGGAGCACATGCCTTCCTTGCTGATAAGGTGGTTACAAATAAGTCATGACATTTCCCCTGAGACACGTACTGTGCCTGTAGCACAGAATGCCTCGGGCACTTGGGATGCATCTGTCACCCCTAGTGACGTGTTTCTGCAAGGAAACTCCTTGTGCCTGTCATCCTGGAACTTGAAAGGTGTCCGCGCAGCCAATTTGTGAAGGTCGGAAAGAAGGAAATGAAATGTCAGGGTTGACAGAAACAAAAACCCAACCTGTGCCATTAGGAGGGAGAATTTACATTTGAGGTGAGTCTTGTGGAAAATTACAGTGTGCGTAAAGAGACGGTGGGCCTGGGGCACTGCTGGAGTGGTATAAAAGCGGGCCCAACTCCTCTCTCAGTCATTCGCTCCTCTTGCCTCCATCTCCCAGGGAACGAGGTGAGTGCAAAGCCCTTTCACAACCTCTTCTTCTTTGGGGATTTCTCTGGACATACAAGTGTCTCCACGTAATGTTGCGTTTTGGGAAAGCAGCCTACTGTGCTATGGGGAATGGGGCAGCACGTGCGAGCTGGAGAGATGCTGGGTCTTGCACGAGCTGTGCTACGGGCTAGGCATGAACTCGGTAGCGATTGGCTGTACCATTGGAGCTTTAGGGAAGAACTGGAAAACAGATTTCCTTACACAGCCTCCATACCCCCAGCCAGCACAGTGCCTCGGCTCTCTCCTGCTGGGATGGCGGGATGCTCCTGTCTCTCTTCTGTGTCCTCCTGACCCTCTGTGCCAACAGGTGCCCCTCCAGACACAAGACATGTCCTGCTACGACCAGTGCCTGCCACGCCTGCCCTGCCAGCCCTGCGGCCCCACCCCTCTGGGCAGCAGCTGCAACGAGCCCTGCGTCAGGCAGTGCCAGGACTCCAACGTCTTCATCCAGCCCTCTCCCGTGGTGGTGACCCTGCCCGGACCCATCCTCAGCTCCTTCCCGCAGAACACCGCCGTGGGATCCTCCACCTCCGCTGCCGTTGGCAGCATCCTCAGCTCTGAGGGCGTGCCCATCTCCTCTGGAGGCTTTGGCCTCTCTGGCATTGGCAGCCGCTTCGGTGGCAGGCGGTGCTTCCCCTGCTAAAGCTGCTGGCAGCGGCCCTGGAGAAAGACCTCCCAGGACCCAGAATTTATTCACAGATCTGCACTGGACCATCAGGATCTTGTTTTCGTAGGCTACAAGCAATGCTAACACTCTTGCAAATGAACAGATCCACCATGGACGCTCCGGAAGCATTGTCCATGTTTGCCTTTCCCCTCTTCCACTCTCTCCTTTGCCTCCTGATGCCTTGTTTGTCACTTACGCCCCTCTGGTCTGTCAACCCCAGGAATCAAGCTCGGGGAGGACAGGATGGCCCTTCTTCCTCTGCCGAAAAGGCAGACGGACAGCAGGTGGGACGTCCACCATGGCCACACAGTGCCGACTCTGTCCCTGCTTATTCCTGAATGTTGGCCACCCCTTGGAGCAATTTTGTTCCCCTCTTTTCTCTCAATAAAATTGTGCCGCATCTCAGTCTGTGCCTCTGCATCATCACTCTACTCTGCAAACACTCCAGGTGACAGCAGGACATCATCAGCTGCTCTGGAGACTTCCGAGATCGTGTGAGGCACGTGGCGACCCTTTCCCCACCAGGACTAAGCTGGAAAACAGTGAGCAGTTGGCTCCCATGGGAGAGAACTGCCACTACCACTTGACAAAAGCGTCCACAAGTCCCACACTTTCCCTGGCCTTCAGGTCAAGCTTTGCTGCCTCTCTGCCACAGAATCATAGAATCACAGAATGGCTTGGGTCACAAGGATCCACACAGATCAGCGCGTTCTGCAGCCCTGCCCCAGGCAGGGCCACCAACCTCCAGATCTGGGACTAGAACAGGTTGCCCATGGGCCCATCCAACCTGGTCTTGAGCACCTCCAGGAATGGAGCATCCTCTGGCAACCTGTTACAGCACCTCATCACTCTCTCGGAAAGAGAGAACTGCCCCCTGACATCCAATGAAAGCCTTCCCTCCTTGAGCTTATAACTACTCCCCCTTTTCCTATCACAGTCTACCCTTGTAAAAAGGTGATTCCCCTCCTGTTCATAATTCCCCTTTTTAAATACTGGAAGACTGCAATGAGGTCTTCTCACTGCCTTTTCCTCTTCAGGCTGAACAAGCCCAGCATCCTCAGCCTGTCTTGGAGTTGCTCCAGTCCTCTAATCATCTCTGGGGCCCTCCTCTGGGTCCTCTCCAACAGCTCCACACCTTTCCTGTATTGGGAGCCCCAGCATTGGACACAGGTCTCCACGTGGGGTCTTACGAGGGCGGAGTAGAGAGGAACAACCATCTCACCATCCATGCTGGCCACCCCTCTTCTGATGGAGTCTAGGATACCATTGGCCTTCCAAGCTGCAAGAGCACACTCATGGTTCATGTTTACATTTTCATCCACCGGGACACCCACGACCTTCTCCACAGGGCTACTCTCAAAGAGTTCTTCTCCCACTCTCTACACGTATTTGGGGTTACCCTGACCCACACGCAAGACCTTGCACTCTGCTGTGTTGAACCTCATTATGTTCACACGGGCAACCTGCTGAGTTTGTCAAAATCCCTCTGCATGGCTTCCCTTCCTTCTATCACGTCAGCTACACCACTCAGCTTTGTGTCATTGGCAAACTTGCTGAGGGTACTCTCGAGCCCATCGTCAAGGTCATCGATGAAGATGTTGAGGAGTGCCAGAACCAACACAGGCCCCTGGGGAACACTGCTCATAATCAGCCTCCCCCTGGATATAGTGCCATTCACCACACCCCTCTGTCTTTGGCCTACCAACCAATTACCTTACCCACTGAATAGTCCACCCCACAAGACCGTATCTCTCCCATTCAGACACAAGGATATGGAGGGGGGACCACGTCAAAGGCCTTGCCCAAACCCACGTAGATGGCATTGGCCACTCTCCCTTTCTTCACCAATGACATCACTCCATCACAGAAGGCCATCAGAATGGTCAGACAAAACCTTCTTCCGGCAAAGCCATGATGGCTATCTGCCATCACCCACTCATCCCTCATGTGCCTTCTTCATGTTCACGTCTTCTAGGAGGATCTGTTCCATGATCTTCCCAGGCACAGCGGTGAGACTCACCGGCCTTTAGTTCCTCGGGTCCTCCTTCCTCCCGTTCTTGTGAGTCAGAGTCTTGGACACTTTCCTCAGCAACCTTCTGTGGGGAATCTGCTTTAGCAAGGGGCTTGGAACGGATGATTTCCAGATGTAGTACCAACCCCTGAAAATCTGTGAATCTCTGACCGATATCATACCACTGCATCTTGCAGAGCATTGCAGGCACAGCATCAAGGTTCTCTCCAATCTCAGATCAAAGCCCGTATGCTGGGGGATGGCAAGCAGTGGGGAGGAGGCTTCAACAGGGCAGCTGACGCCAAAAGATCCAAGGCCAATTCCAGGCCATGGCACATTACACTGAGCAAGAAAGGCTGAGCAAAGAGAAGGAGGACAGGAGAGTCTTCTTGCAAAAACATCTGCCCTCTCCTACCACTCCTAAGGAATTGGATGCCGTGCATCCCCAGACATGCCTGAATATCACTTCCTGGTGGGAAGAAGAACATACCTGTTTTCTCTCTCTTTGCTTACTTCTAAGAGTAAGCCTCTGCTTGCTTCCCCATTTCGCTTGCCTTTAATTATCTTCATCTTATCTCAACCCCTGAGCCTTCTCTTCCCATTCAGGTTTCTCACTCCCCTATTTCTTTCAGGACGGCGAGTGAGAGAGTGGTCCCATCAACCTCTGTTGGCTATCAGTCAGAAACCACCACAATGGACAGAAGACTATGATAGGACAGCACATCAGGGGATGGCCCAAATTGACCCTTGGGATATTGCATGACACATCAAATTGTGCACAGCAATTAAACCGGGGAGAGTAATTCCCAAAGGAGCCACTCCTCAGAAGTGGGCTGTACTGCTAGGATCTGACAAGTGGCCGTCTTCACACCCCTTCCTTTCCCGCTTTAGTTTTTCCTTCGCTTCTTACCCTGTACTTATTTTGACACGTGAGTTCTTCTCATTTCTCCTACTCCTATTCCTATTGTAATCTCTATATCACCGACAGTGAGGAGCGACCGAGACTCTGGCGGGTTCTTTTTTGCATATGTGGGACGTTGCACTGGCTTATGGGGCCATTCGGGAGCTCTCCAACGAAGTGCAGTGTCCAGCAGCAAAGGCTGCAGAGGGACTGGCAGCCAAGGAAAGGGACCTGCAGAATAGTCACAGGACACAGCTGGCCACCATCACACAGGTTCTGTCAAAGCCCTGGTTGGCTGCTGGCTTGATGCCATCCAGACTTCACTCCACGTACAACTTTCGTACTCTCAGAGCTGTCACGGACTTAACTAGATCAATCTATGCCCGTGACAAGGCAGGCAGTAGGCCTTTCAGCCCCTGGGTTCAAGTGAACATTCCTGAGTTATCTTACCAATTGCTCAGATCAGCAGTCAGAACCACTTCCCAGAATGGCTACAGAGAAACATCTCTCCCCAGAGACATCATGGCACAGGCTCCAGAGGAGAACGGATAACAACACGGGCAATGATTAGGATGCAGTCAAATTTATTGAGGCAAAAGAGAGAAACGATGCCACACATTCAGGAAGCACCACAAACACATGACAGCCCGCAATGCATGAATCTAATGGGTGAACTGCCATCCATCCATCCATCCATCCATCCATCCGCCCTTTCCACAGCGGGAGAAGGGCCATCCTGTCCTCCCTACGCTGGTATTGTGGGTCTGACTGTCCAGAGGAGCAGATGGTGATCACTAATGGCACAGGAAGGAAATGAGAGAGAGAAAAGGGGGAAGGAAGGAAGACATGGATCACATTTGCAGTGCAATCGAACTAGCTCCATTGCTTGGTCTCAAGTCCCACAAAGACTTTGTGCATCCTGGGGATCTTCCTCCAGGGCCATCAGCAACAGATTTAGCAGGGGAAGAACCGCCTGCCACCGAAGCGGCTGCCAATGCCAGAGAGGCCAAAGCCTCCAGAGGAGATGGGCACGCCCTCAGAGCTGAGGATGCTGCCAACGGCAGCGGAGGTGGAGGATCCCACGGCGGTGTTCTGCGGGAAGGAGCTGAGGATGGGTCCGGGCAGGGTCACCACCACGGGAGAGGGCTGGATGAAGACGTTGGAGTCCTGGCACTGCCTGACGCAGGGCTCGTTGCAGCTGCTGCCCAGAGGGGTGGGGCCGCAGGGCTGGCAGGGCAGGCGTGGCAGGCACTGGTCGTAGCAGGACATGTCTTGTGTCTGGAGGGGCACCTGTTGGCACAGAGGGTCAGGAGGACACAGAAGAGAGACAGGAGCATCCCGCCATCCCAGCAGGAGAGAGCCGAGGCACTGTGCTGGCTGGGGGTATGGAGGCTGTGTAAGGAAATCTGTTTTCCAGTTCTTCCCTAAAGCTCCAATGGTACAGCCAATCGCTACCGAGTTCATGCCTAGCCCGTAGCACAGCTCGTGCAAGACCCAGCATCTCTCCAGCTCGCACGTGCTGCCCCATTCCCCATAGCACAGTAGGCTGCTTTCCCAAAACGCAACATTACGTGGAGACACTTGTATGTCCAGAGAAATCCCCAAAGAAGAAGAGGTTGTGAAAGGGCTTTGCACTCACCTCGTTCCCTGGGAGATGGAGGCAAGAGGAGCGAATGACTGAGAGAGGAGTTGGGCCCGCTTTTATACCACTCCAGCAGTGCCCCAGGCCCACCGTCTCTTTACACACACTGTAATTTTCCACAAGACTCACCTCAAATGTAAATTCACCTCCTAATGGCATAGGTTGGGCTTTTGTTTCTGTCAACTCTGACATTTCATTTCCTTCTTTCCAACCTTCATACACTGGCTGCACAGACACCTTTCAAGTTCCAGGTTGACAGGCACAAGGAGTTTCTTTGCAGAAACACGTCACTAGGCGTGAAAGGTGCATCCCAAGTGCATTGTTCATGTGCCAGGAAAGGATTCTCAAGATGCACTGCTCCATCAGGTCCATAGGACTGAGGCCTATACTCCTGCAGCTCCTTTGCTCCTTCTTGTTGATCTTCTTAAACAGTAGTGACGTGACCTTTCCTCCAGTCTTTGGGACACTTCTCCCAATCACCAACGTTTGATTCGTATTTTTGTGTTTGTGTTTGGCCAAGATTTTTTTGTCTCCTCATGCAGGCCTCCCTACACTTACCTTATGAACTCTTTTTTTTGATGCGTCTCTCCTGAGTTTCCAGGAGGTTATCCTTGTGTATTAACCAGCTTCCATGGGCTTCTCTTTCTTCTGGGGTCTTACGATAATCTACCCTCTAGTTTCTTGAAATGGCCTCTTTCAGCTCTCCAGAAGTCCACAATTGTGATATTGTTGTGACCACTTTGCTGCCTTTAGGATATTCATCGCTACCATCTCATGGACACTGATGCCAATGCTTCCTTTCACATTCACCATGACACCATCCTTTTCAGTGAGGATGGGGTGCAATACAGCACTTCTCCTCAGAGCTTCTCTGTCATTTAGGGAAGGAAGCTCCACAGAAAAGAAATCTCCTAGTTTGTTTATATCCTGCTGAGTTGCTCCTCCTGCAGATACCATGATGGCTGGAGGTTTTGATCTTGCTGCACAATGACTAGTGACTGTCAGATTAAAGGGAGAGGGAGTAGAATGAACCATGTTGCATATCCGTAAAGGAAGAGAAGACGTAGGTGCATGACTGCAGATTGTAGTGCTTTGAGAAGTTGGTTCTATTCTTATTAAGGGAGTTACCAACCATTCCTCCTCCAGAAACTCCCAAGCCATGCCCTGTCCACTGACTGAACACACCTGCTCCTTCACTCTCTGCTCCTATTCTGTTGATTGTGATGTTGTTGTACTGGAGTAATCCTTAGATCACTCACACAGCACTTGAAGGAAGTTATCTTGACATAGTAGACATGTCAAAAATGAGGAAATGAAATTGCAGAGTTGAGGGAGACAAAACCACAACCTGCACCATTAGGAAGGATTATTTGCATTTGAGGTGAGTCTCATGGAAAATTACTACCTGAGTGGAGCGATTATGGGCCTGAGGCAGTGGAGGAACAGTATAAAAGTATATTCATCTCCTCATTCCCTCATCCATTCCTTGCTTCCATCTCTCTGTGAACAAGGTGAGTCCAAATCCCTTCCACCACCCCCTCATCTTCTGGGATTTCTCTATGCATGCAAGTGCCTTCATCGTAGGCAGGGCATAGGCAGACAGCTGTTGCACATTGGGCAGTACCGTTGGTATCAAAGGGAAGTAAAAAAACATGAGGTTCCTTACATGGCATTCATTTCCTCAGCGAGCACAGTGCCTCGGCTCTCTCCTGCTGGGATGGCGGGATGCTCCTGTCTCTCTTCTGTGTCCTCCTGACCCTCTGT
The DNA here is from genome assembly GCF_951394365.1 of Tetrao urogallus. NCBI lineage: Eukaryota > Metazoa > Chordata > Aves > Galliformes > Phasianidae > Tetrao > Tetrao urogallus. Next base: position 4,325,723 of record NC_136839.1, on the reverse strand, counting down.
GCCAACAGGTGCCCCTCCAGACACAAGACATGTCCTGCTACGACCAGTGCCTGCCACGCCTGCCCTGCCAGCCCTGCGGCCCCACCCCTCTGGGCAGCAGCTGCAACGAGCCCTGCGTCAGGCAGTGCCAGGACTCCAACGTCTTCATCCAGCCCTCTCCCGTGGTGGTGACCCTGCCCGGACCCATCCTCAGCTCCTTCCCGCAGAACACCGCCGTGGGATCCTCCACCTCCGCTGCCGTTGGCAGCATCCTCAGCTCTGAGGGCGTGCCCATCTCCTCTGGAGGCTTTGGCCTCTCTGGCATTGGCAGCCGCTTCAGTGGCAGGCAGTGCTTCCCCTGCTAAAGCTGCTGGCCATGGCCCTGGAGAAAGACTCCAGGGACCCAGGAGTTTGAAGCAGAACTGAGACAGAGCATTGGCGTTCAGCCTGCACTCTCAAAAGACATGGTCCATTTCTGCCTTTCCCACTCCCTTTTTTCCTCCTTGTACCATTGCTGCTCACCATTGTGGTCCCCTGGACAGTCTGTCCCACAAAGCCAGCATAGGGAGGATCTGATCGGATGGCCTTCTGTGGAAAGGGCAGACGGACAGCTGGCAACGTGTCCACTGTGATCATGCAGCGCAGACTATCAACTGTCCCTAATGCTTTCTGCACCAGAGTCTTTCCTCCCCATGATCTCATTTCCCTCCTTTGCTTCATTAAATTTTTGCTGCATCCTAGCCTTTGCCTCTGTGTTATCCTTCCTTGGTGGACACTCCAGGTTCCAGCTGCCAGTAGGAAAGCAGTTGCTCTATCAATGTCAGTGGGTATGTTGGTCACGCCAGAACCATTCCACTTTTCCAGAGGGTGGGCAGAGTGAGACATTGTACTGTGGGTCCCCTTGGGAAAGCACTACCACTCCCATATGCAGATGTTGTTCAACAGTCCCACAGTGTCTCTCGCTTTCAGTCCCATCTTTGCTGCCTCTCTGTTCTGATGTGTCCTCTCAGACACAATGTACATCTTGCTTGGTCACTGCTGGCCTTGATTAAGCAGTCAGTTCTGCTGGATGCACCAGAGGTTTGCAGACCCACATTCATTTGGGGAGGGGAGGAAATGGAATTTGTCTTCCTCCAGATGCTGTTCTGCTTTTCAGGTACACATGGTTTGGTTCTCTTGTCAAAGAACCTGGAAGTGTTCATGAATTCTCTTAAATTCACAACTACACATAACACTGATTCGGGGGCAACCTCGTCACTATCCCTATGTTTGGAGAGCAGTACATGCTATTTAACATTTAGGGCTTGTCAGTATACACTGCCAGCAAGGGAGGAGCTGCTTTTCCTTCTGTTTGTCTATTCTTCAAGAAAAAAGAAGATGTCTAGATAAATCAATTCAAGTTAACACTGGCTAGCACAGGTCTCAGATAGCAAAAAAGACTTTTTCAAGTATGCCAACAGCAAGAATATGCTGAAGAAAAACACTGTACAGATACTTGTTGCATACAGTCACCTAACATGTAAGGATGAGGAAAAGACAGAGGCATTTAATGCTTTTTTTATTGTCTCAATTTTTAATAGCAGTGACAGACCTTGGGCTGCCCAGACCTCAGAGTTAGAGCACTATGATTGGAGGAGCAATGACTTCCCATCTGTGCTCACCAGAATTGCAAGGAAGCAGTCACATCAGCTCAACATTTGTAAGCCAATGGATCCTGACATGCTTTACCCTAGAGTACTGAAGGAATTAGCAGATGTTACAGCTGAATCCCTCTCAACAATTTATCAAAGGTTGTAGGAGTCTGGGGAGGTCTCTCATGACAGGAAGCCAATTCATGACCCAAGAAAAGATGCAGACCTGTAAAAGACGCAAGAAAATGCAGACCTCTCACTCCAACCTCAGGCTCTAGAAAAGTCATAGAAAAGATTATCCTGAGGGTTACTGAATGACAGTTAAAGAACAAATTTATTATCAAACACAGTCAATATGGGTTCACAAATATACAAACTTCAAATATACATGCTTCTGAAAAGCAATGAGGAGAATAAGGTGTGACTGCGAAGCGAGTGATATTTTTTTCTGCAAAATAGCTCTTATAAAAGCCTAGTTAAGAGATATGATCATTTTTTTTTAGTTGAATATCTGATTGTAACTCCATAATTTCCATTTGAAAACTCACAGGTAATTTATTCATTAAGTCAACTGAAAAGAGTCGCAAATATACCCAAAATTTGATGATATTCGTTTTGCAGTCTTGAAACCTGCTCTCAAACTCCTTTATCAAAATGGAAAGCAAGGTTGCATATTTTCACTGTTCACAGGACTGTGTTTAGCTAGTGCATCAAAATGCATACAATTATTTGCTTTATCTTGAGTTAGCTCTGCTCTCTGCCCTCCTCATGTCACAGTTTCAGTCCAGACAGCACTGACAGAATGTGGGAACAACACAAAGCTACAGCAGGGAAGGTTCAGACTGGACATTAGAAAAAAAAAAATTATGACAGGGTGGTCAAACACTGGAACTGGCTTTCTAGAGAGGTTGTTGATGCTCCAGATTCGTCAGCGTTCAAGAGGCATTTGGATAATGCCTTCAGTAACACGCTTTAACTTTTGGATACTCCTGAAGCGGTCAAGTAGTTGGACTGGATGATTGCTGAATGTCCCATCCAAATGAACTCTTTTATTCTAAATATGAGAACAAGAAGGGGGCAAGGCAAGGCTCACTGTTGCCCAGGATGAGTTTTGCAGAAGTCAAGCATGCTCTGTCATGAATGACCTGGGACCCTGAAGAAAGGTTCCTGTCATTTCTCCCAGTTGCTATGAGAAGGGAGCAAATGGTTGTTGAAGAAATGGTTGATTCAGGTTCTGCTTAAGATTCTGCAGCTTAGGACAGGCATACAAGTAATCTATCAATGATTCCCTCTTCTGGTATATTTTCCTCCCCTAAAGGAAATTAGCAGACTAGAGGCTAGTTCCTTTTCCTAAAACATACGAGTCTCTTCATTCAAAGTCAGTCCTACAAGGAGAGAACACTTGAAGAACTGTGAGTTGCAAGCATACATTGCCCTTGGTGGATAGAAGTAGAGACAGAATGAAGAACGCGGAGAAAAAAAGAGAACATTTTTAGCTCTACAGGAAATAGTTACAAAAATGTTATTTAGAGGGAGAGTCTAAATGACATTTGTTTTCATTGCAGAAAATTGCCAGGGCTCCAGAGGCCCATCTGTAGCCTCATGCTATGATGTTCTTGACCTGTTTTTACCAAGAAACTTTGCCATAGAGCTATACACAAACCTACTCATGATTATGATATACACTGAGCATTCCAAAGTGCAGCAAACTCTTTTCAGGTGTGTGTTCTTGCAGGGAGGACTGCAGAGAGAACCAGAGACCATGCTGCAGTGTAAAACAGACCCCTCTTGAATTTTCAGCTTTCTCTCCCTCACCTCTGGGCACACTGCTGGCTTTTGTTCAGGCAGCTGTCATCTAACGTCCCCAGATCCTCTTCAGCCACTGCCTCAAGCCTGTAGCACTGCAAAGGAATTAGCAACCAAAGTGCAGGACCTGGCACTTGGTCCTGTTGAAGCTCACTCCATTGGCTTCAGACCATCACCCCAGCCTATCCAGATCCCTCTGTAGGGCCTTCCTACCCTCAGGCAGATCAACACTTCCTCCCAGCTTGGTGTCATCTGCAAACTTACAGATAGGGTATGCTTAAGTCCTCTCATCCAGATAATCAATTAAGGTACTAAACAGAGTTAGCCCTTATACTAACCCCTAGGGATCATTAGTAGTGACAGTAGTGACCAGTTGCCAGCTGGATTTAACTCCATTCTCCACTACTCTCTGGGCCTGGCCCTCCATCCAGTTCTTTACCCAGCAAATAGTACATCTGCCCAAGCAGCTTCTCTGGGAGAATACTGTGGGAAACAGTGCCAAACTATTTACTAAAGTCTAAGCAAATTACAGTGACAGCCTTTCCCTCATCACCTAGGCTTAGAAAGAGACGAGGATAGTCAAGCATAATGCATTTCCTCTACTTTCTCCATTCTTTGTTTTTTGGTATGTGGACTCATTAAGTATGTATGTAGCTTTTCTTCATTAGCTGCTGTTGTGCTATGCACACGTATTTTTTTATTCTGAAGTGAAATCATACCTGAACTAGGACTATTTGCTAACACACCTGGAGCAGATTGGAGATTCGATGCTTTTTTTCCTTCTAGTTCTTTAAACACGTACTGTGAAAACTGTGGAATATTCTACAAACTTCTCTAAACACAACAAAAATTCTATGAATAGCTAATAACTGTTAACTACATTAAATATGGGCACAAGTCTGCAAATGCCATCTGGTGAGAAAGAAAATAGCTGTTGAAATTGTGGGCATGCCCATGCTCCTTCCCTGATTTTATGTTTATTAACATTAAAGGCTTCAGAATTTTGACCTGGAGAGGCATCACACAAGTTGGTGACATCCGCAGACTTGCTGAAGTTGTATTCAACCACACCATCGATGTAATTGATGAAGATATCAAAGAGCATCTGTCCCTTTACTGACCCCTGAGGGACATCATTTGTCACTGATCTCTATCTGGATATTGAACCATTGATTTCTGCTCTCTAGGCACGATCTTGCAACCAGATCTTCATCCCATGAACCTGTCAAATCAATATCTTTCCAAATTAGAGAGAAGGATGTTATGGGGGACCACGTCAAAGGTCTTGCTGAAGTTTAAACAGGTGACACCAGTCTTTCTTTCCTTGACTACTGATAGTTACAAGATCATAAAAAGCCACAAGGTTGGTCAGGCAAGACCTGTCCTTGGTGAAGTCATGCTGGTTCTTCTGTATCACTTCCCTCTCTTCTGTGTGCCTTAGCACAAATGCCAAGAGCATCTGCTCTATGATCCCTCCCCCAGTACAGAGATGAGGCTGACAGGTCAGCAGTTCCCTGGGTCATTACTCTTCCTAAAAATGGATATGATATTGCCTTTCTTCCACTAGGGATTTCACCTGACCGCCAGGACTTTTCAAATATCATTGACAGTAGCTTGGCTACTATGCTGGCCAGTTCTCTCAGGGATACATCTCATCAGGCCCCATAGACTTGTGGATGCTCAGCTTTCTCAGGTGGTTACAAACCTGAACTTTGCTCACAGCAGGAGGGACATCGCTGCCCCAGTTCCTACCTTCCAAACCACCCATTAGCAAAGGCTGTCTGTAGAGCAGCCACTAGCAAAAATTGAGACAAAAAAGTTGAGTGCCTCAGCTATCTCCTTATCTGTTGTTACCAGCCTGCCTGTATTTCTCCCTAGGTGCAGAACACCCTCCTACACTTTCCTTTTCCAGTTAATGTACCTACAGAAGCTTTTCTTATTCTTTCTGCCTCTTGCCGTGTTCAGGTCCAGCTAAGCCTCCTGACCCTATCCATATGTACCTCCCACAATACCCACCCCCACTTCCACTGCCTGTGCATTTCCTTTTTGTTCTCTACTTTGATCAGTAGGTTCTGGTTCAGTCATGCCGATCTCTTACCTTCAATACCTTGAATTAATTGCCTACAACTCAATTTATTGAGATCACCGCAGATGCGCAGAGGGCAGTGTTGCCAGGAGACACCGCGCATGCGCACAGAGAAGAGGTTGCTAGGAGACACCGCGCATGCGCACGGGGTAGCGGGGCAGCACGGCGGGTGTTTTCCAGCCGAGGCGCCGAGGAGAGGCGTTGCTCTTCGACTCCGCTCCGCTTTTCTCTCGACGCCCTGAGGGCCTTCCCGGCCCGGTACCGCAGCCCTTCCCCACTATGGATGCAGAGGATGACTTGGGTGAGGCTCGAGGCGGGGTCGGTGGGTGGCAGGGGAAGGCGGTCCCTCGGCGCTGCGGGCTGGGCCCGGTCTGGCCTACCCCGCCCTGCTCCCCTGCCCCTCCTCCTCCCGTCCCGAATTCTAAAGCAGAGAAAGCCAGACGGGAGCTGGGCACGCTGTGAGCTGGCAGGGGGTGTTGCAGGCTGGTTCTGTCTTTGTGTAACCGAGCTGATGCTGTGAATCGAGCAGAGGGAAATCTGCAGCTTCTGTAGTGTTTTCCAGATGTTTTGTGTGCATGAGCTGCGTTTGCTGCTGCAGGTAATTCAGAGTGTTTGGGGTGCTGACGTTCTGATGGGGGAAGGTTGCTTTTCCTACATCAGCAGGAGCCTAAAAGCAGAGCCTCAGTATCTTGCTGGGATTGGTAACACTGGTATCTGGTGGCCCGCCTTTTGCCTTGCCTGGGCCGCATATACATAGCTTGCACTGAAAGTATTGCCTCTTATTTATTTCTGTGGAAACTACGGTGGCTACAGAGAGCTGTTTAATAGTGCACATTCACAGTTATATTTAAAAAAAAAAAAAAACTAATTTTTGACATAATCAGTGCCATTAACAGTGGATTTTTGCCAGTAAAGAACACAGTGCATGTGTGCTCCTCAAAAATCTGTGCCATCAGAGGTGACGTGCTCTTACTGCCACCATTGCTTTCAATGTAAAGAATCACGTTATCAATTGCGTCACTTGTATCAGAAGTAGTGTTGCCAGCAAGAGTAGAGAGGTAAGCAATTATTCCTCTATCTTCAGCTCTGGTGAGGCAGCACCTCAAGTACTGTGCTCTGTTCTGGCCCCTCACTACAAGAATCACATTGAGGCCCTGGAGCGTGTCCAGAGAAAGGCAGCAGAACTTTGAGGGGGCTGGAGCACAAGTGTTGTGTGGAGCGGCTCAGGGAGCTGGGATTGTTTAGTCTAGAGAAAAACTTCCTGAAAGGAGGTTACGGTGAGGTGGGGGTTGGTGTCTTCTCCCACATAACTAGCAGTAGGATAGAGGGAATGGTCTCAAGTTGCAGCTGGCAAGATTCAGGTTGGACATAAGGAAAAATTTCTTCTCTGAAAAAGTGGTCAGGCGCTGGAATGGGCTGCCCAGGGAGGTGGTGGAGTCACCACCCCTGGAGCTGTTGAAGAAACATCAGATTTTGTACTAAGGGACATGACTTAGTGGGAAAATATCGGTGTTAGGTGGCCAGTTGAACTAGATGATCTTGGAAATCTTTTCCAGCCCTGGTGATTCTGTGGTTCAATGGAATGTACCACCCATCACCTCGCTGTGCTCACATCCACTGTTTGGTCTCCTTTAATGTTCAGTGAGTGTGTGTGAATGTCGGTGGGTGCCATTTTTTTTTTGCGTGGAGGAGCTCAATTCCACATCTTTGCTTCATGCACATGTCAGAGCTGGGTGCCATTTTGTTAGCTTGTGCCTCTCTGCCATCTGCCACATGGCAACGAATGTAATGGATATTGGTGGGAAGGTGCAGTCTCTGCTGCTGCGAGTTAGACGTGCCTGCTGTGGGCACAAGAGCAAGGCCAGTGTGTTAATTAGAAACTTAGTCAGCAGCCAGTTATTTTTGTAAACAATTTCTTGACCAAACACAGCAACTGACCTACTTAGCACATCACCTTTTGGCCAGCTAGCACCTCCCAATGGAACCCCACAACTAACAACGACTCCCTTGCAAGACTGCCATGTTAACGCAGCATGCATGATGTGAGATTTTAATATGTGTGGCAATGCTCAGAACAGGTGGGCGCTTTGAATTGTATTCAGCATGTCTGAATACTCACACAATCTTTGTGCTTCAGCTCCTGTGTATGCACATTAGGTGGAGCAACCCATGTTCACCCAGCACTGCAGTAAAGTAATGTTGGCTTTCTAACCTGACATTCAGGTTGGTGACATTCAATTTCCAGATTTTGGTGAAACCTCCTGACCTCACAGCACTTCAGGTGATGCCATTATGGACCTTTCTCATCATCAGTGCCCAAAACAGGTCCGAAACTCCTGGAAGGAGAGTGTGTCCCAGCCCTGAAAGCTTTGCAGAAAGCAGGTGGCAAAATGGAGCAGGAAGGTGGGAGAGGGCACAGCAGGGTTGCACACCATGCTGTTCTGGTGAGTGAGTGGCAGCTGCAAACAAAAGCCATGTTTTTACACCCTGCTCTCTCTGTGTCAGGAAGGAGGACTCATTTTTTACTGCCAAATTAAATTAGTGTCCTGCTGCTTCCTGTCACCACTTTGATGGGGTCAAAACCACTCACCTCACTGCTTTGTATTGCAACTGAAATGTAAATGGTTACTGGGATGTACAGACTAGTGGAAAGATACTTTTGCAACATGAGGCACCTTTTTAAAAAAAAAAAAAAAAATTCTCTGTTTTTTCATCTGCAGGATGGGAGTGCAGCCCAGTGACAGAGCAGGTCTCTGAAGTTGTAGGACAAACAGTCCTCAAGGTGTGGGTGTATGTATGGAAGATGTCTGTATGTATGGATGTCTATATGTATGGAAGATGTTATAGGGATCATGAGCTTCCCAGTGACACAGGCATGCTTTGTTCTGTGATGGGTTCCCTACCCTGATATTATGAGACAGTTAATACATACAGCAATTCTTAGGTGGGCACTTCATGGAAATTGTTGAATATTCACACATGTTGTGTATATAATCTGTGTGCTTAGCTGCTGGGTTTGCATCTGGGTAGCGCAGCCCCCAGTTCACGTGTAATGGAGAATGCCTGCTTCCTAATACCATGTTGGTCTTAAGGAGTTTTATTCCGACAGATCTTGTCCAGTGACAGAGCCGAGGTGCATCCCAGTAGCTCGTTGCTGACCAGGGCAGCATTGTGGTTTCCATGCTTTTGTGCCCCAGAGCCTTTGCTTGCTGCAGTCTTTGGATTAATAACTGCATCTTTTTACCTGGCCAGGCCAGCTCTGTGACTTTTGTGGTTGCAGTTTGATGTAGTAGTAAAGGCTCCCTTTCTTCTCCATCGTGTACTCATTCTTGCTTTCTTTTTTGTGCTGATAATGCCCATGTAAACCTAATGAGATTCAAGAACACCAGGAGTAAGGTGCTGGGCTGGGGCAATCCCAGGTGTGTATATGGACTGGGAGACCTCCTTGCAAGCAGCCCTGCAAAGAAGGACTTGGGGATGCTGGTAGCTGAAAAAAGCTTAATATGAGCCAGCAGTGTGCACTTGCAGCCCAGAATGCCAACAGTACCCTGAGCTGCACTGGCAGGTGGCAGCTGGGTGAGGGAGGTGATTGTCCCCCTCTACTCAGCTCTTGTGAGACCCCATATGCAGTACTGCTTCCAGACCTGTGGCCAGCAGCACAGGAATGATGTGGAGCTTTTGGAGAGGGTCCAAAGAAGGGCCATGAGGATACACAGGGCTGGAGCACCTATCCTGTGAAGACAGGCTGAGGGAGCTGGTCTGGGAGAAGAGAAGGCTGAAGGGAGACCTTCCAGCATTTAAAGGGGGATTATACACAGGAGGGAAATCAACTTTTTCTATGGATAGGTAGTAAAAGGACAAGGGGAAATTGTTTTAAACTAAAGGAGGGGAGATTCAGATGAGGTATCTGGGAAGTTTTACATGGAGTGTGGTAAGGTGCTGGAACAGACTGCCCAGAGAAGGTGTGGATGCTCCATCCCTGGAGATGTTTAAGCCAGGCTGGATGGGGCCCTAGGCAACCTGATGTGGTGATTGGCAACCAGCCTGCAGCAGAGGGGTTGGAACTAGATGTTCTTTGAGGTCGCTTCCAACCCAAGCCATTCTTTAATTCCAGTGAAAGCTGAACCTGTACAAAGCTTGTCAGAGCATCTTAATAATGAAGTCTTTGATTTTCAGCATTTCTAGTAACCCTTAAGTAAATGGTTAATGGCAGTGAGGTGCTGACAGCAGCAGTGTTGCACAGCTGGAGTGCGAAGAAGGATTAGGTTCTTCTTTCCTAGTGGCTCAGAACATGAAGTCAGCTCAGTGTGACTTGGGAAAAGCATCTCGATGAGTTGCCAGCCTGTGGGCTGTGACAGCTCCCTGACCTGGCTCTTGAGACAGCTGAACACCAATTGTGTGAGAGAAGAGGATGTGATGGCAGGAGAGAGGCTCAGCAGCAGCAGCCGATGCTTAGATCTATTTAAGGTATTTTGTAGTCTGTCTTAAGTGCACCAAAAGGCTGTGCACAAAGGCAGAAGTGAGGAAAGAAATCTAATCTGGCCTCCTGTGAGTGCACAACAAACACCCCCACAGGTAGCAACAGGTAGTGGGGCAACCTGTGCCTCCTCCTGGATGCTGCTCTTTTCCTCACTGAGGATATGGGAACGTTTATATGACATCTGTGTATGCACTTCTTCTGCTTCCATGTTCATTGCCTGTATTTCTAGGTGTTTTGATAACTCCTTAGCTCCTAAATAATTGCTTGATTTGGAAGAAGTTTCACTTGAAAGCTTCATGCATCCTGCTGCTTCCTCAGAAATTAAACTAAATTGTCTGGCGTCCTTCCTCCAGCCAATCTAGCTGTTCATTAAAAAAGACTTGGCTGAGAAGTTCCTGAGGGCCCTGGTGGGTGTATCATCATCCCAGAGATTCCCACTTAAGATAGCTGGAGAAGTACTGTGTCTCATTAATTTTGAGTACCTGTGGTTACCCGTCTAATGTGGTATCTTAAGGAGCTGCTATTCACTGTACTGCTGACCTCTTTTTTTTCTTTTTTTTGACGCCCCAAACTTGTAAATTGATTTGTTTAATTATACAAAACAGGCGACTGCCTTAACGAGTTTCAAAGAAAGAATGACTCTTCTAACTTCCTGAGATGACATCCCTGATGTGGTGGTGTGTTTTTTCCACTTCACTCTATTAGTGATGTTACATCCTGTCTTTCTTACTAGTTTGTTTTGTTTTTTTTCTCTCTCTGTTCTCCAAATCTTTTAGATGATCCAGAGAGATTAATACAGTGTCCATATGATAAACAACATCAAATCAGAGCCTGTCGTTTTCCCTATCATCTTGTAAAGTGCAGGAAGGTAAGCTGAATTGCTGAACACCAGATGGGGGTTGTGTGTGTGTATGAAAAGTATATATATAATAAAATACAAAGTTTTTATATAAAAAAGTGTGCATATTCTCACTCTTATTCTGTTGTCTGGATGACTCGAGTAAGTTCTTTACAAATGATCCCATTTAGTATTTACTTCATATATATATATATATAAAAATAATAAATAAATAAATAAAAGAAATTAAAAATATATATATATATATAAATAAAAAATAATAAATAAATAATAATAATTTTATTTATATAATAATATTATTATTATTTTATTACTCTTTTAGAAATAGCTTCAAGTACATTGACTCACCTAAAACCAGTGTGGCTCTTCATGGTCAGGTCAGGGAAGAATTCATGGTCTCTTTGAGATCAGATAAGTTTTCCCACGTGAAGTTCTAGAGAAAATTCAGGCTGAGTTATGTGCACCTAATCTGTCTCATCGGAATAGAAGTTGGATGTTGCAGTTTATTGAGTGATAGAAATGCTTCAGTACAACTTTCGTGTTTGATGTTGCTTAAAAGTATTTAATGTGCACATGTGCAGAACCTGGACATCCTGGCTTCAGCACATTTGGGAGAGAGTTTTGTTTGTTGGTTTTTTTTTTTTTTTTACCTCTCCATCTGTTATCTAGAATTTGAATACAAGTGGTGTAATTGGAAGCATTCCATCCTCTGTTCTCGTCTGTACCCTCAAGGGTTGTTTTATTTAACCTATCAAATGCTGCTATCTGAGTGTTGGTTTCTGCTGTTGTTTCTGTTGTTCCTCTACCAGTAAATTTACCAAATATATTTGTTTCAAAACAGTTTAGCAGTGCTGTGCCCTCCAGTGAAAATGCAGCTGTAGGTGAACGTTCTGTTCTCAGCATTTTGGGTAATCTTGTGTGGTGCCAGGAGCTGAACTTAATTCCTCTGGGTCCCTTCCAATTATGGATATTCTGTGATTCTATTAATACTTGTTTTGAAAGGATTAATGAATTTCTGTGGCTTTGTGCTGACTTGCTTTACAGTATCTGAATGGTTTAGATTTACCTAACATCTCCTTTCTGTTGTTTTTGAAATAGCTTCATCTGTGCCTTAAACCATGAGGCCACGTTGCCAGCGTTGCAGCAGATTGTAGGCTGTGTAGCTGAGGGTGTGTTTCATTTGAACCAACTCCTTTGTTTTTTTCTAATGAACTGTGTTTTAAATAAGTCTGTCAGACAGCTTCATCTTGCAGTTGTAGTAAGTATGGCCAATATTTTGCCATTCCTTGTTCAGTCTCTTTTAAAGCAACGTCACCAGTTACTGTAAAATCATAGAATGACTCAAATTGGAAGGGATTGTAAGGATCATGTAGTTCCAACCCGCCTGCCAGGCGCAGGGTTGCCACCCACCAGATCATTTTCTCTTGCTCATCTGTAGAAAACACAAGGAAAAGTGAACTTGGTTGATGTGGCGCGTGGTTTCTGTGTTCCCCTTTCCAGAGTCACCCTGAAGTTGCAAAGTTATTGGCCACGTGTCCCTTCAACGCTCGCCATCTTGTTCCTCGAGCCGACCTCGTCGATCACATAGCGAAGTGCCGGGACAAAGGGTTCATTGAGCATGATATAGGTAAGAGAGCTTTGGAGATGCAGGTTCACCTTAGGGACTGAAGGTCTCCTGTTTGTCCAGATAGTTCGCATGGTAAACAAAACTGGGAGTCATTTATTGGCTGTAGTTTTGCAAGGCACAGCAGCCTTCAGAAACCTGAGCCTTGCTTCAGTTTATTGGATAGGTTCATTGCAACACTGCAGGTGTGCAAGATGGGCCTTGCACGTAATTTGTTCCCAGGCTTTCTGAATAAAATGGTTGTATCCAAGACTGCATATTGACATACCACTGCCAGGAGCTGTGATGCTTTACTTACTAGAAGGACAGTACAGATTATCTCCTCCCATTGAGGATTGAGTACTGGTGCCACATGAAAAGTTGATTTGCATCAAATAGATGCTGTGAAAATCCCTGCAGTTGGGGCAACCTGAGTCATATATTCCCCCCAAGAGGTGGGTCTGCTCCTCTTCCAGGGTTTTCTGTTGTTGATTTGCTTTGTCTATCATACCATTCCTGTCTCCTACCCAGTGAAACAGCATGGGTGGGTCTGTCCCATATTATTTAGAGGGGCTTCCTGTGCTATATACAGTGTCTTTTCAGTTCTCTGCAGTGGCTTTTCAACTGCTGCCGCACTAAAGAGCAGATAGATTTCCACCTTCTGTAGAGTTGCTGTGAGGCTAATAGTCATGCCAGCATTCATGTTAACAGGTTTTCTCTCCACTTAAGCATTCCTGCTGCCAACTCCCAGGGAATGCAGCCATCTCCTGTTCTTTGAAAAAGCTATTTATGATTTCAGAGCAGTGTTTGGCTCCTGGGTGTGTCTAACCTGTTCAAATTACATGAAGTTTCCTCTAAAGCAAAGAACTGTTTTACAGTTTGATCCAAGTACTTAGCGCTTCTGAAGCAGAACAGAGTACAGGCACTGATTTTTTCTTTCTTCCTGAAGCACATTGTTCTTCTGGCTTCCAAAGAGATGAGGTGAATGCTGTAAGCACATGGCAGGCACCTCCATGTGATGAAGACTGGGAAACAGGTGGGGAACTTCTTCCTTCTGTGCTCTGCTGCCTTCTCCTGGGTTCTGTCCTCCATCTCTACACCATAAGTTCAGAGATGCCATTCACTTAGGTGCTGCATGTAAGACACTCTGCTTGTGCTCTGTACTGCTAAATGTCCATCTCTTGGCTTAGCAGGCTTTTCTTGGCATGGAGGCATGCCTGCTGTGATTGACGTGGAGGTACATTTCCAAACATCCACCTTTCCCATAAAAGCTATTCTACCTTCTCAGCAGGGATAAAAATGGGGACATGATAACTTTTATTTTCCTCAGTTAAATAACAGTGAAACAGACACTTCTCAATATCAACTACTGTTTCCTTTTGAACACGTCAAAATAATGATGAAGATGCTCAGATATCTTACTGGAGTTTCTTAGTGCTGAGCCTCATCATCTGTTTACTTTTGCAGAGTTGCTAGAGCAGCCAAATTCCCCTTTTATTTGGGGCATGACCAACTCTGGCATAAACAGGTAAGGAGTGCAAATTTCATAACTTACAACAGTGTTCTTTGTACAGAAAAATATTGCAACCTACTTCCAGTCCAGCCTTGATTGCTGGACATTTGCTGGCTTTGCTGATGTACAGACCCAGGGAAGAGGGGAAACATTAACAGTGAATGTTTTAATGCTGCTGGTTCATTGTTACCTTCTTCCTTTTGGCTGGCCCTTACAAGAGAAGGGCACTTTGAGGGGCTGGCAGCATGCAGTTCTGCTGGATATCTGGCCAGTGTATGAGAGATGAGCCAATATGTTGACTTGGAGATGTGGCCTGATGCCTCCCTTTGGAGGAGTTTGTTCAAACAGTTACTCCTCTCCTTTTGAACTAATTTTTAGCTAGCAATCCTTCATGACCACTTGTTGCTTTATATGTGGCAGATGTGCTGGCATAAGGGCCCTGTGTTAGCAGAAATCCCCTCCTGCCCTTTGTGAAGTGTAGTCACAGTATGGGTTTAGATGGAGGGCAGTTGTGCACTTGATGGAGCTGCCTTGCCAGGCGTCGCTGAGCCAACAGTAGATCACTATTACAGGCTGTGTATGAGGTGTGAAAGTGTGTTTTAAGATTTGTCTAAGCCAGTGTGCAGAAACAGTTTTCCAGCTGGCAGCCCTGCAGTTATATGTGGGCTGAAGCATGATGCAGTCCTCCTGTAAAAGGTTTAACAGTGTTGTCTAGCTTCACTCATTACAATCTCTGGAAGACTTTATAGTGTTTAGAGCATATATAGACATTCTAAATATCACCACTGTCAGGCAGCAGAGTACCATCTCCTTGTGTCCCTGTCCATCTGTTGTGTCCCTGCTCCATACTATAGTAAAGTGCATAAATTTGAGTAATTACATTAGTTAAGAACTAAATTCATTCAGTTGCAGTGTTACCTCTGGACAAAAGAATTACCTTCCTTCAAGTGTACGTGCGCCTGAGTCCTCCCCATATGCTGCATCATGGAAGGATTGTGAGTAGAGTGCATGTGGTTTGGGTGCTGTAACTTCTGTAACAGTGACAGTTTATGAAATTTCTGGCTGTAGCAGTGCTTTGTGGGAACTACATGGACAGGAGAGATACTATATAATATTCTTCTTGAGGTTTTCCTAAGGAATCTGATGTTTGGGTTATCTTCTGTATCTTTTCTCTGAAATAAAATATACAAATAATGTTCCATGTTCCTGACAGACTTCTTTAGAGTGGTGCCAATTTAAGTAGCCCTGCTACCCAGTCACTTCAGCCTCATCTCTAAACAAGTCAATCCTTGTTTCCTGCTTTGTGTAGCTGTGCTCACTGTCAGGCCTAGTGAGCTCAGAGTAGGGGTAAAACTGGGACTGCTTAAACCAGCACTGCTAGGGAGAAAAAATATCTAAGTGCATCTGGAGATGGGAGGAAGAGAGTTTCATGATGAAGTGACAGGTGCTGAAATCACAGAAGTCCTCTCAGGTGAAAAAAGTAAGAAGCAACAACATGGGGGTTTGTACATCGTGCTGAAATGTGGTACCTTGGGCTGATACTTCAAAACATGCTTATACATTTGCAAAAGAGGTGCATTCAGAGTTATGTGCTTAGGATGATCATGGTTTGGTGTTAGCTATAAGTGAGCAGATGTAGTTGTGCTGAGAGCAAGGAAATGCCCTGCATAAACCACAGCTTTGCATGAATCCAGGTCTTGGTGTAGAGGGAATGTGTGTAGACCCATTTCAATGGAAGCTGGGAACCACACAACAGAGGAATTTCCAGGTATTTCTGCTGTGCACCTTAAAGTACGCCCTGCACCTGCAAAGCAGCACCGTGTGTTCCTCTTTTCAGAGCTGTAGGTGTCTCAAATGGTTTATGTGGATGCTGTACTGGATTTCTGGGGAAATACTAGGCTTTTTGCTGAGGAGATACAGAAAATTTTTCTCAGTGGTAACCAGTGGTCATAAGATCTATGGTTAGTGAAGTCGTATTTGAGGGTCTTTTATAGCCTGCAGAGCATAAAATATGTTGTGAGAGTTTCTTCAGCCTTGAAGGAGGCTCAGACTTCTTATTGCATCTCTGCGTAAAGATTGGTAAAGATCATTTTGAGCAAACCTAGAAGTATGTTTCTGGGTATGCACTTTCTGCTTTTTATCTTGTCAGCATCCGAGCGTGTCCATTAAGGATAAATCAGGGTTTTATAGCATGTTTTCATTTATGCTCTTCTGTCTTCTTTCAGAAAGCATCGTGATGGTGTCATCGCAGCTTCCAGCCATTGCAGCTTCATTGTGTGGGTGTGTGGTGTTTCAATTCATACAGCAATGGTGAATTCTCTGTGAATTCCTCACGACACACAGTTATAGCATGCAACCCTTACAACGTGCAATTATGCAGTCCTCATGATATTCACGTACACAGCTGAAATCTAGACCTAAGTATTTGTCAGATTTCCACTGGAGTTTTGCTGTTCGTTCTTAGAGAAAAGTTTTCCAATGCTTAGAGCATGTTTGAAAGCTCAAACACAACTGTTCTTTCCTGAGGGTGGGAAAAAGTTCAGTTTACTATCAGCACATCTAGGGCTGTGGAATTGTTTGGATTAAACAGTATGCTTCCTAAAAAAAGATCTAAATTACAAGCACGAAAAACTAAGAAACAACACAAGGTATTTGTCTAGAATAAACTTAATGCCACTGATGTTTGGAAAAGAGTTCTCAAAATACTGACTTCTTACCATTAGTGTTACTGCCAGTGTAAAATAATGTAGCATAATGTGCAGAGTTAGAATTGGTTCTATCAGGACTCTTGTTGTTCAGAATGACAGTTCATAATAAAAAGATTTTGAATCACATGGCCTTGAACCTGTTTTATGTTTCTAAAAGGCACCTGTAGTGATTTGTTATACTCTTGTTCTGTTGAGTAAGCAAATGCTTACTCAGGAAGCCCTCTAATTTTACAGACAGATGCCCTAGTTCATCCCCATTAATGTGGGTTCTGTTTGATAAAGGAGCTCATTTAATTGTCATTTGGTGGAAGGCTGGCAGTACTTAGTGCAGTGGCTCCCTTACCCTAAACCACAGCAAGCAGGAAAGCTGTCATTTTGCTGCTCCCTATAATGATTTGGGAAGGGAAGATTAACTGGCTTTTTAAGGGCATAAAACAGCATGATGACCTTTCCTCCAGCATTAGATTATTTAAAATCCAAGTATCATTTGTGGTTGGATTGTTGGGATGAAGCTCCCTCTGATTACTTTGTGTTCACCACAGGGCAAGGAATATTTTTAAAAGTGAGTTAAAGGAAGCCTATTCCAAAGTGGCAGAGCCAAGGGCTTTCGTGTGACTGTCACTGTGGCTGCACCTCTGTAGTTCTTTGTTTAAATCCTTGGTGTCTCTTGTGATGGACAGGCTGTCCAGTGCTGGAGCCTTCACCCCTTTCTAGCCCCTGCTGGATGCCTCATTTTCACAGGGGAATCTGATGGTGCATAAATAGAAGATAGAATTAAATCTATTCAGGGATATAAAGGGGAATGTTAAGAAATTCTGCCGTTGTATCAACGACAAAAGGTAGGCCAGGGAATGTGCGGGCCCTCTCAGGGAGAAACTGGAGACCTGGTCACAAGAGATATGGAGAAAGATATGATGCTCAGTGACTTCTTTGTTTCAGTCTTCACTGGCAAGGGCTCTAGCCATACTGCCCAAGCTGCAGAAAGCAAAAGTAAGAACTGAGAGAAGGAAGATCTGCCCCTTTTAAGTGAAGATTGGATTTGAGACCATCTACAGAACCTGAAGGTGCTGGTGGTCCATGGGACTCGATGAGATCCATCCACAGCTTCTGAGGGAAATGGCAGATGAATTTGCTAAGCTTGTTATCCATCATATTTGAAAAGTAATGGCAGTCTGGTGAAGTTCCCACTGACTGGAAAAGTGGGAACAAAACTCCCATTTTCAAGGAGGAAAAAAGATCCAGGGAACTACAAGACAGTCAGTCTCACCTGTGTGCCTGGCAAGATCATGGAGCAGATCTTCCTGAAGGCCCTAATAAGGCACATGGAAAATAAAGGTGAGGGTCATTAGTGGTAACCAACATGGCTTCATCAAGAGCAAATAATGTTTGGCAAAACAAACTTGGTGGCTTTTTGCTACGGTTACAGCGTCAGTGAATAAAGAAAGAGCAACTGACATCATCTACCCAGACCTACTACCAAGTGCAAAGCATTTGACACTGCCCTGCATGACATCCTGATTCCAAAATTGAACAAAAAATGATTTGGTGGATGGACCACCTGGATAAGGAATTAGATGGATGGCTGCACTCAGAGATTTGTGTGCAGCGCAGTGGAGATTGGTGACAAGTGGCATTCCTCAGGGATTGGTGTTGGGACTGGTGCCATTTAACATAGGCAGCATGGACAGTGGGATTGAGTGCAGCCTCTGCAGGTTTGCAGGTGACACCAAGCTGAGTGATGAAGTTGACACAGTGGAGGGAAGGGGTGCCATCCAGAGGAACATAGACTGGCTTCAGAGTTGGGTCCATGCCAACCTCATGAAGGCCAAGTGCAAGGTCCTGCACCTGGGTTGGGAAAATTCCAAGCATAGATACAAGCTGGACGGAGAATGGCTTGAGAGCAGCCCTGAGAAGAAGGATTTGGGGCTGTCAGTTGATGAAAGGCTCAACGTGAGCCAGTAGTGTGGGCTTGCAGCCCAGAAGACCAATTGTGTCCTGGGTTGCATCAGGAGAATTTGATCAGCAGGACAAGGGAGGTGATTCTGCCTTCTGCTCTGCTCTTGTGAGACCCCACCTGCAGTACTGCATCCAGTCCTGGGGCCCCCAACACAAGAAGGACATGGAGCTGTTGGAGCAGGTCCAGAGGAGGACCACAAAGATGACCAGAGGGCTGCAGCAGCTCCCCTGTGAGGACAGGCTGAGAGAGCTGGGGCTTTTCAGCCTGGAGGGGAGGAGGCTCCAGGGGGACCTTTTAGTGGCCTTGCAGTACGTAAAGTGGCCTACAGGAAAGCTGGGGAGGGACTTTTTAGAAAGGTATGTGACAGGATGAGGGGAAATGGCTTTAAGCGGAAAGAGAGTAGCTTTAGCCTATGAAGAAATTCTTTACTGTGAGGGCGGTGGGACTCTGGAACAGGTTGCCCAGTGAGGTTGTGGATGCTCCCCTCCCTGGAGGTGTTCAAGGAGCAACCTTGGGAGGTGTCCCTGCCTTTAGGGAGGCAGGGGCGTTGGAGCTGAAGGTCCCTTCCAATCCAAACTATTCTGTGATCCTGTGACTCTTCCACCAGCTTGAGTTTTGTGGTGGCACAAGTTCTGTTAAACTCACTCTGTGAGCACTCATGGCTGCACCCTGCCTGCTGGGCCATTTCTGCCTTGTGTGAGTCTACCAGCTTAATGGCAACAGGACTGGTCTGACTAGAAATCTGTATGGAAATTTGGGATATAAACGGTTGTTTGTGTCTGCAGTTGTGATGGGTGACTCAGGAGGGAAGAGAAGAGGTATTTACATTTAGGCACAGATTCTTCTCTGTTGTGGAGTTTGCACGATTTAGCACATGCTTTCCATCAGCAGAATCACACTAGCCCAGGAAGAACATCCTTTCTCCAGCTTTCCCCCTCACTTCACCAGCCACAGAGCGCTGAGAAAGGGATTAACCGCTTTCTTCTCCAATCCTGTGACTAAAGGCAGATTGCACTCATTTAATTTTTTCACTGTGCTGGAGTAAGAATGCTGGGGGGAGGGCCTCTTTATGTGCACTTCTTTTCAGGATCGAGTTCTTGATAAGAGTGACTTACTTTAGATTCTTACTGCCTGCTCTTCTGGCACTCAGTGCTTTGTACCACCTAGATCTCTGGGCCTTTTATTGCTGGCACCAGGAAGACCAATACAAGTCCATGCAATCCTTGTTCA
Organism: Tetrao urogallus; assembly: GCF_951394365.1. Taxonomy (NCBI): domain Eukaryota; kingdom Metazoa; phylum Chordata; class Aves; order Galliformes; family Phasianidae; genus Tetrao; species Tetrao urogallus. The sequence goes on along the minus strand of NC_136839.1, from coordinate 4,305,871 downwards.
CAGTCTCTTTTGTGCCCTTCCACTTTTTCTATAGTTAAGATGAACATAACCCATAATTCCAGTTGTGAGGATTGTACTCACACCTACAGCGCCCATATACATGATTTCACATCCAGGCTGATGTTCACCAGACCTGGAAAACTCCCACACTTCAGACCAGGATCTCTTTCCTCATTGTTGCCTTCAGCTAATGGGAAGTTGGGGTAGTTGCATTTGTTCCCAATTGACATCCAGGAGAACAGCACTGACCAGTGCCCATTCCACCCCATCAAAGGAAGAAGGTTCCTTACTACTGTGAAAAAGCAGCTTTAAATCTGATCAGTTAAATCCTGCCTACTTGTAACATAATCGCATAAATTCAGTCTTGAATTACATCGTCTCCCCCCCAGTGCAAAAGGCAAGAGGGTGAGAAAATGAGAGAAAATAAGGAAGGCTTTCTGTCAAGGGCTTCTCATGAGCAAGCATAAAGTGCTGGAGATAGAAGAAAGGAACAGATCTGCCTGGTGAGGCTGGGAAATACAAGTTAGAAAAGTGTCCCTCCTTCTATGTGCTGGAAAGTGAACAAGTTCCCAGTTTTGTTTTGCCTTCTGAGTTCTGCACCCAGCACCTTTGTCAGCACTGTGGTCATGAAGGCTGGCAGTAGAGGGCTGGTGGAGGGGACCAGGCTGACAAAGGGGGGGGGGGTGTCTCTCACATTCCAGGGTTACGTTGATTTGTTGGATTTGGTGTTTCCTTTACCTGCACAGAGAACTGCCACCTGCTTCTGAGCTTCAAATTCCAGCAGGCAAATGTGCCTGGGGTTCCTGAAGGCAGCACTAAATCTCCTTTTTCTGGTAGATGAGGCTCTGGTTGCAGATCTCAACTGCACAACCAAACCACATTCAAGAAGCCATTTCCCCTTGCCTGGCTTTTAATCAAGGTTCTAACTTATAAAAACAAAAGCATGGGTTCAGCCTGGAGGTTTCTTTAAAGTGCCTACTCAGCAATAGGCTGGAAATCAAAGCAGTGACTGCCCGGGGTTGCCCACACGTTGGCTGCACTCACAGAGTTCAGATGTTTCTTTTGAAGCATTAGCCAAACCATGCAGACGAGGTGGCCCTTTGTGCAGGTCTGATGTGCACATTCCAGAGCACAGAGAAGATTAAAACAGCCCATCGACCTCTTACCAAGTAACTGGGAAGGGCCTTATTACGTGGGGCTCCCACATACCTCAGTGGTCAAGGGCAGCAGCACTCTTTTACCATGGCCAGCACAAGCTGTATATGTGTGACAAGAACTGCCCTGCATTTTGCCAGTCTGAAATACAACACGATTGTCACCTCTACAGCCCATTTCCACAGTGCTCATATCGCTGTGTCTGCTCTGGTTCCCTTTCCCTTTTGTATTCCCTTCTGCACCCTCTCTTTTGCTCTTAGTTCTTCACCTTCACAAATCAAGAGACCCAACAAGTCTTGTGAAAAAACAGGAGCCCTCTGCTGGGTCCAGGGAAAGCTGGCAGTGGGCTGAGGGTCTGAAAGGACAGCATGAGCTCAGCTGCAAAAGCACTGACAAGAGCATTAACTCGATAAATAATAATAAACAGGCAATCTATGCCTGTTAGGACCATCCTGTCCGCACCAAAAACGCGTGCAGCAGATGGGGAGGAGAGGACTGCAGACAGGTAAACAGGTAAGTTTCGAGGTGGGTCTTGGCTTCACATCAATGCAAAGCAAGAAGGCAGGGGTGGGGAACAAGGAACTGCTTCAAAACCACAGGCCTCAGGCAAGACAGAGTAAAGCAACGCAAGAGCACCCTCTGTATGCTGCTCCATTTGCTACGTTCACACAGTGCTACTGTCACAGCATGGTAACATTCGGACTACACAGCTCAAAGGTGTTTCTTTCTTTCATGAGGCACTCAGTATTGTTACAATGGTCACGCAATGTTACCGTTTGTCCTGCGCTACTTTAAAGCAGCTGCTGCTTTCTAACACACCAGCTGTAACGCACAGGGTTAACCTTCAGAAACAGCACAAGCACATAGGCACCAGTGCTTAGGCTTTGGTTACTTGACAAGTAAAAACCACCTCTAGTGCTTATCTGTACTATCTTCCTTATTAATTCTATCCTATCCCATCGTGAAGTCTGGTATTTATTATCTCCCCTTCGATCTGCACATCTATTATCCACGGTTTGCTCTCAACCTGACTGCACTCGGCGTCTTTGTTTCAAAACCTTTCCCTGTTTTTTATCTTCCTGGATTTCTTACCACCTTAAAGTGTACTGATGAACCAAAAACACTACTTCTGATAAGCTTCCTCTTATCGTGTTGGAGCCCGTGAGGGGACCACCCTGGAAGAAAAACCATGAAAGCCCATCTCAGCAGTTGATTATGAAGTGCATTTTTTTAAATTCTTTTTCCAAAGCTTTAGCAAGAGACTGCCAAAGGGCTCTCTGATCTATTTATCCAGTTTATGGTGACATAACTGGAAGAAACTTTTAACTTTTTCCATTCTTTGCTGGATATTTTCTGATTTAATGAGTGTTTCGTAGATATGGGGAACTTCAATTACTGCAAAACAAAACACACAATTGCAAGAAAAAGTGATTTAATCCTTAATCAGTTTGATCTCTCGTTATAAATACACTCTATCAACAGACACATTTTGCCCTCCAAGCTCCTCCTGTACTATCCTTAATTTGAATGTCTCACCCTCGTCCCATTACATATAAAATACTGATCCAAAGGAGTATTTTTCCAAGTTAGTTCCCACAATGTCCTCTCAGCAGAGAGCAATCCATTCAACTGCTGGACACCTTCTGTTGCACAGAGGTTCAGAAGCAAAATAAATGTCTTTAGTAGGAAAGGAAACTTCACACCTGTCACAGCACCACTGGTACTGCCAGCAGTTTCAGTTCTGTCATTTCACAGCAGCACAAATGTCGATCCTACCCTTGCTGTTGCTGTGGCACAACATAATGACAGCAGTTTTGAAAGGTTTACATGAACCGTCTGAGATGGCAGAGATCTCCTGTAAGCCATTTCGTACTTAACATCGAGTACAAATTTGCTTGACGTTACACATCATCAAACCCATTTACTGAAGTGATTTCTTCAAGCTCTACATCTCAACAGTGAATAGCAAAGACACTACATGCAGCAGCAAGGTCAGCCTACATGAGGAGACTCTAAGAGAGGAAAAATAAACGAAGAGGCAAGTATCAAAATGTTAATCTCAAAACAGAAAAAATAAAATAAAATCCCGTTCCATCCGAAAAGGAAACCAAATTGACTGGAGTCCTCGGCTTGGTACGAGACAAATCCTGCTGCAGCGAGGCACAGCTGTACAGACACTGCACTGCACAGTTGTAAAATAGAGGTGGAAATGGACCTGTTTATCAGAAACAAAAGATTGGCAAGCAATCTCTTTACAGGGTGCCCAACCGGTGTAAGAGAAAATGATCTAATGAGTGTGTTACGGTAACAAATTTCAGATTCAAATAAACTTAAGGTAATTTATAAAGTACACCAAGACAGATGGTCTCTCACTGCAGACATCCTCTTTAAATTCCTTAGTCCTGGCTTACACATAAACTGATCCTGCATACTGCCTGCTGGTGTGTTTTCTTGAGGAAGTGCAGCAGACTGAGAAGACAAAGAGCACGAAGCACTGCAAAACCATCCACAGAACAGCCAGCCAGAAGGTGCGCAGCACACAGGATGACCAACGAGCTTCTAAGCTTGTCTGCTTCCTTCTGCTGAACCATCTGATGAGACTGTCTAGGCACTGATGGCACCTTGGCCTCCGCCACTGTTGGGTCTGCACTGACATGTTGCGTTTCCTGGAGTCCAAATATGAAGCTGATTGGTTGGAGATGGCTGAAATTGGACAGTCTCTTCTGGACTTTAAAGACACATCACAGCTCACAGATCAGTCTATACTTAAGCAATGGTAAACAAGCACTGCTGAAGCCTGCTTCACTTGGCCTTACTAGCAGAATTTGAAGAAATTGTATTAATAACTGTTAAAAAAATCTGGTTTGCAATAAGCTACATAATTATGAAAGCAAAGCTTATTGGAACAAATACAACACTGTGAAGTGTTATTAATTAAAAGACCTACAACCCTTCCAGACAGAAACGATGGAGGAATTCCCAGCAGAATGCCACACCATCCAGACGTGAAACTTCTGAGCCTCTGTCAAACATCTGGAAATGCTCCTGACTTGTATTCAAAATAAGAACGTATCTGGAGACTGTCTGAAATGGAAGGCTGTGCGAGATCCCAGGATAATCATTCCAACAGTCTGCAGGGCACTGAGTACCGTAATTAAACTACGAGGCATTTCCGACCTGTCCATGTTTAAATGTGGATAAATGTCTATTCAGCCAAGGAATACAAAATCTAAGTTGGATCATCACAGAGATGATATTTTGTAAAAATGTCCTTCACAGTAAGTCTGCAGGTACAAAGAATGATGCAAAGACCACCCTTCCCAGGGAGGCAGAGGAAATGTTTACCATCCAAGGACACGTCGGTTCAGGAAACTCTTCTGATGACACTTGGTTTTAAGTGAGAGGTTTGTTGCCCTGATCCCACTGCTACTCTGAATTAAAAACAAACAAATGAAAACAGCAGAGAGCCCATTCTGGCTGTGTGAACACAAAAATGACAGATCTCAATTTGAACGCAGCAAAAACTTATCTGCTTCACCAAATCCAAAAATACTGGCTACAGATCACACAACCTTAAACATCTCGGGTAACAAACTCAAAACAAGATGTCCGTTAGCACCAAAAACGTCAAGTGTTGCAGTTTTGGAGTTTGGTACTGGGCTCACTGAGGTGACTCAGTGATCTGCAGCCGTCAGGAAGCAGGATGAGCACAGCATTCAGCTTCAACGAGGAAGCAGCAGATCAAAGCTACCAAAGCGTACTTCATTTCAGCCTAAACCAAGAAGTCTGCAATGGTTGGAGTTGTATGAGTATACAAAAAATGTCAGCGGAAGTTATTACCATGCTTCCAGAGTCAGAACCTCTCCTTACAAGTCCTTCCTCCTCCCTCTAAGCAAAAGAAAGATGGGAATCCTTTGCTTTCCACCACTTTTTGCACTCTTAGACTGCAGGAGTGCACCCACAAATAATGCAGAAGTGTCTTTACTGAGAGAATTCCTTTAACAGATAGCACGCTCACCAGGGTCAATTCTAGCTTGCAAAGGAAAGGCTCACGTCCTCTCATGTCTGCCTTTGCATCCTCTTCTCCCTGTCTAACAAAAAAAAAAAAAAAAAACAACAACAAAAAAAACATTCCTACCTTGCAAAACGCCTGGACAAAATTTTCACTTCTCCTTCCTACTTAATCAATTCTTAAACTTAAAGACAGTAAGGCGAAAGTGGTAATGGACACAGACATTTTCACAGGGCCATTCTGATCTACGCTGTCCCCAGATAAATTTGATCCCCTACGCGCTTTCCACGTGTCTGAGTGTGATTTGTAAACTCTGAAGCTCTCAGGAAGGGCTCATCCGAAGCAGCGCTCAGAGGAAAGTACATTTTGGAGGGCAGTCCATCTTGCTCCAAAAGACAACATCCTCTGGCAATAGCTGAGTGGCTCATGTCAGATACTGCACGACCAGAAACATGATTACACAAGTCACAATCATTCCCCCAATCATCAAGTATTTATCTTGAAAGGCTCGCTTCTCAATCAGCCGCATCACTGTATTGGATAAGCCCAACGTGTTGGCAACATCCAGGATCTTCTTTTGAGTTCCCTACGAATACAAAGACAACAAAGAAACAATTACCTTAATGTCACAATCTTTATTCTATGAAATATTTTATCACAGATGGCACGTGAGTAATTCTTATCCCTCAGAAAACAATGTAACTTGCTCTAAGTCAACAGTGTAAGAGATGGCCGTGGGACCCTGGCAATGATGGTATGACTAATTCACAGACAAGAACAGGAAAGAGGTTAAAGACAGAAAGCAGTGCATCCAGACAGAAGCATCACAGACAGCAGCTCAGAGAAAATCACTCTGGAGCAATTAGACATTTTTCTGGTCTACTTTCAGACAGTCTACAAGCTTGAAGCTTCCTGACAACCTTTCTTGAAGAACTCCCCTCCTGCTAAAGTACAGTTTATCAGCAACTTTGAAAGGAGGTCCAGAAGCTTGTAACGCCAGCGGTGACGTGCAATGTAAAGGCGTATAAAAGTGCAATTAATGCAATTTCAAGAAATCCCTGCAGAGAAAAGCACTGCACAAGACTGCTAGCAGGCATACTGCAGACAGGTCCACATCTCAGTTCCGCTTCCCTGATGAAGCAGTTGGTATTATTAAGAATGCCTGTGGATCCCAAGAGTCACCGGATCAGCGCTAAGCACGTAGCAGAGCTGCTCAACTGGAAGCAGCAGGAAATGCCCCAAGAGTCAGCATGCAGAGCAGCACTAACACTGCCACTTTATTTAAGGGAAACTGTCCAAAGAAACCTGTACAGAACACAGGCCCACATATGTACACAGCTCAGAGCTGGACATCATCCTGTCTGGGAAGAAGGGAAAGAACTCATGGCTGCAGTCACAGTGGTGCAGGTAGGTGAAAAGCACCATCCTAGATAAGCTAGACAAGGGGAATTTAATTCTTCCAGGGGAGCCTTCACAACCCTCCTAGCACTAGTAACCTTATCCTTCTCTGCCTTTTCTTTCACCTCTGCTTCATGAGATGGTAACAGAACCCCTCTATCCACTACTCCTATGGTAGATGCAGCTACAATAAAACCTCTTGAATGGTTGATATACTTAATAATGTACTTAATAATATACTTAATACTTAACCCATCAAGTTTTTCTAGTAATTGACTTTGTATAAAAACAAATATCTATTCCATGTCAGTCAACAAACAACCTTAACCACGAAGCTATCCTTCATCTCTGAAAGACCCGAACTGTGCCTACAGTTCAGTACCTGCTTTTATCTGGCAAGACTGCCTTTAAAGCCAGTGGAACATCAGTCCATACAGTGTTATGAGGTGTGATTTGTCTGATGACAAGGAAGGATTTGTGTTAGCAATCAAAACTGCCTAAATCCTCTGGGAAATACATCCCAAAACAAAACAAAACAGCAGCAGTCATTGTTACCCCCATCATCAGATGAATACAACAGCGACAGGGATTCCCCTTCTCACAAATCCAGCTCTGTCCTCCTCAACACACACTTCTTATTATAAAGTTCCTTTTATACTTCTGAACTCTTAACCCAAAACTTAACATTGCTTCATTCTTCAAAGGAGAAGTTATTAGAAGACTTAAAGCAGTACAGCTTTCTTGAACAGTATTTGGGGGAAGACTTGCTGCTGATGTGTATCAGACTTACTATCTGCATTAGTAATTTTAAACACTTTCTCCCAGCACTGTGGTTGCTCTAAGTGATGTTTACCTGTAGCAAAAGATGAACTACCTGTGAGCTGAACATTGCTTTCCATTCTTCACTTGGGAAAAAATAAAACAAATAACAGAAGAAAACACAACATTCAGTGCTCCAGATACTGACTGTGTGATGACTGCTACCCCACCAGGTCACAAAAACAGATTTTGAGTATGTTCCTAGTAAAATGACAACATATCAAGATTTTAAACTTAGCTGAATTGGAGTTTACGTCTTTACCAGTGTTCTCAGCTTGAAGCAACGCACTGAAACAGATTTTTTTTACTTAGCCAGATCACCGCAAATGCAGAAACGTGGGGTCTTTTTGGTAAAAAATGATGCCCCCACCTTTAATGTCACTCTCTGGTCCCTCAGCCCCTGGAGAATGTTGGTCCCACTGCCAATAAGATCATCCATGCCACGATGGGCATTCTGCAGGGATTCATTAAACTGTAATGTTTCGTCGATCGGTATGGTGGTGTCAGAGTCCTGTAGGGGAAATGCAGGGTCTTGGTTACCTGGCCTACTCACACTCACAGATCCAGAAAGAGAACAAACAGAAACAAACAGCCCTTGACAGGACTGGAGGGATTACGTTTTAAACAGTTTTTTATAGGGATGTTAAAGCAATATTAGTATTTGAGTGAGAAAACGTGGTTTATAGAAGCCTACAGGAATCCAGTCAAAAGACAATTCGCTGTTCAACTAAAATTAGATTCCAGAAGATTAAAGAACAAATTAAAAATAGAGATTGTTCATAATCTCTTTGTGACACAAACAAAAATGGGTATTACAACAGAGAACATAAAAACTATCAGAAGGGATTAAACACAGGAGTCATTTGATCATTGCAAGTGGAAGATTTTCGAAAGACAGCAGCACATTTCTAATGACAAAAGGCCTGTAAAGCAAAGCCTAGGAGATGGCATTCCATCAACTTGTATCTATAAGATGCAATCTCTGATACTAAGGGCAAACAGAGTCATCAGCCCAGTTCCCTGAAGGCCGAACTCGCTCACCAAGGAAGGCCTTATCTAAACAAAATAAAACATCCAGAGAAGACGCATTATCTCAAGCATTTAAAGATTTAAGTATAAATCTTTAAATGGAAGTAACTGGAATAAAATTGTATAGTCTGGGTTGCACAAGAGATCAGAAGATGTCATTGCTTTTCTGTCTTCCAAAGCCTTCTGGTTTATCCTTCTTTGGGCACCACCCCACTGAGAGTCAAGATAAAAGTTCACAACTCCCACACTGCTTCACGAACAGGAATCATGGCACTGGCGAGAGTTCAGTGTGGAAACAATGTTTTACCTGCTTACATGAACGCAGAGCAGCAAGAACTGCTTAAATATGTAATTAATGTTTGGGGGCAGAAGACAGCTAATGCTCTACATCTGACAGTCAGCTGTAGGTTATATGCATGTGAAAACACCGAACTTGCAGTGATTACTGTAGGGAAAAAAAATTAACACAGGAATGACAGGCATAATCCAGAGCTGGATGTCTGCTCCAGTGTGTGTTCTGCTTATAAAGTCTGAAAGAACAAAGGATAAAAGAGCTGTTCACAGCTGCAAGGTCAAAATTGCTGGATGAAGAAGACTCCAGATGGCAGACACAACTCTGACCAAAAGCTAATAAGGCACAAAGGTTAAAAAAAAATATGTTATCTTGCAGGAATCTGCGAGGCAGAAACACTTGGATTTGCATGTGAATGGCTGTTCCTTCAGATATTTATTAAACTTCAAATCAGATGAGTTTCATTTCCTGTGCGAGGAGTTTGCAGTTGATTTTCATTTACACACAAGGCAGCAAGAAAACTGTCTAGGTAGATTTTTGTTCACAGAACCCTAGGATGGTTTGGGTTAGAAGGGCTCTTAACAATCACCTCGTTCCTGCCCTGGGACACAAACCTCTGCATCAGGTTGCCCAAAGCACCATCCAGCCTGGCCTCCTGTTTGCTGCTCATAGGGACACAAGATGGCAGCATATTTTTCATTTGCTGTTTGTGTTTTTCTCCAGAACTGTTCAAGGAAAGGCTTTAAAGGTAAAGCCCACATCTATCTTTGAATCAAGCAAAACATTCAGAACACTGTTAGAGCTTTCAAAAGCCATTATGCATTTTGCAGTGCATTTAGGATGCTTTCACACTCAGCTGACATATAAATAGCTGGTAAATGTCTAACCAAAATAGGTAGGCCAATAGCTCACAGACAAATCCTTTTCTTATCACAGGGACATTTGACAGAAATCCAAGGAAAACGTATACTTTGGTACCTACCTCATTCCAGCTTCTGGAATTGCTACAGAAAACCAGGTAGAGCTGCACTGGAGCAGCAATTTCTGCACTCTTTCACAACTGCCTCTCATCAGGCCAACTTCCTTCATCAAAGACTTGTACTTTCTCATGAATTTTTACTCCTTTCTATATTCCATTCACACCACCACACAGCAGTCATCCAACAGTCAAGCACAGGCCTTGTCTGAAACTTCTCTGAAAGAAAACGGCCTCTAGGACAGAGAGATCCAAAATACAGAATATTTACATTAGTGGTGAATGTTCGTGCCAGCAACTCCTCCCGCTGCCGTTCTTGCTGCTCCCGGATGTAACGACGATGCTGGAAGTTCCTCAGCGCTGTCTGCAGGTGCTGAACATCATACTTCAGCTGGTCGACTCGGCTAGACGAGATCAACAACAGGAAGACATTCCCAGGGATAAAAATACCAACCTCACGTTGCGTTTTTTAATGAAGCATCATAAATTAACAGCAACAAATACTAAAAATGATGGACTCTAAAAGATAAAGGATGTTTGATGTTAGGCTTCTCTTCCAAACTTAGATCTTCTGTGCCTCATTGTTGTTTTTTTTTAGTGAAAAGGTGATTATTTAACTGCAGGCTACAGATAGAAAGTGAAGCAGAATTCTTGAGCTATTTTATACATCTTCTCCTACACTAAGCCTCTTCAAACTGATTATACATACATACATATGTACATACTGTTCATTTAACAAAGATTTGAACAGTTTCTATTTTGTGACCCATTCATATAAAAGATTTAGCTTTCAAGTTTCATTAATTAACGCCGTGTTCTTAAGTTTCAGTTTTTACAAAAGGAACCTAAAAGCCAGAGGGCAACACGGCAGACATCTCCACTGGGGTAAAACAAATCATGTCCAGAGCTCCACTGCTTCCAATTAAATGTTCAATGACTACAAGGAAAACCAAGATGACTGTTTCAGATACCAACCTTTATCATAAAGGTGATAGGAAATCCCCTCCTAGTACCTACAGAGGTATTCTGGGACTAAACATTAACAGAACATTCTGAATGGAAAGCTGTCTAATAGCCTGTGGTCCAATTGCCTGCACAAACCAGTGCTCATTTCAGAAACCTTATTTTAGTCACCAACATCTTGGAAAAGGGTCCAGAACAACAGCAACTTAAGTGATTTTAGTCCTTACCTCCACAAATACCATTAAAACAAATGCTATACAGAGTAGAAATGCCTTTAAGAATCCAAGTGTGATGTTCAACTCATCTCAGAACAGAGCCATGAGTCTGGCTCCATCACCAGACTGCAGTTAGGTGCAGGAAAGTGATTTTGCCTCTGTCCTTCAGTTCTGTTACAGCTGAGCAGAGATTTAAGTTGCACAGCAGAAAAGTTTCACTCTAATGAAAAAGTGAAGGGCTTCAATAAACTTAATGAAAATAATTAGACTACTCCATTATTGTAGCAAAGCAAGTGAACTCACAGTTTAGCATTCTGTCGTTTATTGGGAGGTTCTTTGCTGGACAGGATTTCCAAACGTTCCAAGTTGCTGAATACTTTGTCTATTCTTGCCTGAATCTCATTTTCTACTACTGCAAAGAAATAAAAAAAGATTAACTAAAAGCTCGACAAGTCATGAAAAGCCACTTCTTTAGGTTGAGACTCCTGCCTTCCACCCCTCCTCTGTGAAGGGAACAGGGAAAACCCCTGCTCTTCTCAAATATGCAACCATATTTCCCTATCACCTCCGTATATTAGGACTTACAAGTTGCTACATTCCCCTCCGTGGCCCCTTCCTGTTCTCTTACCAGGGTTTGCTCACAAGAGCTAACAGCCAAGATGGTTTTCAAAAAAATTAAAGTTATGAAAAACATTAACAAAGAATTGCATTATCCACACCTACAGCATGGGAAGAAGAAAGACAGAAAATGGCAGACTGGACAAACAGCCCTGAAAAACAAGCCCAAATCAGGGCTGGGGAGCCCTCACAGGTGGGACAGTAAGACTTAATAACAATTGTCTCTGTAATCATCTGCTTTGCCATTGCTTCTGACAATCAGTGTGAAGAAATAGCAGAGAGATGAGAGATCAAAATGCAGACTCAAATACTTGAACTGTTGCAAGGTGGGAAAGGCAAACAAGGAAAAAGAAGACTCACAGGCTTTCAGTTACTGTCATCACTGTAAAGCAAAACCTGCTTGAGCCAAGACTGCCTTTGTTTTAAAATCACTTTTTCTACCAGTGTCACAATCCAGCATTCTACAATTTATGGGGAGACCTCAAATCATCTGACGTTCCTGTGCATAATAATGGAGAACTGAAAGGCTGAGAGTGTGCAGCCTCCAGAGAACGTCCACACACAGAGCATCAGAGGACACTGAGGCACCATCCTGTCTGTGCAGCCAGTTCAAATCTCAGAACGCCATGCTCAGTCCTAGAATACATAATTTTCAAATTGCACAGGCACCATTTGTTCTTAGTTTACATTTAGGCTAAGTCTTAAGAGACACAGTTTATTCTTATTTTTTGGTTTTAGACTAAAAAGGTATAGAGAAAAGCATTATTTATCTACTGCTACTTACTCCACAGCATCTCAGGACTTTCTAAAGAATTCCAGTCAGCAGAACCAGAAAGGAAACTGCACATTAAACCCCTTCTGTTTGCATTTTGATCTCACACAAAGAGGAACAAAGGCAAGTATATAAACATTACTCAACCAAATTGTCCAAATTCATATTTCCATCATTTACTACAGCTAAACTTAACAAAAGGGAAAAAAAAAAAAAAAGAAAAAAAAAAAACAGGAAAGAGCAGAGAATTGCTTTAGCTAGTCCAAACAACTATTTTACTTTAGTTTATATTACTTGGTCATCTTATGTTTTTTCAGAGCAAGAAGGGATTCTTTGCCCAAAGCTGAGGAAGAAAAGCTGCAAAAGAAGCTTTGATCACCTGACTCTTTTTCCACCTCTTCAGCCAAGAGATAATTCCTTAAACCCAATAAATTATCAAATATACAATAATACCTAGAGCATATATCTGTATTTTTCTATAGTAAACAGTATGTTTACTTATAGACTGTTTAAGATGATACACAACTCTATTTCTTGAAATCTTATCTCTTGCCTCAAGTACTCTGGACCTGATGCAAGTCTCTACAGGACACTGATGCAAGAAGGAGTTCATATCAGAGAGTCACAGAGTGGTATTGGTTGGAAGAGGCCCCTAGGATCATCTAGTTCCAACCCCTGCCATAGGCAGGGACCTCCCTCTAGACCAGGCTGCTCAAAGCCCACCCAACCTGGCTTTGAATGCTTTGAGGAAGGGAGCATCCACAACCTCACTGGGCAACCTGTTCCAGAGTCTCACCGCCCTCACAGTAAAGAATTTCTTCATAGGCTAAATCTACTCTCTTTCCGCTTAAAGCCATTTCCCCTCATCCTGTCACATACCTTTCTAAAAAGTCCCTCCCCAGCTTTCCTGTAGGCCACTTTACGCACTGCAAGGCCACTAAAAGGTCCCCCTGGAGCCTTCTCTCCTCCAGGCTGAAAAAGCCCCAGCTCTCTCAGCCTGTCCTCACAGGGGAGCTGCTGCAGCCCTCTGGTCATCTTTGTGGTCCTCCTCTGGACCTGCTCCAACAGCTCCATGTCCTTCTTGTGTTGGGGGCCCCAGGACTGGATGCAGTACTGCAGGTGGGGTCTCACAAGAGCAGAGCAGAAGGCAGAATCACCTCCCTTGTCCTGCTGATCAAATTCTCCTGATGCAACCCAGGACACGATTGGTCTTCTGGGCTGCAAGCCCACACTACTGGCTCACGTTGAGTCTTTCATCAACTGACAGCCCCAAATCCTTCTTCTCAGGGCTGCTCTCAAGCCATTCTCCGTCCAGCTTGTATCTATGCTTGGAATTTTCCCAACCCAGGTGCAGGACCTTGCACTTGGCCTTCATGAGGTTGGCATGGACCCAACTCTGAAGCCAGTCTATGTTCCTCTGGATGGCACCCCTTCCCTCCACTGTGTCAACTTCATCACTCAGCTTGGTGTCACCTGCAAACCTGCAGAGGCTGCACTCAATCCCACTGTCCATGTTGCCTATGTTAAATGGCACCAGTCCCAACACCAATCCCTGAGGAATGCCACTTGTCACCAATCTCCACTGCGCTGCACACAAATCTCTGAGTGCAGCCATCCATCTAATTCCTTATCCAGGTGGTCCATCCACCAAATCATTTTTTGTTCAATTTTGGAATCAGGATGTCATGCAGGGCAGTGTCAAATGCTTTGCACAGGTCTGGGTAGATGATGTCAGTTGCTCTTTCTTTATTCACTGACGCTGTAACCGTAGCAAAAAGCCACCAAGTTTGTTTTGCCAAACATTATTTGCTCTTGATGAAGCCATGCTGGTTACCACTAATGACCCTCACCTTTATTTTCCATGTGCCTTATTAGGGCCTTCAGGAAGATCTGCTCCATGATCTTGCCAGGCACACAGGTGAGACTGACTGTCTTGTAGTCAGTAGGTCCCAGGTGCAGGACCTTGCACTTGGCCTTCACGAGGTTGGCATGGACCCAAGCCTTACTCATACTGCTTAAATTCCTGCATATCAAATGATAATATTTTTCCAGAAAAACTGGACTAAAAATCTTTCTGAGATGTCTGCCAATTAGTGGATGCTTAAGGAACAGAAAAATAACAGGGCTGATATACAGTGCGATTATTCAGCTTCTGAGCTAACAAAATAGCTTTATGATGGCTGAATTTGCAACTCTTTCCACATTACATGCTTATTATACTTCCCTATATGCAGCAATTTGATTCTTTTTATCTGTTTTTATTGTATGCCTCTACAGCACACTTTGACAATGAGTTCCAAAACCTCTCAGAAAGAAAAACACTCAGCATTGCCACATTAAGACACTTGTAGAAGCATTTACAGTAAACACTACTTCTCTATTCAAGAATTACCAAAGGAATTTGAAGACAATTATTGTTCTGTATTCTCCACCCTTTCCTACAAAGCATCACCTTAATCAAGTCACACAGTGAAACAGTTTTAATGCATTCCACATCATCAGTTGATCAGAGTGACTGAATGATCGTATGTTTAATTGCAGAGCACACAAGGTTAGAAGTGCACATGGCATCAAATCAGCACCAGAGTGGGACTTTTCTCTCTTATTAAATACTTACAGTGTACAGAATCTTTGTCTGAAGTCTCCAGACGTCCCATGTATGACTGGACCTCATGAACTTGTCTATGAAAAGACAGAGTAAAGAAAGAGAAGTCAGTTAATACCCATAAAATGAAATCATTTCTCAATACCTCAATCTTCAGATTTTATTACTATCAGAACATAACAGGAACTGGATACATGTTACTCAGTGCAGACAATCCATGACTATAAAAACCCAACAAATTTCTTCAGTTTGAAGACAGCTGTGCCTTCACTTAACATGTACCTACAAGTTTCAGTTTAAAACTAAAATCACGGTGAAAGGGCTTCTTTTCTTTCAAGAATCCCAATCCAATTATAGCTCCCTTTTTTTATTCAGAACCCGAAATGAGATTCTCTCTTATGACACACACCCGACATGCTGAAAGCCTTGTAAGGCCTCCACCTACCCCAATAATCAAGAAGAAAAGTGATCAGATACAAAGGAGGAGCTCACAAATATCGAGTACAGCAGAAGGAAGGTCTGACTGGTAGAAAAGTTGGTACAGAGGAAACCACTGCAGTGTATGTAAGTCTATGTGTGCACCTACATACATCATCTTTAGGGCTCTGCAAGTACCCATTTGTACACAGGCAGTGTCACTCCTTAAAGAAAACAGCAGCACTGCTGAAGGATCAGAGCAGAACTACACAGATTATGGGAAGTACAGAAAAGCTTTTATGCAAAAAATGAGTTTTCTCTCTGCACTGATGATTATTATCTGTGAGGAGATACCCTAAAGCATAAGTGACCCAAAATAAGGTGAGTAAAGAATAACTTTCACTGTCTCTTTGAATATACAAATTTACAGAGGACAAAATGGAAACTGAAACAAGGCAGAATTATTGCCCTTATCAACACGGGCATTTCTAGATCAACAGGATTTTCAGCTCTTCCCTGTGAGGTCTCTCTAGATCATTATTTAATAAGAACTATTAACACAGATAACAGACTGGCACTTTTGGACTAACTGCATCCTCTGACCTGCTTCCCATGAGCTACTTCATACAAAATCATAGAATCATTAAGGTTGCAAAAGATCTCTAAGATATCTAGTCCAACAGTCCACATATCACCAATACTGTCCACTAAACTGCATCCCAAAGTACCACATTTCAACTTTGCTCAAACACCTCCAGAGGTGGTGACACCACCACCTCCCCAGGCACCCTGTGCATCACCACTTTTTCTGAGAAGAAATCTTTACTAATTTCCATCCTGAACCTCCACTGGCACAACTCCAGGCCATTCCCTCTCATCTGATCACTGTCATCTGGGAGTAGAGAAAGACCCTCACCTTGCCACAACCTCCTTTCAAGCACTTCTGGAAAGATATAAGGTCTCCTCTGAGCATTCTCTTCTCCAAACTGAACCAACCCACCTCCCTCAGCTGCTCCACTTCACAGCTTCACTGTCTTTCACACCAAGAATCACATTTGCTGCCTTCCTTGTGATTTGCAATTTTCACACTGCTTAAGCCTCATCCTGCAGCAAAATCATAGAATCACAGAACAGGCTGGGCTGAAAAGGACCACAATGACCATCTCATTTCAACCCCCCTGCTGTGTGCAGGTCGCCAACCAGCAGCCCAGGCTGCCCAGAGCCACATCCAGCCTGGCCTTGAATGCCTGCAGGGATGGGGGCATCCACAGCCTCCTTGGGCAACCTGTGCCAGTGCCTCACCACCTTGTGTGTGAAAAACTTCCTCCTAATATCCAACCTAAACCTCCCTGTCTCACTTTAAAACCATTCCCCCTTGTCCTATCCCCCTCCACCCTCACAAATCGCCATACCCCCTCCTGTTTATAAGCTCCCTTCAAGTACTGGAAGGCCGCAGTGAGATCTCCCTGAAGTTTTCTCTAAGCTAAACAAGCCCAGCTCCCCCAGCCTTTCCCCATAGGAGAGGTGCTCCAGCCCTCTGATCACCGTATTGCCCTCCTCTGGCCCCGCTCCAAGAGCTCCACATCCATCCTGTGCTGGGGACCCCCGGCTTGGATGCAGTACTTTAGATATCTACAAACACATTTCACGCCATCTATCATGCATTTTCTAAAATAGTCTAAGTGCCATCTGCTAGCCTACACGAAAGTCCCCAGCCTTAAAAATTTAAGTAAATGTATGTAAAATACATTTAAGCACATTAAACGCGATATAATAACTTTCTCAGCGAACATCTGTGATCCCTTTCACTAAAACCTAAAGGCCTGGTGCCGGACCGACGTGGCTAAAGGGACGTCGGAACTTTGGACAGACAACCGGCCACCCCAGAGCTGCAGGATCCGCTTCGTTCTGCGACAAAACTCGCTCCTGGCGGCACAGCACCGGCCTGGCACGGCGCTCTGCCCGGACCGAGCTTTTCGCTGCTCGAAGCAGCTCTCCCCACTCCCATCAAGCAAACCACAGAGGCTGCGGTTCCTCCCCCCAGCACCACGGGCTCGAGGCAGCCTCAGCCGCTCCGCACAGCCCGGCCCACCCCGGCCCGGCGCCACACACACTTGTTGGTTTGATGGTACAGCCCCTCCATCTCCGCGGCGTACCCCGCTCCCCTCTGAGGGACACGTCGCCTCCACTTCCGCCTAACGCAACTTCCGCTTCCGCACCACGCAACTTCCGTTTACGCCGGCCGAGGCCCCACCAGGCCTCGGCACTGCGCCTGCGCCGCCGCGGGGGGGCGCGTTTCCCTCAGCTGATGAGTAGAGCGCATCTTCAGTCACAGAACGGCTGGGGTTGGAAGGGACCTCAAGGATCACGGAGCCCCAACCCCCTGCCACACGCAGGGCCACCAACCTCCACATTTCACGGCAGCCCAGGCTGCCCAGGGCCCCATCCAACCCGGCCTTGAACACCTCCAGGGACGGACGGGGCATCACAGCCTCTCTGGGCAGCTGTTCCAGCCCCTCACCGCTCTCACAGCACAGAACTTCCCCTGACATCCAACCTCCATCTGCCCTCCCTCAACTTCAAACAATTTCCCCTTGTCCTGCTGTTTCCCTTTCCAAGAGTTGATTCCCCTTCTGTTTGTAGGCTCCCTTTAGGTACCACAGGCTGCAATGAGGTCACCCCGCAGCCTTCTTTTCTCCAGGCTGAACAAGCCCAGCTCCCTCAGCCTCTTTGTAGGGAGGTGCTCCAGCCCCCTGATCATCTCTGTGGCTCCTCTGCACCCTCTCCAACAGCTCTCTGTCTTTCTTGTTCTGGGGGCTCCAGGCCTGGACACAGTACTCCAGATAGGGCCTCACAAGAGCAGAGTAGAGGGGGACGATCACTTTCTTCCCCCTGATGGCCTCCCCTCTTCTGATGGAGCCCAGGATACCATTTGCTTTCCGAGCTGCAAGAGCACACTGCTGTCTCACTGTCTCACATCTTTCAAGTCTGTTGAGGTCCCTCTGTATGGCATCCCTTCCTTAGAGTTGTGGGATCGTTAAGGCTGGGAACGATCTCTAAGATCATCTGGGCCAACCCTGACCCATCCCCACCCAAGGCCACTGATCTTTAAAAGTCTGGACAAGAGAAGGCTCCAGGGAGACTTCAGTGCAGCTTGAGGGTAGCATATGAACAGGAGGAGAGCAGCTCTTTATGCAAGCAGTGATAAGAGAATGGGGAATGACTTCAGACTAAAAGAGGGAACAGAGTGAGGTGCTGGAACAGGCTGCCCAGAGCAGTTGTGGCTGCCTTGTCCCTGGGATGATCTCTGAGGTTCCCTCCAACCTAAACCATTCTGTGACGTGCCCAAGACACGACAGCTGATGAGTTCTTGAATCTCCAAAACAACCTTCAGAGGAATTCTGTTAAAAACAACAGGGATTCCTTATCATGCTGCTGAGAATATGGAAGTCACAGATTAACAGCAGGAATTAATTGCTTTAATACAGTTAAATTCAAGTTTTAAATCTAAAATCATAATCAGTCATCAGCAATCTCAGCCCTCTTCTGTCTTTTTTCCACTTATGCAAAGCCTAATTGTCTTTACAGCACAAATTCAGGGTACTGAAGGATGACAAATGTTGAAACCAGGAAAGATTTTAAGGAGCGGGAAGTTTAAGGTGGTCGCTTTCTGTGATTCTGGGCAAAACATGAAACTCTGAGACAGGAACACTCTCCAAAGTGGAGTTTCTTCTGCTGTTGCTCATTTACAGTTAAGGGGTGCACCTGAAGGATGCAATCTAATCACATGAGGACAAGTGGCTGAGCATTATACAGGTATGAGTGAGTGAAATAACAACACATCTGTAACTAATGATGAAGTCTTTTTCCTGTGTTCCCCCCCTCCCCCCTTGTATCTTCATGCTGCAGGAAAATTTCTTTGACCATTGCACCAGCAAGGCAGGTGCCTGGCAGAAGATCATCCCACTGAGATCCTAACAATATCTCAAGCCACAGAAATCAAATGAGTATAAAAATGAACTGTCTATAAAAACATGAGCTGCTGCAGGAACAAATGCAATCAATTTTTGTTTTTTTGCTCTCTTTTATCTGAATCATTATGCCCTGTTTTCAAACACTTTCTGCAGACAGAAGCCTTGGATGGAGATAGATGCTGGGACTTCCCTCCTGGCCAAGACTTTGAGGAGTATCACAGGAGTTCTGATGAATTGAGGAGTATCACAGGAGTTCTGATGAATTGAGGAGTATCACAGGAGTTCTGATGAAGTGGCAAGCGCTGAAAAGCAGGAATGAATTCCTGTTCTTTTCTCAGTAACTTTACTTTTTGACAGAGGAAAAAAAAAAGAAGACAGCAACAACAACAAAACATGCTGCAAGTCTGTTCTGTTCTCATCAGACTTCAGGTCCTTCCAGGAAGAGTCCTTCAGCAAATTGGCTCATTTAGACACAACAGCCAGAAGCACAGAGAGGAGAAAAAAAAAAAAAAAAAAAGAAAAAAAAGGGTTTTGTTCAAGGAAAGCCTCTGTATTGTAAACAGGATAAAAGGGGATGGAAAGAGACACTTATCACTGTCTTGATGTGTCCCCAGGTCATTCCTGGTCTACAGGAGAAAAAGAATTCCATATACACTGCTCTCTTAGAAACTCCCAACTGGGGATTTTCTCTATCAAAGAGTTTACAGACATGAGGTGTTCAAACAGCCATCGGTGCTCTCCTCACCCTGTTTGGCTTGTAGTTTGCCTTGCAGCTCCAAAAGGATGGATTCTTATACAATCCCCTTTGTTCTGCTTATAACAGTTTGCTTTCCCCTTCTCCCTCTGAAGGAAAAGCTCTGATGCTCTGTTTAAAACCAGACCCTAATAACAGGTTTCTCTCTAAGCATGATTTCAAATATCCATAGAAACTCTCACCTTCCCCCTCCTCTATCCCTCCTTCCCTCTCACCAGCTCTTTGCATGCTGTCTTGATAGTAATAACTGTGGCTTTAAAAACAAAGGAGTGCCAAACCCCAGGGCATGCTGCAGGAGCAAGACATTGAGATTAATTCTTGCTGTAGACTCCTTGCTTAGCCCAGCTGCAGGCCATGGAGGCTGCATGTCCCAACTTTGACAGCTTCTCTGACATAAGCCAGACCTCACAGCACGCCTTGCAGCATTCTGAGATGGTGGATGTGGGGAAAAAGAGAGGGGAGACATGACAAGAATGTCAGAGACTCATCTATCAAATTTCTTAAACTGTTGGGTGATGTGCTGGTTGCATATCTTCCTTTAAAGACACATTGCATGTCCTTCTACCTTTCCAAATTAAGACTATTTCTATAGAACTTCTAACACAGTTCTCAGACTGATTCATGGCGATGAATTCAGGATGTTACAGGTCCAGACATAGCGACATGAAGTCACAAATACTTGGGTCATTGTTCCCTTGTTCATAAATTTAGAATTATAGAATCTTTAAGGTTGGAAAAGACCTCTAAGATCAACCAGTCCAACTGCCCACCTACCACCAATATTGTCAAACAAGCCACGTCCCCAAATGCCACATCTATGCAGTTCTTGAACACTTCCAGGGACGGTAACTCCACCACCTCCCTGGTGGCAGCCTTTGCCAATGCATCACCACTCTTTTGGAGAAGAAATTCTTCCTAATATATTAATATTTAGCATGGGCTGAGAACAGGAATTCTCTACCTCTACCATTGGATAGTGCTGAGAATCATTCTGGCAGGACTCTAAGCATGGAAAAGCATTACAAAAAGGAAATGCCCTTTTGTTGCTGTCCTCTGCCAACATGACTCTTGTCATTCAATTGGAAAGTGAAACAGAATTTGTGGGAGATTCTGCAGCACAGAAGAGATGCTATACTCAGCAAAAGATGAACCTAAATGCTTGCTGCATTTGGTGAAAAAAAGAGTGTTTCCTAACAAAATTTTAAGGGAATTTCCATTTTCTGAAAAATTAGGGTGTTCAGAGTAAGGCAAAGAAACTTTCAAAGAGAAACAATCATTGTGGGATCAAATTATTAGTTTTTAACAACTTCAATTTCTACAGTTTGTCCTGTGACTGTCTGGGCTAATCTAACTACTTTCCTAATGATTGGAAGGCTCACAAGATTTCCAATAATATTTTATATTAAAAATTATCCTCATTAGAACTCACAGTCTTTGAAAATACAAGTCATCCAACAGTCCATCTACCAGAAGTTATTTCATCTTACACCAGAGTACACTATTCATTTGGTTTATGATTTGGTGTGTGATGATGTATGTGGGGTCTTCATGATGCCCAATGCTCACCTTTCACTGATATGGGGTACCTCAACATTTAAAAACCATAAGAATTATTTTGATCCTTTCATAAACTGTGGATGTATCGTTCAAAAATAAACCTGTAGATTGATACTACAAAAGAAGCACCCCAGGCTTTGTGTAGCATGGACAGTTTTTGCATCACTTCAGCTTTCTTGACAGCAGAAGCAGGCCAGGCGCTGGCACAGATGTCTCCTTGGAAGTGAGGTAACCCCAGCAGTGCAGTGGTATTTGCCTGCTTGCCAGGATGGCTGCAGGGAGAGGGAAGAGTTGATGCCTATTGCATCACTGTGTTGCAGATCTTATCTCCAGTGATAAGCCTGGCCCTGTTGTACTGCTCTGTTCACTATCCTGAGCTATCTGTTAGCCTGCTACTTCCATTTCAAAGTCAAAGAAGGCCTTGTTTTTCCTAAAGCTTATCTAACTCCTCTGACCACTCTTGTTCATCTAATTGAAATAAAGTCTACCTCCAGCAGCCAGCCTTGCACCTCTCCTCTTAAAATTTAGTCTTCTTTCAGATTCAGTTCCATTTGCCCACTCCAGTCATTGACTGTATTGGCAGCAGGTTTGTATTTGCCATAGTACAAGGCAGGTTTATTTAACAACAAAGGAGATCTCCTGCAAAATATTATCTACCAGTCTTCCCTGTTTGGAGAAAAAAAAAAAAAGGAGGATTTCATGGAATCATAGAATGGCTTGGGTTAGAAGGTAAAAGATCACCTAGTCTTCTCTGCAGGGCTGCTCCCAAGGAGTTCTCCCAGTCTGTAGACATATCTGGGATTGCCCCAGCTCAACAACTTGCATTTGGCTTTGTTGAACCTCATTAGGATTGCTGGGGCTCACTTTCTGAGTTTATCAAGGTCCCTCTGGATGGCAGCCCTCCCTTCTGTCATATCAACTGCACCATTCAGCTTGGTGTTGTCTGCAAATTGCCAAGGATGCACTCAATACCATCATCTGTATCACTGATAGAGATGTTAAGGAATATTTGTCCCAAGACAGAACTCCTAGGGGGCATCAATGATCACCAGCTCCACCTGGGCTTGGAGCCATCAACAACAACCCTCTGACTGTGAACATCCAACCAATTCTTTGCCCACTGAATAGTCCACCCTTCAAACCAATATCTCTCCAGTTTAGAGATAAGAATGTGGTGTGAGACCATGTCAAAGGCCTTGTACAAGGCCGGGCAGGTGACATCAACTGCCTTCCCTTTGTCCACCAATCCGCTCCATCATAGAAGTAACTTCCAGGAGTGCTGTCATGACTCAAGCATCACGATGCACGAGATGCAGCAGCTGGGGTGCATACTGGCACAAGACCACCACGATTCCTCACAGTCTTCAAGTGGACCCAGAGAGTGGTGGTAAATGGAGTCAAATCCAGCTGATAACCAGTCACTGGTGGTGTTCCCCAGAAGTAGGTATTGTGGCCCATCCTTTTAAATATCTTTATTGATGCTCTGGATGAGGGAATTGAGTGCACCTGCAGTAAGTTTGCAGATGACACCAAGCTGGGAGGAAGTGTTAATCTGTCTGAGTGTAGGATGGACCTACAGAGGGATCTGGAGAGCCTGGATCACTGGACTGAGTGAATGATGGACCTACAGAGGGATCTGGAGAGCCTGGATCACTGGACTGAGGTGAATGGGATAAAGTTCAACAAGACCAAGTGCTAGGTCCTGCACTTTGGTCACGACAGCCTTGTGCAGTGCTACAGGCATGAGACAAAGTGAATCACCTTAGATTGGCTTGGGTTGTAGGGGACATTAAAGATCTTCTAGTTTGAGTCCCCTACAATGCGCAGAGTTGACAACCACTAAATTGGGTTGAATAGGGCTCCATCCAGTCTGGGCTTGAATGCCTCCCATGACTGAAAGGCTGCATGGAGGAAAAGGATTTGGGTGTGTTAGTTAACAGGTCCCTCTGTAGGGCCTGAACATAAGCCAGTAGTGTGCCCAGGTGGCCAAGAAAGCCCATGTCATCCTGGCTCATGTCAGAAGTAGTGCAGACAGCAGGAGGTGAATGACTGCCCCTCTTTGCTCAGCTCTGGTGAGACTACACTCCAGTGCTGTGTTCAGCTTTGGACCCCTCACCACAAGAAAGATATCGAGGCCCTAGAGCATGTCCAGAGAAGGACAGTAATGCTATGAAAGGTCTGGGACACAGGTCTCATGGGGAGCAGCTGAAGGAATTGGGATTGTTCAGTCTGGAGAGTTTGTAGTGAGGTGGAGGTCAGCATCTTCTCCCAGGTAACAGTGATAGAACAAAAGGGAATGGTTTCAAGTTGCACAAAGGGAGGTTCAGGCTGGAAAAACTTCTTATCCAAGAGGGTGGCTGGGGACTGGAATGGGCTGCCCATGGAGATGGTAGAGCTACCATCCCTGAGGGGGGGTTAAGAAACATGGAGATGTGGTACTTAGGGGCGCATGGTTCTGGGGACAATATTGGTGGTGAGTGAACAGTTGAACTTGATGATCTTAGTGGTCTTTTCCAACCTTAATGATTCTGTGATTCTATGATTCTATGCTTTTGGACCGCCCATGTTGTAAGGAACACAGAAACCCCTTAGTTCCTGGTGAACAAAGAGATGAGCCAGGGTTGGTGCTGACTTCCCAGTCATGGCAGCTCTGCAGAACCACATCTTCCCTCAAAATGGCCCTTATCCATCACCCTGCAGCCCTGTGCTGGGATATTTTGCCCACTTGCAGACTGGGGAGGAGCAGCGCTGTGTCTCCTCGCAGAGAACTCAAGGTGCGGCAGTGCCTCAGGGCACTGAGTAAATGAATAAAAAACAGTCAGAACTGATTAGGGAGCTCAGATTTTGGCTCAGACTCTCTATAGCCTCCAAGGCATTGCAGAGGCTCAGAACCTCATTACTTCTATAAAGCGAATTCAGTAATTAGCTCAGGTCAAAAGTTTAAGGCTTGGAGTCTGCTGCTGGAGAAATGGTGTCTCTGTACACGCCAGCTGACAAGCAGCCGAGGCCAAAAGGAATAATTCATCCCAATGGGATAGTTTTGTCATCAGTGTAAACAGCCAATCTCTGCTAAAAATCTTCTGAGTTCCCGACTTCAGAGATATCCCAAAACAGCAGCTCTACATCCTCGATTTGTCCCACATACATAAGTCTTCCAGGGGTTTTTATTTTCTGTTTTCATAGTGCTGTTTATTCTTTCATCATTTCTGTTGTTTTAACAATTTGTCTCCCAGACCACAGGTTTTCCTTATCATGATCAGAACCTCCGGGTCTCAGCCTGTGTGATTCTGCTATGCCCATGGAACACGAAGCATGGCACCACGTGTTGTCCATCCCAGCCATTCTCTGGGATCATGCAACTTCACATCCTGCTCAGTCTGCAGAGGTTGTGTCACACTGCCCAGCATAACACACTCCTTTCCCTTTCCTGACTATACCAGAGGGAAAGTGGGACAGGGAGGAGGGCAGGGAGGGGCTGAAGGATTAAACAAGACAGACCAGAAAGCCTTGAATTTTTCCCCTAATACTCAGCCATTTAATGACTAGTTTGATGATAAGCATGAAATCAAATAGACAAGGGAAATTCTCGCATGTCTAAGAAGTCAGCGGATAATTAGGCTTTAATGGGAACATTCTGGGTTAGTTTCTACTTATTTTGTGAGTCTGATTTAATGCTGTGGCTGCCTTGGTTGTCCCTGCAGTTGAACTCTGCTGATCTCTCCTGGCCAGATCTTGAATATATGCTGTTTTTGGCCAATGGCACATTGGCTATTAACGCCTCCTTTATTCTGCGAGGTGCTACTTCTCTGGAAGAACCTTCATCATTGTGGAAAAGCTTCCTGTTCCTTGCAGCTTCCATTTGCAAAGGTGCAAAAGTATTATTTTAAACACGTGGTAGCTTACTTCATCCAGAGCAAAATCAACATAAAGAATTTGGTATGCATATTTATCTCCTCTCCATGTGGAGGTAAAACTGATAAAAGCAGAGAGAGGAATGGTTTGAAATTCAAACACTTTGTACCCATGCAAATGCAGTTAGTCCAAAATTTTTGAAAGGTAGAAATAATGAATCAACTCAAAGACCCCAAACCAGGAGCTTCAAGGTCTGAGAACTGCCAAGATGAGGAAATCATTGAACACCAGATGGTGTGTGAATTCACAGTGCCCTACACTAACTGTGCCAGGAAAAGATCTCTTTTCTAACATGTAAGTACTCCTAAGTATGTACTGTATGTTATTTTCAGGCAAACACTAGTTCATTATGCCCACCTGAACCCTAACCCTAACTCATCAAATGTAAGCTAGCTCCAAACTAGAGACCATGTAAACCCAGGTGGTGCTGCAAAGTACAGAACGGTAGCTGTTTGCCAGAAGCATATTTAAAACCTTGGGATAGGAAAGATGTGACTAAATGTGGAAGAATCAGGGCGTATGAAGGAAGTGAGAGGAAGAAGGAGATCACATTTGTAAAGCACAATATATGATGGAGAAAAAAATCCGAATCTTGACCAAATGCCCTGGAAAGGAAAGAAAACCATTTCCAACAAAGCTCTAATCTCAAAAACATTTGCTGTTTATTTTTGGAAGGAGAAGACCAGCAAACTTGACAGTGCTCAGAAGGAATGCCCAGCTGCCAGTGAGCTGTTCACAGCTCTTGGCCTCCTGGAGGAGTGATGGGAGGGAGAGTCCACTTCAGGAATGCTGCTGGGGTGTTTGGGAAGGGTGAGCTGTGTTTGACAGTGTAATAGACCCCCAGAGAAGCACTGAGCTTTATGCATAGCCTGCAGCTATTTGAGAACTCGAAGCTCAAATATACACACAGAAAGGTTAGCTTTTAATGGAGGGTAAATGTTTGGAGAAACCTTTGACCAGCTTTAATACTGCAGCTGACCATTCAAAAAGTCGGTAATGAATGAGCTCGCATTAGGCTTGGCTGCTCGCTTTGCTGGACAATAACTGTCAGCCCTTTTGCTTAACCCCTAATGAGTTCTCCTGCCTGTCAAGTGCTAACTGAGTCTATGTCAGTAGGGGTTACACCTGGTTTTGAAGCACACTCATTCCATACAAAGTTGTCCTGAGCATCTTGCTGAGTTGGAGAAGATGCCATATCTCTGTGCACCTTCAAAAATATTTTCCTTTCCTTATTTTTCAAAGGAAACAAAATTGCTTCGGCCCTAGTCGTTGTCAGTATCTCCATCTGTTAAGGAAGCAAACAAGTGTCTGGGGCTTGGATCCTGACTTGGTCTTACCAATGAAGCTTGGAAGGAGACAGTTTGCTTTCTGCGTCCTTAAGATATACTTTGGGGTTTATACTCCTTTGAAGTTCAGCATAGATGCATGTGCTGATTCACTTGAGATTTTAACTGCGTGTAGATAAATTCACAGAGGTGTACGTGGTAGGGAGCACAGGAAAAATGCTGTAAACAACTGCTTCTCATTAATGCCACTTATCACATGTTGCTGAAGATCAAGCACCCCAAATGCTCCCCCAAGACCTGAAACAGGTTCTACTCAATACATCCCCCTGAGTCAACTGATCAACCTGTAGATGTCCCTGTTCACTGGAGGAGAGCTGAACTAGAATGGTCTTTAAGGATGTTTTCCAACTCAGATGTTCCTGTGATTCTATAATTCTGTGAGTAAGTGAAATAGCAACCAGAATAATTGGTGGCAGTCATTCTTTGTCAGATTTAATGTTGCCCCTGCTTTTATTATCCTAGTAGGGTTTGTCTGCACATAACAGTGGGAGCAAAGAGAACTTTTAGTGGAAGAAATAGGATTAGGTTCTGGGAGGTGAGCTGAAACCACCACTAACTGCAGAAGTACATCCATGTACTCAGGGGTCCAGCCACAGGTATCATAGCTCTTGAGCAAGAAGAAGAAGCGGTTGCTTGTTTATTCACAGCTTGGAAAGTGACTCTTTCCTCTAGGGAACTAAAATTTTCCTGATCATGATCTTTGCACTGTCCATCAGCTATGCTTGTAATAGGAAAAGGACAGATGAAGGTCAAACTCTTGGTGGATTTTCATATGGAGGTTGGGATCCATTTGATCCTATTATACCAACAGGGGTGAAAATAGACGATGATGAGGGAATAAATTATCACTGTAACGACACACGTGTGCACCTTTGGGTGTGCATGTGTGCATGTTGGGGCAGGGGATACATAGACCACAGAAGCACAGAATCATAAAATGGATTAGATTGGAGGGAACATTAAAGGTCATCTAGTGCCAACCCTCTATCTTGGGCAGGGCTGCCAACCACTAGATCAGGCTGCCCAGGATCCCATCCAACCTGCCCTTGTATTTGTAGATGTTTATATACAGCTGTGTTTTCACACATGTGCATCTATGTGTGTATGTTCATGCATGAGTTTGTTCAGGTAGGAGAAATGTGTTGTCTTGGCCAGATGTTAGCGATCTTTATCCTTTGCTTATGCAAAAAAAAAAAAAGGATAAAAGCCTTGTTTATCCTGCTCTGCCCTAGAGAACATCCCGCTTCAGGGATTGTAGGTTTGGAGAATTCCAAGGGTCCCTTCCCAGCAGCACTATTGTCATTCTTCTAGTTCAATTTCTTGAAGAGTTTTTCCTATGGAACTTCCCTCTATGGAGAGGATGCTAAACTGTAGTAACAAAAGGTCAATAATACCAGAACAATGAAGCGTGATGCAGAGGCAGTGAGCAAGACAAAGTCCATGGGAATGTCCATGACAAGGGCAGAACAAAGATGCTGAATGTCCACAGTGAAAGAAACATTGAAGGCCCTAAGCTACGTATGGAGCACTCTTGGAACGAACCTGAACTGGCACAGAAAGTTTGTTCCAGATCAGCACTTTGAGTCATGAGGCTGTGGCTTTTCTACAGTAGCATTAAAAGCCCTCAAATTAGATGTAACATATCACTGAATTGCAGCTTTGAATCTCAGCTTCCCTATGTACTCTTTCAGGAAAAGGCAAGCATCAAGGGATTCTATTAGCAACTTGCCCTCCTACTCCTTCCATATCCATTTTTCCATCTGAGGAGATCTACTGTATGTTAATTTCAGCTCCCTTCTCTCACTTTCCCTCTTAGTTTGGCTGATGCCTTTGGATACCATCCCAGTGTCAGTGCATATGCAAATACCATCTTGTTTGGTTTGCCTTGGGACAGCAAAGTCTTTGAAATGTAGATGTGGGAGCCGCAATTTATCTCCCTGTCTCCTTCATTTAACTCTTAATTTTTGATACATTCAACAGAAAGGCTTTTCTCTTGTCTTGCCAACTAACCATTCTCTCTCATTTAGACAAAATTGGATATATTTTGTCTGGTCACTGTTTTATATGAATTGTGTCCATGTTCCATTTGGTGCAGCAATGTTCCCTCAGCAGTAATCAGTAGAAATCTGTAAGGAAAGTGGACAAGAACAGGATGAGTAGAGAATGAAGCCAGTCAATGAAGCAACAAGACACAGCATAGTGACTGGGACCTCTATTAATGCAGTAAATCCAGATTTGAGAAATGACCAACACAGAAAAGGGTCACAGAATCACAGAATCACAGAATTGTAGGGGTTGGAAGGGATCTCCAGAGATCATCGAGTCCAACCCCCCTGCCAAAGCAGGTTCCCTACAGCAGGTCGCACAGGTCGGCATCCAGGCAGGTCTTGAACATCTCCAGAGAAGGAGACTCCACCACCTCCCTGTGCAGCCTGTTCCAGCGCTCTGTCACCTCACTGTACAGAAGTTCTTGTGCACATTGGTGCAGAACTTCCTATGCTGCAGTTTCCGGCCGTTTCCCCTTGTCCTGTCTCCACACCCATCCCTCGCCGTAGGAGCTCTAGATCAGCACGCTAGGTATGTCTGGTTCATCGTAGAATAGTTGTGTAAATACAAGCTCTGTTTCACCTTTCATTGACAAACTGCTAGGGTAGTTCATCTCCTCTTCTGGGCCAATGAATTATGTATGGAAATCACCTGACATCTTGTATGGTAAAACTCCAGATGTTGAGGTGGTGCTATTTTTCCAATAAAGCCATTGTGTCCTGTCGTTATTAACTTGCATGTCAAAGAGGCTCCTGAAGGGTGCCAGAAATATTCAGAAGACAAATGTCCTCACAGAGCACCAAATACCTATGAAGCATTTCAAGCTTACAAGTCCAGATTCGGGCCAGGTCTATTTGTGCCAAGTCTGTACTTGGATAAGTTTCACTTTGGTTTATCAGCCAGCCACCGAACACAGTAAAACATCATAAATGTCTTATACCATCCTGATAACCCAACTTCCACTGACCCAACACTCACATACTGCTTGCTCTGCTTCTGCCACGTCAGCATGGTGGCTGGTCAACTTGGTACCAATTATCTCCACTTTGCCCTTCTCCACAGCCACCCCAAACACAGAAAATTATGTATTTAGTTCTTAGCATCAACTTTCGCTGCCAATTTCATCCCATCTACTCATGTCTAATCTTCTAACTAAAGCAATCCATTTTTTTCTCTTTATTTAGGAAGTTTCAGTCACTCCAAGATATCTTCTTCCTTCAGCCCTTGGATTTCTGTCACCATATAACATCGTGGTAGACCACCAACTGAAAAATTGCAGCTCATAGATTAAGATCTGACAGAATTCTACCATCCACCTCAAGAATACAGTGCTCTACACTACACAGTGTGCAGCAAACCATGTTTTTATTTCAAATATAATTTTCACCTGCTAGTTCAAATATTCTTAAAACTTTTATTTTTGGGCTCAGTTAATCTAGTGCAATATTTTATGGGATTAAAAGGGAATTCAAGACATAGGTCAAGAAAAATTGCAGAAAATAGATAGGTGAAGATCCACAGGATGTACCTATTAGTTATGGCTTGGCTGCTAGAACTAAATCCACTCACAATCTCCGACATTTTGCTCTCCACATGTTGGTCAATCATCTTAGTCTTCTAGCTTACAAACAAACGTCATCCTGTCTTCTTGCTTCCATGAAGTTATATCAGTTGTGGGACAAAAAATACCTTAGAGACATGGTTTAGTGGGCAATTCTGTAAATAGATGAGTGGCTGGACCAGGGGATCTTAGAGGACCTTCCCAACACTGATGATTCTGACAATAATTTCACCCGTTTTTTAAAACCTGACCCAATAATCTTTTGTCTGCTGATTCCTGTCCTGACTTGGCTCATATGTTCTGTACCGTCCCCATGGTTTGCCCATGGCTCTCATTCCCAAAGGAGAGGCAGAGTGAGCTTTACTTTTTTGCTCTAGCATTGCCTTTGTGTTCCACAGTAAAATTGCTAAACCTCCTGAATATATTTTCAAGAATAGAAACAACCTTGTTAAAAGAATGAACTGCCAGTGCAATGAAGGGTGAAATGCAATAGGAAACTGACTTGATAAAAGGATAATTCCAGTAAATGAATAACACTTCCTTGTATCACACGAAGTACATAATGCTCAGTTCATATTAACAGCAACTGTAGCCCATATTCTGAATTACTTTTCTGACAGTGGGTCTTTTGCCAATTACACAATGATGACTGTGAATTCGAGGCTCAAAGAAGACCTGATATTTTGGGAAACCAAATGGCAGAGTCTATATGATGACTGTCAGCCACCGCAGCATGTTCAGCCCATGTAGTTCCAGACAGTATTGCATGCCATTTTCCTACTTCCCTTTGATGCCAAGCTTTGCAGCCATCCTCTAAGTGTATAGCTGCTGGTGACTGCATACATACCCAAGTCTGATAGGAATGTACTCCCCTTGCAGTGTACTGATTTTAGAGATTGGAGGCACTAGAAATGAGTTTGTCGAGCAAGGTGATAATTTAGTCTTCCCACCTTAGAAGACAGGTCCTGCAATACATGATGCTCTATTGTAAATGGTACAGTGTTGGTAAGTGACACTTTGCCAAGGCAGCACTGGGGCCATGCTGTGTTCACACTAATGTAAAGTAGACTTCTGTTTCAGCATGGCCAGCATCTTTAACATTCTTCTTCTTGCTGCTATGTTGGTGGCAGAAACAGCTGGAGCCCTTCTGAGGTCAGATAGTGGAATTTTAGCTGGAGGCATTCTTTGTCTCAACAGAGATGCCGCCAGTTTGTTCGGCTGAAAGATCTAAGGTAGGGGCCGCTGCAGCAGAAATGCACTTCTTGGGCCAACCACTGCCCACCCACCCTGGAATCACTCCAACACACTCACTGGACCCCCCACCTCTTGTTTAATCTTTAATGCACCTCTAATTGCCGTAGGCTGGACACCACAGTGGGGCAGGCGAGATAGGAGTGATGATTAGCTCCCTGACCCTGTGTGCTCTGCTGGGCATTGGGAAATGTACATCTAATGGCTGACCCTCCATCGATCCCAACCGTGTCCTCCGGGCAGAAGGAATCATTAGCAGCAGCTTATGATGGAGGCGCATGCAATACCTCTCATTCTCGTGGCTGTAGGCACATGAAAAAGCCACAGGCACAGCAGACCTGCCCTACCTGTTCTTGCTCCTCTGACTCAGTTGGGCTATTCTTAGGTATCTAGTGCAATAAGGAATGGGGGAGGGATGGATACAAATGTGTCCTGAACATGGCCCCTTAGTGCTTCCCAAGATCCTCTCTGAAGAGAAACTTCTCCAAATCCGGATCTGCCAACAGAAGGCAGTTGCCAGCAACCGAGCACTACCAATAGTGAGGGAACTCAGGCCAGGAAAGACAACAGAAAATGTCTTTAATTACCACCACCCCAAATGAGCATTTTGAGTGAACAAAAGGAAGGATTGGGAACTGTGGAGGAAGAAATCAGAAAGGAAATTTCAGAGACGTGGGGACCTCAGAAGAGAAGGAGATAGATCCATTGCTATCATGTCTCATGGGCTAGATTTACAGTTATAAAGCTCCTTAGAGGGTAGAACAAAGATGAATTCCCCTAAGGGGAAGAATTTCTGAAAGAGAAAGCAATTGCACAAGCAATATTGAAAATGTGTTCTGTCCAGGTTTGATCCAAAGTCAAAAAAAAAAAAGAGTGATCAAAATCCAGTCAGCCATTCTGGATTAAAAATATTACTACTTCCTAGTATCAAGTATAAATCTACCCTTACTCTGGTGATGTAACTTTTTATTATTATTTATGCCCACTATTTTATGCTCTTTTATCTGACTTTCTCCTTCACCTATGGAGTTCACTCAAGTCTCCTCTAACTTTCTCCTCCATTTCTTAGTTATTACAGCCTTAAGCTCAAAAGGATTCCCTTCAGCTGGATTTACCTACTAAAGAGAAATTATTTTCAGGAAATGCACCCTGAGATTGAAACAACAAAAACATTTGCACATCTCCAATTCTGAAATTAACTTATTAGCTACTGACCTTGACTTTACTGTCATGACTTGCCTTTCCTCCCAGAACTGGGAACAATTCTGTTTATGACCACCTCTGTTCAGCTTAGGTTATGCTCCAGTTTGGTAAGAACATCTTCAATCCATCCCAGCATTGCAAATAAAAGTGATGGATAATGTCTAAGTCAGTATCAAAACCTTGGACTCCAAAATCAGTGGAATAACTGTTTCTGTTAGCAAGGTAAACAGAAATTCACTTCAGCAGTGAAGACCAGCATTCCTCATTTACAAGAACCGAGGTCTAGAAGAGTAGAAGATATAATGAAAGATAGCACTTGTCCTTCAATAATTCCTGGGAATCCAATAAAGATTCCTGTAGGAATCCAATAAAGACTCCCGTAGCAATCCAAAACAACACATTATTTTCCCATCATTTGCAGTTGAGCAAAGCTCTTCTCTAGTATGTCTCTTTGGAGAGAACACGAAGCTGCAAGTGTTTTAGGCTGGAGTAAAGAAAGTAGAGGGTTGTAATCCAAGCTGACAGGAACATTATTAATCAGGGAAGAAGAGGCAAAGCAGAACAGAGATGGAAGCAACTCAGAGATGGAAGAAACAGCTTGACATTTAGAGGGGAGTGTATGAAGCCTGTGGTGCCCCAAAAGTAATGCCTCCTATTTTGTGATGTCAGCCCACGACATCAGAGGTAGATGTTGGTGGGATGTCAGTAGAGGTTGAACCTTCTCATCAATATTCAATTAAATTTTGTTGCTGTGTGGCAAATGGTAGCAGAGGGGCAGTCTGGCAAAATAGCATCTGACACAGAAGTGCATACGAAGCAAAGGTATGGAATTGAATTACTTCATGTGGAAAAAATTGCACCACCATTGATGCTTGCTGAATGTTTATGGAGACCAAACAGTGGATGTGAGCACAGTGTGGGGTGGGTGGTGCATTTCTACAGTGGCAACGGCAACAGTAAATCACCTCTGCTGGTACAGATTATAACGAGCACAACATGAAGGCTCTTGTTCTGGAACAATTGCATAGCTAGTGGTGGTGACTATGTTGAAAAATAGTGTTTTATAGCTGAGAATTCGCTCTATCAAATAGTTGTGCTCTTTGTATCTGTTGTAGTTTCCATGTAAATAAATAGGAGGCGTTGCTTTTGGGGCAACTACATAGTAACCCGACTAGCC
This sequence comes from Tetrao urogallus, assembly GCF_951394365.1. Classification (NCBI taxonomy): domain Eukaryota; kingdom Metazoa; phylum Chordata; class Aves; order Galliformes; family Phasianidae; genus Tetrao; species Tetrao urogallus. Next base: position 4,271,819 of record NC_136839.1, on the reverse strand, counting down.
ACAAATTTTTAAGCAGTTCTGTCACAGACTGTATCTTCTCGGAGGTCACCTTGCAGAATCAAAAGCAGATGGCATGGTGGATCTTGCAAAGATTTTTGAAAGAATTGTTATCACCAGTGATGAAAAAAACTGATACGGTTGGAAGGCAGCTCTGCAACAAATGGTCCTTGCCCTTTCCTTACCCCTCCCAAGCTGCAGGAAGCTTGTAGGTCCACTGGCACAACATCATGTGGAATAAAGCAGTTGGAAGAGAGGATGGCAGTGCTGCTCCATCCCCCTGAAAACCTTTACTTGGATGCTGGGAGCTGTGGGCTGGGAGGGCATTGGGTTATCGCTGTAAAAACAACCTAACACAACATGCCGCTGTCTGTCTTGCAGAAATCTCATATGACCTTGGGCTATGAGCCACAGACTGAACCTCCTGTTCAAACCTGACCCAGCTCTTTGCACAACCTGAGCAGGAGGAAATGTGAGACGTAACATTGGCAGCTCTGGTTCCTGATGTGTGTCACCCGCTCGCCTTCAGCAATTTCCCCATCTTTTCCAAAGCTGAGGTGGGAGAAGAGCCCCTGTACCCGCAACACCTGCATGGGCCTCTGGGCACGCAGGTTGAGAGCAGCGAAGAGGAAGGGAAAGCTCATTTAAAGAGATTTTTAAAATAAAAATGTACTGGTTTTAGGTGACCTCAGGGTGTTTTGGGATAGCAGAGAAGGGATCATTCTCCTCCTCTCACAGGCTAAGGATACAACAGTCACATCCTGGATCAAAGTGGCCACAGGCATGGTTTGCTGGTTGGACTTGGTGATCTCATTGAGATTTCCATCCTTAATGATTCTATGAATGTGCAAGAAGATAACAGGTTCATGTTGGACTTGGTGATCTTATTGATCTTTGCAACCTTAATGAGTCTGTGACTCTATGAAAGCAAATTGATAATCTTTATTTCTCTGTATTCCATTCTACTGGGCATCTCCATGCAAACACACCAGCATCTGCTGGCAAATATCACTGAGAAAGGGTTTTCCATCTCACAGAACCATTAACACTGGAAATGACCACTAAGATTATAAAGTCCAACCCTCTACACCAATGTTGCCCACTAAACCATGACCCTAAGTACCACATTTCCATGTTTCTTGGACACCTCCAGGGATGATGACTCCACCACCTCCCTGGGCAGCCTCTGCCACTGCATCACCACTCTTTCTGAGAATTTTCTCCTAGTATTGCCTGGTGCAACTTGAGGTCATGCCTTCTTGTCCTATTAATAATACCTGGGAGCAGAGGCCAATCCCATCTCTCCAAAACCTCCTTTCAGGGCATTATAGAGGGCAACAAAATCTTCCCTGAGGAGAATACTGTGGGAGAGAGCATCAAGGTTTTTTTACTAAAATTGAAGTAGGTTGCATGCACAGTCTTTTCCTCATCACCTAGTCATAGAAGGAGATTAGATTGGTCAGGCATAAAGTATTTCTTCTACTTTCCCCACTGTTTTTTGGTATTTGGACTTACATTTCTTGTTTTGTTGTTGTTTTTGTTGTTTGTTTTGTTTTGTTTTGCCAGCTTCTGTATTTGTCTCCTAACATTTGTGCTTCTGTGGGTCGTTTGTGGCCATGGTGGTTCTCCAGGTTTTACACATTTTCTTTTTGAGTGAAAGGCTTGAACACTAGGAGAACTTGTTCCAACACTGAAAGAGGGGAAAATCAAAGCAGGTGTAGATTTTGAACTTTAACTGAGGTGTAAAGAAAGGAGAAATATCTTCTCGTATCTTCCAGCTCTAAGATACAAGGAATTGCAACAACCATATAAGTACTCAAATTTCCACTCTGCTGACAGTTCTTCTCAAGACAAGAACCTTGGGAGAATTATCTGCAGATGAGCATAAATCAAGTGGAGATCTGGGAGACCAACAACTGTTCTTCTTTTCTTCATATAATATATCTTTACCTGCATGGTTGAGCAGCCTGCTCACAAGGTTTGTCTGGATTTGGCCCAACTAATCCTGATCACCCAGCCATGCCTTCATGCTCTCAAGGTATTTTTGCACTCGATGTTGCCTGGGGCACTGCAATGCCATGAATAACTTTCTTCCTAAAAGGAAGAGGGATGGAGATATGGAAGAGGCATGTGAGTTTGGGCCAGACCAGTACAGGAGGAAGGCTGTTAGGCAGAATTTTGCATGGACATCCAAAATTTCTCTACATAAGCAATGGTCTGTGGAGGTGCAAAGAGCTGAAACATGAAAACAAACATGTCAACTAAAAATGATTTTGCAGCTGGCACTAAAGTGAATGTCATCTGGCTCAATATGTGTGGTGCTACACCCAGAATCTAAAATCAATTCCCATCTGCCTCCAGTAATGTAGGAAAATACTTAGCAGATAGAATCACCAAGGTTGGAAAAGTTCTTCAAGATTATCCAGTCCACTCGTCCACCTACCACCAACATTTCCCCATTAACCATATCTCTTATTACAACATCTAAACATTTCTTGAACACACCTCCAGGAACAGTGGCTCCACTACCTCCTTGGCAGCCCATTTCAGTGCCTGACCTTTCTTTTGGAGAAAAAAATTACCTAATATCCAACCTGAACCTCCCTTGGTGCAACTTGAGGCTGTCACCTCTTGACCTATCACTGGTTACAGGGGAGCAGAGGCTGACACCCACCTCACCATGACCTCCTTTCAGGCAGTTGTTGAGAGTAATGAGGTCTCCTTTGGAGCCTCTTCTCCTCTAGAGTGAAACATCCCAGATCCCTCAGCTGCACCCTGTTCCAGACCCATCACAGCTCCATTGCTATTCTCTGGACGTGCTCCAATGCCTCAATGCCTCACTACTTTCTTGTAGTGAGGAGTCCAAAACTGGACTCAATACTTGAAATGTGGCCTCACCAGAAACAGAACACGAGGGACGATCACCTCCTGCTCCTGCTGGCTACACTCTGCTGATACAAACCAGGATGCCATCAGCCTTCTTGGCCACCTGGGCACACTGCTGGCTCATTTTTAGCCAAGCATCAAACCAGCACCCCCAGGTCCATTTCTTCCATACAGTCTTCCAACCATCCTGCCCCATGTCTGTAACGTTGCCTGGGGTTGTTGTGGCCATAGTGTAGGACCCTACACTTAGTCTTGTTGAATTTAACAGATAACACATAGAGCAAAGCTGGCAAAATCCATGTGCAATGCTGTGCATTCAATCAAAGGCATTACTGTAAGAGGTATATCTTTGTTCTGCAACGGCTTTAAAGCAGGGCTGAGCAGTTTTAATATTGAAAGGGATCTTTCCTATGTAGTCTTAGGGCTTATTTCTGCATGCAAATTGTTCCACCCACAGATACTGACCACATCATCTACATCTGTTAGATCCAAGGCATCCGAAGTTTCACATTCAAAGGGTAGTTTCTATCAAGTTTGGCTGCCAAAATGTCTTACCTAAAGGGTCTAACATTTAAAATGTGCTGTATAACATGGGATGCTGACAAGAACAGGGAGTTTTGTTAACAGCTGACAGAGATAATACCATCCAACACCGCCAACTCAGGTTTCTAATCAAAGTCTTTGAGCAACATTTGTCTATGGAACTAAGAAACTCGTACTTGGTCCAGGAAAGTTTGCAAAGGGCATCATGACTTTTACATTTCAAAAATGAGTCCTGCAGAAAGTTTTCACAAAATTTTGTCCCCTTAACAGGAAGCAAGAGCTGATTCTTTTTATAAATTGCTTGCATTGAGCTGCTTGATTCCCCGAAGCAATGGGACATTGACCATCCATAATTCTACACTGAGAGGCAATCTGACATAGAAGACACCAGTCTATGAAGAAAAGTTCTGCCTGGCCATGATGGTCCAGCTTTTCTTCATCCTGTAAGGTGGGGATTTTCAGCATGGTTGCACAAATAAGCAGGCATCCTACATGCTTCCTTTGCCAGGAACTCTTTCCCATGACATTTTAATCCCACTGGTGTTTATGGCAGATGGACATTCCTAACACAAGGATTGTGCTAGGTTTGCTCTTTCTTGACTCATTCAATTCCCAAGAAAAATGCACCTGAGCTCATGAAGCCTGTCTATAGAGAGGGATTGCTTTTCGTCAAATCATAGAATGACTAAGGTTGGAAAGATCACTAAGATCATCTAACCCAACCATCAGTCCATGCCTGTGATAGGTTCAGACCATGCTCCTCATTGCCACATCCACCCCTTTCTTGAAAACTTCCAGAGATGGTGACTCCACTTCCTATGGCAGCTGGTTCTGATGCATCACCTTTCTTTCTGAAAATATTTTTTTTCCTAATATCCAATCTAACTTTACAGAACTTCATTACTTCAGTGTACCTTTGCCTATGGAAGATTGTAGGAGACAACAGGAGCTGCCACAGGAGAAGGTTAGGAGTGGATCCATGAGTGTTTTGAATTATTCATCTTCCCCAGTACCCAGGAGAATCCAGCTGCTCTGAAATGCATTTCTGGCACACCTTTAGATCAGATTGTGCCATGCATCAGACCCAGCCTGCGGCTATGGCTCTTCCTCTGATCTTCTGTGGTCACTGTTGAGATCATTGCAATGAGGTGCCACCATGCTGTAGTAACCTGATGCTAGATCAAGGTCTGGGGGAGCTATTTGGGATCTGCTGGTAAACCCGCTCTCAGCCATTACTGGAGCCAGAGCTCCCATGCTGAGCCTATGCTGAAGGGAAGGAAGAGTCACTAGGCATAATTCTGAAGGGATCTGGCTCACTAAAGTCTTCAACATATGCATACCTGAACTCAGCCTGGCAGCCTTTTGGGTGGGCAGAAATGGGCACTTTCAGTTATCTTCTGGAGAGGGTATAGGTAAAGAGGGTGTAGGTAAAGGAGAACTAAGGGGATATGATCAATGTGCCAAAGGAGGAATGGAGGTCTTTGAAGCTATTTCCTAGTTATTTTCCTTGAAAGACAGAAACGTACACTGTTAGAAATCAACTGGTATTTATTTACTGACAGGAACACCAGCAGAGCAGACATGAGTGCAATACTGGACAACAGAGCCAGCTACATAGATATATACGTTAGAGTCAAAAGGAAATCACTTACAGATTACATAAAAATTAGGACAAGGTACAAGCAGGACTGTAATGCAACTTTAAATGCATAGCACCAATATTTGTCTAGAAGATACAAAAGAAATATAAATAACAACTATACTTCTCATCACATAAGTTGTACATCTTGAGGTAGTCGAACATTTTATTTCCCTTAAGTACAGCCTTTTCTTGTTTGTTTTTTGTTCCCGTAGGACATTACAGTATTGCAAATTGCCCTTCCAGTCTTACACAACGTGTCTATGTTTTGTCCACGTTTTTCTGCTAAAAAGATTTCCAGTGAACCCTTAGTATTTCCATCCTACCACTCTAGTAGCTTCTTTGCATATAAAACCAAAGGGCAGCTGAGCTCCTGGAGCTGTTGCACATTCTAAGGTATGCAGCATCATTTAAAAACTCCCACACACATCAAATGAAGACCCAACTCTTCATATCCCAAATCTCCAGGAGGTGGCGGAAGAGCTTTGCTCAGGGTGATGTAGTTTGGGTTTGTTCTTCACTACATTTCAAACACAGAATACTGAACAGCTAACAAATCCAAGCTTTGCTTCCTGGTAACACAAAGGTTCTCATTACTGCGAAGCATATTTCTGAGCATCAACCCAGAAACATCAATATCAACATAAGAAACCAGCAGCCTGCTGGTTTCTTATGTCTACTGAATTGTCTACTGAAGTGTCTTATTGACCAGTTCTTATTCAACACTTTGTTGTGGGTGCCTTCCAGGTACAACCTCACCTTTCATTTTCCTTTATTTATGTTATCCTTTGACTCAAAAAATGCAAACTTCCATGTGAGATCCCTATGAGACTGCGTCAACCCAACACTCAAGAGAAGGGGCCATTCCATCTTATGCCTAAGACTGGATTACAGCAAGACTGGACAAAAACACTGCATCGCATAGATGCTGCTGGTCACAACTACTCAAATGATAAAACAGATCACTGCTAAAATCCTCCATAACTAGAGGCAATCCCTACACATTTCAAAGGATGAAGCATTTTCAATGACAAGGGACTCGTGGACACCATTTCAAAAGGATGTATGTCCGTATGACAGGGGCTATACGAGAAAAAGCAAGATCCTTTCCCAGTACAGTAATGCAGTAGATAGTCCTGTCTTAAATATATCTAAATATACCCTGCCAAAGGACCAACTCAGTCCAAAATATCCACATTGATATTGCCTAAAAATGGGCATCTAGCCCTCTTGCCACAAACCTCTCCTTTGTTTTCCACTAACATTAGTGTTTCGGCCACAAAAGACACAAATAACCAATGCTGCAATTCTACTGGTCTGACTGTATTCCTCTCTGCCTAAATAACCATCTTACCATCTTTCTGGTCCTCCTTTTCAGTCAGCTGTGCAAAACACCTAACGTGTCCCTGAAATGCATTCATCTCCAGCCTAAATCATCACAACAGCTGGAGCCTGAAAAGAGATATTACTAAAATAACACAATAACACTTTTCACTTTCTGAAAGCCAGACATGCCTTTGGGGTGGGAAGAAGAAACCTATCAATTTGAAATGCTCTTGTCAGGAAAATGAAAGGTGATAGTATTTCCTTCCGTGCTTACAGTGTAGCAGGACCATATCATTGGAGAAGACTTACAGATATTCCTGTTCTTGTATGGTTTTCTCTTATAGTAGAGGAAAAAAAAATCACTTTGAAATGACCACACTACTTAGGTACATGGAAATGACTCCAAGGGCCTACAAAGACCAATAAAAAGGACTGAGCTCATCAAGAACACTTCCCATTTAGGAGCATCTTATCTGCCTTCAAGTTATGAGATCTGGGTGTGGAGAATGGATTGTGCAGTTGGCCAATGGGCATCTGGGAAATGTAGCTGCAGTAAGGCAAGAAGACAGAATGGTGTGTTCTCCCCTTGCTTCCCAAAGAATGATATCCCTAAGAATGCTTCCAGCCTCCACCCACCAAGTCCCAGACACTGTTTAAATGAGAATGTTCCCTGCAGTGACGTGGGATCCAGTGACATGGTACTGCCATTCTCTCAGCTGCTTACAAGCGGGCAGGCTGGAATCAGTACAGATCAAAGTCTGTTCCTTTGTTCCTTCACCTATTATTCCCGTTCCTAATAATTTAGCTCACTGGTATGCTTGTTCATTGAGAACATTGAGACTCGTGGGAAGTTTTCAACTCCAACAGGATTAAGAGTAACATGTAAATAATGGTCTGCTCAATATTAATTTCTGGGATATTTAAAAAGGCCAATTAACCCAATTTGCAGCATTATGTCTGTCATAAGCACTTTAATTCAGTTCAAGCCAACTTAAGCCAGAAAAAAAGGGATAAAAAGGAATAGGTCCATTAAGAGACCTGTAGATAGCCAATAGGAAGGTGTTAATGGCTTCTACAGAGCCAGTTAGAGGCTTGATCTGCTCTGAGTCAGCCCTCTCCCATCCTTTTATAAAGCAGAAAGTGAGAATAGTCATAAAAGCCAAAGAGCAATAAGGTGAAGTGAGTACACGCTCATCACTGCAAAGTCACTGTTCAAAGCACGGGTAAATGATCGTGTCCAGCTCCAGTCTGTGGTTCCCTGGTTCTCTGGTCCATGCTCTTCCCCTAGGTCACTTTCTCTCATGAAAATCCCTCCACCTGCCGAATATATCTGATTTCCTGTTGTCATTCATGACTTGCAAATTCTTAAGACACCCCAGTTACTGTGAAAATCTTGTGTATCATTTGCACAGCGCAGGATTGCACATTGGGTGCAAGGGCAAAGAGCAGTACACATAAGACAGAAGAGGCTTTCTGACTGGGAAAAAAAATAAAATAAAATAAAAAAATAGATGCATAATTAGCACCGTCACCCTGGATCCACCACCACAACACAACCCCTTGCAAGGCTGCATGTTGCAAAAGATCACTGCTAACAGAGGCAATTCCAGGTTTTCTGTGTTCATCAAATTTCAACCGTGATTACAACGTGCTTGGAGGCCAATGACCAAAGTGTAGACCTGGGAGATGATGGACATGAGCTCCATCTGTTTGCAAAGTGGCATTCTGAGGAACAACACTTGCCTCAAAATGACCCTACTCAACAGAGGGTTCAAAGCAGAAAAGATTCAAACAGCTTCTGGAGAACAGTAATTAAGATCCTCTGCTGCCAGAATCATTAGCCTTGGTGCATCAGCATGCATTCTCTGGTTAGTTGCCCCTCCAGTCCTTCTCTTCTCTCCTCCTGGCAACAGGGTAAAAGCCCTTGGTATTTTGATGTCACCACCCCAACGCATTTCCATAAGTGCAAGTGAGGGATGGCAGAGGGGAATATTCCTGCATGTGGTTACAAGCTCAAGAGAGTTTGACTGCCTCAGTGTTCTTACTGTCCCCATATCACTTCCACTCTCTCCTTCCTGATGTGTTACCTGGCAAACCTCTGCATTTCATACTCTGTCCCCAGACTGGGGGATCTCAGCACTGAGATAACAGGACATTTTTGGTGCTTGTCTTCTCCCTTACACCACCTTTGAGAATCACATCCCACTCTCTATACTGCTTTCTTGTACTATAGGATTTGCCTTAACCCTCCAGCACTGATTTACTGCTTGCAACTGTAGACCACTTCTTCCTGCATGCACTGTTGGCACTCAACATAGCAGCACCACTGCACCTGACAGTGGCAAGAAAAGGTAACGAGGCGGCTCTGGGTGTTGTAGCCTCGTCCACAACACATGCTGTCACAGTTGCCCTCCCGAGAGCACGTTCTCCCAGCAGTTCCCAGGGAGTATTTGCTGGGACGGCAGAAACTGGGTGAATCCTCCACATACACCAAGTCGGTGGCGCGGGGCGAAGCATGGTGCTTGGTGGAATGGCTGTGTCTCTGCGGGCTGGCCAGCTCTGAGTGTCCCACAGCATCATTGGTGGTGCTGAAGACCTTGACAGCATCATCGTAGCGCAGCTTCAGCAGTCGTCCAACCTCATGGAAGGGTGAAAGCTGCTTCCAACAAGTCCGGACGGCACACGAACCGGAGACGCCGTGGCACTTGCACGTGGTTTTGAGTCCATTTTTGACAGCCTGATGAGGAAGAGAAGTGGTATCAATACCTGCCAGGAGCATGAGCCTTGTTTTGGATAGAGAGCTCGCCTCAGGTGCAGACAGGCTGTAAGTACTTTGACATGGTCTAAAGCAGTCACAAACATGCGTGGATGGTTGGACTTATTGGTCTTTCCAACCTTAATGATTCTATGATTCTGCTTTGGATTTATTGGTGTTATTCCTATTTTATGCAGGGAAATCTAAAAAAACCACAAAGGAATGACTACAGAGTTCACCAAAGAGTGACAGCTTGAATGCCTGAATATTGAGGCTAGTCAAATTCTCACTAAGCAGATGTGTGCAATAGCAGCAATAGTCAACCATGAAACTGCATGTCCAGCATTATCAATTTCCCTTCTTAGTGTAATCAAATCAAGACTGCTCTAATCAAACAAGTAATTGGTCTCAATAAATGGAAAACAGTGTTAAGTCAGTAGAGTGTAACATAAAGGCCAAAATGCTCGATCTAATGGTCTCCCTAACTCAAAAATGTGACACAACCATATCCATAGCAAATCAAACAGATGTTTCAAATTACCAGATGGATCACAGGTGATCTCAAGAGTGCCAGCCCTTGCTGCTCTCCTAATCCAAACATGCAACTCATGTCAGAGTGTAGGAGACTCTCAGTAGCACAAGGTCCAAAACACACAGGTAAACCAGTCTCGGTTCTCAATTGGAGCAGTGAATATTCAACCTCAGATGATGGGTTGGAAGACTTGCACCGAACCCTACCTTTCTTCTAGACCTCACCTTGATGCCCACATTGGTGTTGTGGATGTCCACCTTGGCCCGCAGATCTTTGCCAATCCTCTTCTGACCCAAGAACTTTTTCAGGAACTTGGTGCTGTATTTGAGGTTGTCCCCACACACACCCCATTGCCAGGCTTTGCGGTTCTCCAGGTCTGGGGAGTCATCACAGGTGCAGCGCTCCATGCGACCCGCGCTGCACGCTCTGGCCAAGGAGTGGGTGAGAGCTGCAGAAGACACTGCATATAGGAAGGCCGTTTCCTTAAAACCTGCACAAGAGAAGGATTAGGAGAGGGTAGGAGCAAGGAAGGCAAAGTAAGGTGTTTGTCCACATCACTGACAGACAGTCCTGGGAGCATGAGCAACTACGAAAAGTCACGGAACTCTGTTTGACCACGACCTCACCGCAGAGCTGATAGGTGTGAATCGAGGCAGTCACTGAAACCATGTTGTGATTTAAAATTAGGAACCGTTTAGTAGAGACTGGAAAAAGACTTTATAAATATTTTAAGAAATTGACCCACTTATATCAAAATTGGGACATGGTAATAATATTTTGTATCAAAAGATCCCACGTGGTTTCATTGGGAAAGGCTTCATGTTGGAAAAACTTCCTGGGCAAGGACAGATTCTGTAGATTTTATGACTTCTCTGCGAAGTATCTCCCCCTGTAACTGTGGTGGTGCTTTCTGAAGACATCCTGCTTTTGAAACCAGGCAAAATTTTGGTTTAGGAAAAATACATCTGTACATGTCGTGGAGGGAAACACACATTACACACTGGAAAATTCCAATTTTCCTTCTGCAAAAGAAGAAATAAATCTTTTTCCCTAAAAAATGAAAGAGAGAACCACAGAGATCTGGTCTGGTCCAGCCTTGTAGTTAGTCCTGCTTTGAGCAGTGGTTGGAAGGGACATATGGAATCCATCCAGTCCAGCCTCAAATCCTTCCACCAGTCTATTCATCTAGCAGGGGAGCTGAACTTCCTGATCTCCAAAGGTCCCTTCCAGTCACTATGATTGCAAGATTCTTTTCTCTCAAAGAGTTCTCATCCAGTTCTAATAACAGATCTGACCACTGACAGCTGAGATCCAGGTGAGGCCACCATAAAAGTGATAACAGAAGTGGACAAATAACTCATCAACAAGAAGGAGGAAAAAATTACTAATTGAACAGAGGTTGTGACTGCAACTTCAAGGCAAACTTCATATGCAATTGTTGGAATTCCAAAATTTTACATGAAATATCTAGCAGTAGTCTGGATATGGATGAAAGAGGCAAGAAAATGTTGAGGAAGTCAATGAGGTCAATCAGTAACCTTCTTCTTGTCTCTCCATTTTAGTTATTCAGGAGAAATGACTACCAGCTAGACCTTCTGGCTGACGCTCTATATCATGCTAAAAGAATAATTAAAAAATGTCTCCACATCCATTTAAAGTTTTGGAAAAACATGTGGGATGCAGTCAGTGCAGATGATGAACAGCAACATGATGCCCCACACACGTGAGATCCTAAATTTGACAAAAAATTTCAGTAGCAGATCCCCAAATCCTTACCAGATTCCCTGTATCCTATCTGGCTACGTGCATTTCAGAAACGCTTTCCCATACCATATAAAGCTAGCAGTACCACTCAGCCCCACACACTGCTAAATCTGACTTTGTGGAACACCACATGGCTTCTGCTATTTCTGACTGGTGATAGTTTGGTTCCTTCTGTGGCATTCCATGTAACTGCTGGCCAGATATCAACCCACTTGAAATCAGAGACCATTGCTTGTGGTCAGACCATTGCAGACAGCAAGATAACGAGCATACTTCCAAATCACGTCCTTCCTCTCCTCCCTCCTATCTCTTTTTATGGCAGAGGTTCAGTGTCCAAACTGTCCAACTCTTGCCTGAAAACTGTACAGTGATTCCCCCTGGACCGTCATTTCTCTTGAATTATTCCTCTACCTCATCAGCCTGCAACTTCAGGATAACATTTGCTGTGATGGTAAGACCCTGTTACGTGGCTTGGTGTGCTTTATACCACGATGAAAACTATAATAGGAGGAATTGATCTGTGTGGTGATTCTGTCAAAGGAAAAAATGCTCGAGGTCAAAGATTTTTCAGTGTTACAGTAAAGACAGTACAAGCATAACTAGTGATAGGATGAGAGGTAAGGGCCTCACCAGGGCTGGTTGAGGTTGGATATTAGGAAATGTCTGCTTAGAAAGAGTGGTGATGCTTTGGAACAGGCTGCCCAGGGAGGTGTGGGGCTCATCGTCCCTGGAGGTGCTCAAGGAAAGGGCAGATGTAATACTTAGAAAAATGGTTTAGAGGGCAGTACTGGTGGTGGGTGGATGGTTGGACTGGGTGATCTTAGAGGTCTTTTCCAACCTTAATGATTCTGTGATTCATTTCAGAGCAAGTGGAAGTGACGTCTCTCTGCCCTATAAACACAGACTGTAGAGCAGAGAGATGCTGAGCAGTAGAAAGATTTAGAAAGGAAAGACTTCACAAGTTCTGTAGCCCAGCCTCTTGCCTGAAGCAGAGTAACTCCAATGTCAGGTCAAGTTGCTCAGGGTTCTGAGTTCTGAAAATCTCCAAGGATGGAAATCATACAACTTCTCTGTGCTGCACCATTTCCAGCTTCCTATAACATCACTGAAAACAGTGGTGGAAAATCAATTACCCTGGTCAGCATGAAGCAAAAGAAATGGATTGAAGGAAGGGGCTGTCAGTGTAAACCAACAAGTGAGGCAGAAAATGAAAATAAATCTGACAGTGCAAAAAATAAAAATAAAAACAGGAAGTCCTCAGTGTATGTACTTTGTTTGTTGTTGTTACTAAAAATATGGAATTAAAGAAAATAAGAAATGAAGGGAGAACTGATATTGTCTGAGTGATGATTTCCAAACAGCAACACAGTTCTGAATTTGTGAGAAAAAGATCAAAAATGGCAGCTGAAAATGTTTGTCTTTATGTAGGAAATTAACCTGTTTGCAAGTTAAAGGAAAAATGAGAGCTAATAACTGCTTTCATCCAACTGTCCTCTTACACAGGGGATACACGCAGCATACTTTGCTGTATTAAATCATCATTTTATCCTTAAGATGGTGTAATAAAAGTATTCAAAAGCTTATCCCCATCTGCCAAAACAGGTTTTAAATTACAGGTGATATTTTATTTTGTCAATCTGGAGTCCGTGGAAATGTTGGGGCATGCCATCAACAGATAATTAAGTGTTTCCCAGCTATTTGAAGATGAGGATTATTCAATTGTCATTTTCAAGTTCTTTCAGGCTGATGAAGGCAGACATGCCAGAAAGTCACTCAGAATGATCATGGACATTCATGGGCTAAAAATTCATTGTGTAGCCTTGCAAGAAGGTAAATCTGGTCTTGTTTGTGCTGAAGCTTAGTACAATTTTAATTTAATATTTAATTTAGTAACATTTGATAATGTTATAATGGTTCAATTGCAACGCCAATTAAAATTTTAATTTAATTCAAGTTAATGCTGGCTTTTTAGCTGCTGTTATGCTCACTTACCTCAAGCTCATCACTTAGAGGATGTTTTCTTCCTCTAAAGCCTTTGTCAAACAGAAGCCAATGACCCTTCTGTCCACTACAGCTGAACATTTATGGAAACTCCAAATATATGAGAAAATGTCTTAGGAGATATTTGTAAATATGCAATGAATTGCATTAAAGCTAAATAGCTTATTTAAATGGTTAATTAGGATTAAATGCTGCATCACAGATCAGCTGAGCTTTGCATGTGAAAAGATACAAAGAGCTGAAATAAAGACTTGTCTTAAAATGTCACTGATCTTCTAAGCATCATCCTTGATTGCTGGCCAAGAAAGATGGCCAGCATAGGGAAGTCTTGGCCAAAAATCCATAAGCCAACAGTGTGAACTTCTATTTTTCAAACCATGACAAACCACACAGGAAAGATGAGGATAAGACACTGGAGGATAGGAGGCCAAACGGCACTCTCATTCCTAGCTCCCATTCCTAAGCAAAGCAGATGATCTTAATGGGCAATGGTGGTGGTAGGTGCATGGTTGGGCTGGATGATCTTAGAGGTCTTTTCAAATGCTAATGGTTCTAAGAGTGGGCACAGTGGGGTGGGATGATGGTTGGACCTTAGAGGTCCTAAAAACAACCTTAACAGTTCTATGATTCCACGATTCTACGATCTCTGCACTCTCTGATGACCTCCCTGTGTCCCTCACTGACAGCGAGATGTATATTCCAGGTGATCCAGCACCAAGGGAGATTGATACTTCAAACAAAGACTACCTTGTACCTCGCTTCAGCAGACTGGTCCGTCCCTCCAGGCTGCAGTTCCAGCGCTCACTGCGAAATTGGAACTGGCACTCCATGATCCCAAGGCGGATGGCATCGCGCAATGTCTCCGCCAAGCCGGGCTCCCTCCGACACAACCTCTTCTGCTTGCGGGACAGTTTGAGCAAGTCACACTGCTTCATGTGAGCCTTCCCCTGGGCAGAGTTTGTAGAGGTTCCTAGGGAGGGGAAGTGGGTCAGGGCTTCTTTTCCAGTCAGGCTGAAAGAAAGCAGGAAAACTGTGAGTCATGGAAAAGAAACACCTTTCCAGAGCTTTTGGCAGAAAGGAAAGTGTGGCCAACTGAAATGTATTACACTTGGCTGATAAGTAGATTTGTTAAACAGTAAAGTGGGGTTCCACTCCGTATCAGAGAAAAGCAGAGATTTACATCTGAAAATATCTAAAGAGCTAAAACAAATAGTTGTGCTTCAAAACGGCCCTTGAAAGCAGTAACTCCTACAAGCACTCCATGTGCTTACAGAATCATAGCATTGAAGAATGGTAGAATCATAGAACTTTTCAACCACAGAATCATATAATCATGGAACAACCAAATTGTTGGATCACAGAAACGTAGAATCATAGAATCACCAAACCATTGGATCATAGGACCATAGAATTATGGAATCAAGGAAACAGAGAACCATAGAACCATAGAACATCAAATAATTCAATCCTAGAACCATTGAACAATAGAATTGTAGGTCATAGAATCATAGGTTGGCCAGGATTGGAATAGACATTCCAGACCATGCTCCATATATTACATATGATTTAGCTGAAATATGTCACTGATTTTGAGAAAAAATATTTCACTTTCCATAGCAAGATGGTATTTTTATTGGAAATTTCATTTTCTTTAGCATCTCTAGGATGTTTGAAAACATTGTTTTACGTCAGTGCAGGATTTTAAGGCTGCAGACAAACTGGGAAGGGTCACACATTTGCACATTAATCTGGAGTGCCACTCCTGATCACCAGAGGATGTTATCTGCCAGTTCACAAGCAAAGACTTTTAACCCATGGAAAGGACCCAACTGAAGGCCTTCATAGCTCCACAACAGACAGACATTTCTAACACTATGGTCTCAACTGTTAAAACAAGACCAAACTCTTGTGGATAACATAACTTCCACTACAGAGGATGTAAATCAAGTACCACAGCTTCTATTTTAGTTCTCCACGTATTCTGTAAGCATCTCTTCCTGGGCTCATTGTCTACATCTCTCTGTTTTCAATCCAGTCCACCTAGACATGGTATAAAAAGGACTGTTGCAATGCTGAACCTATTGCTTAAATTGATTTTCAAAGTTTTACGATAGACACCTACGCCAAACAGAAGAGAACTGAAACAGGCAAGTTTGTAGAGACTATAAAGAAGTGTCTTGATGTGAATATCTTGACATTTGGTGAATTATAAAAGTTGAAAAAGATTGTGAGGCTATATGAACCTTTGGCTTGACAGAGGACAGCTGTTCCCACAGTCACAGACAAAGATTATCTCAAAGATACCCTATGACCTGCCAGTGAGGTTTGGAAGAAGTTGATACTGCCATTCTCCAGATCCTGAAGGATGTTCAATGTTAATATTTGTGAAAAACTCAAAGAGAATAATGAGAGGCACCAACAAAATGGCCTTTCAAGGCGTTGATTTCATTTTCAAAGCAATCTGAATGGTACACACCAGCTGCACCATGGCACCACTGTACTGGATTTGGCTTGGACGCAGTAGCTCATATGGTGATGTGGTGATTTGTGATGAAATTGATAGCACACAAATGCTTTAGTTTTTGCTGACCTGTGCTTGAATGGAATCAAGGTCTCTTCTGTTCTCACTAGTGAGACAGAGCTTCATTCCATCGGATTGGTGCACACATGCAACTTTCAAAACTAATCTCACATAACTTTCAGTTTAGGGAAGAGGGCAGAGAAACTGGAGTTTCCCAAGGTCACACAGTTGACACTGCAGTTGGGCAAACTGCATGTCACTTTTTGGTGATTTAGAGTTTATTATCTATAGATCATACACCAAAAAAATAAAATCTTTGAATTAATGCACACCTGTTAGCAATCTGGAAAAAACAGTAAGGATCTCAAACTTTTATTTCTCTCTACTTTTCTGTCTAAGCACTTTGCTAAATTCATCGTTTTCCTTTAATCTCCTTCCAGCCACATTCCAGCTGCTTAAGAGACTTTTAATGAGAGCCTGTTCCTGTGCAATGCCTAATGTCCCCTGGATCTGAAAGGTCTTAAAAACCTTAAAAATATGCCTTTCCTCTCTCTCCCAAGAAAGGAGAGAAATCAAAGGGAGCCACAACTGTACTCCATATCTGATTTCACCAGCCTTTCATGTTGCACAGAAATACACACACCCCATAGATTGCTGCAACAAGCATTCAGGCAAGGCAAAGAGAATACTGAAAGATGACAGATCAAATCAAGGCCACTAAGGTGTACTGAGGGTCCTCAGCTCTCCTCTCTTCCTGGCAGCTCAGTGGAACAGAGCTTGCAACTTTTCAGAAGCAACACAAGCTCCATGTAGCTCTTGATTCTGGGGCAGTCCAACCCAAACCAGCAGCCACATCCATCACTACACTGATGAAAAATTCTGATTTTCAGTCTGACTCTGGGATGGCCTCACCATAGGACACTCAGCTCTGAGCAAGAGGACTTCATAGACAGTACAGTACTCTGAGATAGTGCCTCAAGAGAAGCCAAGAAATCAAGTTCAGAAAGCCCCCATGAAAAGCCCTAACATCTATTGAGGTTGCTCCAAAAGTAATGCTTCCTACTTACTTCCATGTAACAGATACAAAGAAGATCATTTGGTAAAGCAAATTTCCAGCGGCAAAGCAGTATTTTTTTTAATGAATGTCAGTGCTGCCATTTTTTCCTCATGGAGGAATTCAATTCCACACCTTTGCTTCATACACACTTCCATGTCGGGTACCATTTGTTCAGACTTCTCCTCTTCTGCCGTCCCTCACATGGCAACAAAATGTAATGAAATACCAGTGGAAGTCTCAGCCTTTACTGCTGTGCCACCAGCACCCACCTCTGACGTCGTGGGCCAACATCATAAAATAGGAGGCATTACTTTCAGAGCAGCCCTCTGAAATTGCATCTGCAAGTCCCCCAGCCTCTCTACAGTGTCAGTCACTGAGAGCTGAGTTAAGAGGAGCTGCAAAATAAGACAACACATAATGGGAGATTCTGGGCAGCCTGGCACCTCCATATCGACCGCAGGTCTTTCAGGTCGAGTTATGAAGATTCCAGTGGATCTGAGACATGCTGCAGCCCAAAAAAGACTTCCATCACTTTTGTTGCTCTGCTGACCCAGCAACATCCCACCTGAGCTGGATCTCTTCTGAATTCTGCCCTTAGTTCTAGGACAGCTGCTTCCCAACAGGTGATCTGCATCTTTCCCTGGAGCCTTTTTTTGATGGGTTACTCTATAGTTGCCTTACTTTTGTCCTGATAGAGCAAAATTTCCTATTTTCTTCACTGCTATCAACTCACAAAAGGACTCAGGTCCTGTTCTCCATGGACAGGCGCCCAAAGGCTTCCTTCACTTCACATTACATCTTCACGAGGTTTTCCTCAATTAATGTTTGGAAGACAAGGATTTGGCTCATGTCATTATGTCTCTAATACTCTGCAAAGTTAACCCTGAACCAGGGTCTAAGAGTCCCTCCAATTCAGTACTAGTTTGGACATGAGATATTCCTTTCCCAGGCTGTCACACAGATACTCACACCAGGTCTTCCAAGATGTTCAAGTTCCCCCCTTAACTACTGACTTTGTATTTGAAAATACCCACATATCTCATAATTAACCATCATTAACACAAGTGAGTTCATGGATTTAACTTTCTTTTTTCTATTCTTTTTTTTTTTTGAAATTTAAAATAAAATGAAAAGGTGAAAACGTGCCAGACACTTGTTCCAAAACACTCAAAAAAAACCAAAACAAACAAAAAAAAACCTATTAAAAAATGAAACTCCAGCCTCGGATCCTGAGATATGCATTGTCAAAAGGCAGCACACCCAGCTTTCTGATGACCAAACAGCAGCTCACACCAAACAGACCATTGTCATAGGGTGAAGAATCACTCAGGTTGGTCTATGAAACATATCCGACAGGAGCAATAGGAGCTGCTCTTAGTTATCTGAAAGAGAAACACCAGTATGTTCACTTCCAAAGGCTGCAATCCTGTGCATGTGCCCCTGTAACTGGAAAGCCAGACCCAACGCAACTCCTTTGTGGAGCAACCAAGAAGCACAGTCTTCTGCTCCCAGCAGACTTTCAGATACGAGATAAGCCAAAATACACAATTAATAAATTTTAAATCAGATGTTCTTAAGTAAGCTTTGAAATAGAAATGAAATAGCAACCACAGTCGTAGGTAAGCAGTGCCACATCTGCAGATGCGCGTGGATTTAGGTAGATGTGCCTCGGGACCAAGAGCCTTCACATGCATAAGTTAGCAAAGCATGGAGAGGTTTGGCACTTCAGTGAACCCCTGCAATTCTCTGGGCT
This sequence comes from Tetrao urogallus, assembly GCF_951394365.1. NCBI lineage: Eukaryota > Metazoa > Chordata > Aves > Galliformes > Phasianidae > Tetrao > Tetrao urogallus. The sequence continues at coordinate 4,253,045 of NC_136839.1, read as the reverse complement.
GCAGTTTCTTTCTGTGCTCAGGGGCATCCTTCTTCACCAGCCCATACCACCCTGGAGCCCCGCAGTGTCCGCACGTCCCTCACACTGGCCCCACGGTTCTCCCTTCTCCCACCTTATTCCCCCCAGGACAGCAGTTTGAAGAGGCATTATATCCAATAAGGATCCAGAGCTAATTTTAAGACCGGCGCAGAAACAGAGCAGAATTTAAGAAAGTCTGTTCTCATCCCACTTGCACCCAGCTAAAAGCATCTTCCACCCAGATTCTCTCCAGTTGATTCTCCCCCATCCCCTCCTGGGGGGTCACCGAGCCCCTCTCCCCCACCTCTCCCCAGGAACCCCGCAGTGCCTGCCCCGCAGGTGCGCTCCCCGCGCATCTTCCCGCGCATCCCCTCAGCGCTCCCTCCCTGCGATCCCCGCAGCGCTGACCCGAAATAGGCGGCGGCGGGTGGCGGTGGCAGCAGCAGGAGGAGGAAGAGGAGGAGGAGGAGGAGGAGGAGGAAGAGGCGGCAGACGGCAGCTCGCATGGTGCCGGGAGCAGCTCGATGCGCGGCCGCCTGGCGCCGCGGCTCTTTAAGCGGGAGGCGGGGCGGCCCCCTCATGCATCCCGTCCCGTCCCGTCCCACACCCCCCGGGCACAGAGTGCAGGACGGCGCCGGGCACCCCCAGCACTCCACGGGGACCCGTCGATCCCTGTGGGATCCGTGGGGCAGGGAGACCTCGGACAGCTGGGTCCCACTTGTGGCCGCCGACCCCAAGAAAAATCACAGAATCATAGAATGGTTGGGTTGGAAGGGACCTTACTGGTCGTAGAACTGTGGAATGAGGGTGGGGTTGGATTGGAAGGGATCTTACAAATGACAGAACCTTGGGATCACAGCACAGTTGAGTTGGAGGGCCCTTAAGAATCACCAAGCTCCAACCCCCCGCTCCAACTCCCTCCAATCCACCAGTTAAGGCTGCTGCATCCAACTTGGCCTTGAACATCTCCTGGGATGGGGCATCTACAGCTTTTAATGGGCTCCATACGCCCAGTGCCCACAAAGCATGGCAGGGTGTTGGTTGTCTCCATAGTGTGTTTGAGGATGCGTGGCAGTGCCATGCGTAACAGCACTGGATGCAGAAGGACCATCCTGTTTCCAAGCCTTACAGCTGACTTGGCAAACTGATGTACAAGGAAAAGACAGAGAGGAAACAACTGTGTCCAGGCCCCCAGTCTTCACCCTGCACACATTTGGTCTCACTGCCAAGAGCACCAGTGTCCACAGACGTGGATTCCATCATTCATGGACCATACTACCATAAACATGTCTAACCAATCATGCATTGCGTGGACTTCCCAGAGAAATGCTGGTGCAAAGGATACTTTATAGGTCTCTAGACCAAGCTCCTGTCCCAAACCAGATTGTTATCAAATTTGGATAAGGATGGCTATAATTTTGCCCAGAAAACTCATGAAGATGGAGATTTTGAAAGTCCTCTGTGCACTTGCTTCGGGCTACACAACCCTCTTGAGGAAGGATTGTTTAATGCCCGTCTCATCCTCCCAGTCATAGAATCATAGAATCATTAAGGTGGAAAAAGCCCAACTCCAATCCATACCCACCGTGCCCACTGACTGTGTGCCTCAGCTCCGCATCTCCATGGTTCCTGAACACCTCCAGGGATGGTAACTCCCAAGTGCAATTACACACTCACGGAAGAGTGCACCAAGAAATTTCCAGAACCCAACAGACACCACTGAGACCTACATTAGCAAGGTGCAACCCGTGTTTCAGAGACTGTGAAAATGATACAAACAACCCAACTGCCTTCACCTCATACAAAGCTCCCAACACCTCCTCTGTATTCCTAGGACACGAGAGATTTGCCTTTGAACCTGCTGTGTTGCAATCTTAATCTTGTAGCCCAAATATTCAGTATTGCCTGCCCCTCTCTAAATGCAACACAGAGACTCACTGATTTATTTTTTTAGGGGTGTCTGTAAGAGAACATTGTCTGGTGCCACTTTTCACCAAACTGCATTTTCTGGTGCTATTTTTTGCCAAATTGTATTAAATTGTATAGTTATTACTGGGGTAGAGAGTAGGTATTTTGATAGTCCTTTCATTTATTGACTCATTTCTTGCTATTAAATACTTAGGCATCAAGGAAGCCTAAGTATTTATTAGTATTAGAAGGATATTAGTGTTTGCTGAGAGCACACTGGAGAATGGAATTTGGCATTTTTCAGGCAAAATCTTCAGTCATTGTGAAGAGATATCCCCAGACACACACCAGCAGACCACATCAGGAAGAAAGTAGATATCTGAATCAAAATCTGACTTTGGAAATAAAAGGAGAATACCAGGTCATGATCAGCTTTCGATGTCTGAGGCAAAGAGGGCTTCAGGGCAGCCTCTGATAGTCTGCAGTCCTCCTGAGCTGCGAGTTTCTCTCTGAACTTGGATGCTTTCAAGCAGAAGAATCCCAGCTTTTGGAATCCAGGTCTGCCCTGTCCAAGGCCTTTGGACAGCTCCCCAGACGTGCTACAAGGCCTTGTCCAGGGACAAAAGAGTCAAAGATCCTCACAGGACTACGCAACCCTACAGGAAGCTGCTGAGAAAGAATGAAAAGAACCAGAGAGGATTCAGATGAGAGATAGGCAAGCAGTGATGGTGGAGAGGAGACAAACGTGCCTCGAGTCCCTCCTGAGAAGTGTCTCTAATATGAGGAACAAGTCTTCCCATGGAGTTTGGAGGCCACAACCATGGCCACATTTTCACGTCTTAGAAAGTATCTGCTTATAGTGGGAGAATAGGGTAGGCAGAAGATAATTTGCCTTCTGGTTGATGTGAAGGTCATAATTTCAAGTGGTATATATCCACCAGGGGAGAAGACAGGGAACATAAGGCAAGCGAAGGGAGCAGCATTATAGTTATGTTATGTTGGAGCTGTGGACGTAAAACCACAGGTTTGGGTTTGTCATTGAGGAGAGCTGGGCTTGAAGGAGAATAAAGTGAGAACTAAGTTTTCTGAAGCAGAGCAAATTCTGTTAGGAGCTACTGGGTAGACCTGGAGGAGAACATGGTGGTAGATTTGATCAGCACGGTATTGAAAGCAGATTCAAGGCATGATGGCCATATTTCTTCTAAAACAAATTTATTCAACTCAGCCAACTGCTCTTTGCTCAATTCACTGTTTCTTTAAACACTCTGAGCATGTTTCTGCGTTAATACTTACTTAATACCCACAGTTCACATAGCTTTTTACTCCATAAAGTTTCAAGGGGCTTTTAATTGATATTCAGCTGCCAGTTGACTTGAATGGATGCACAAGATAGAGGTACGTATTATAAGAGTTTGGACAAATGGAATTTCAAGGGATAAATCAGTACCAAAGAAAAATTCTCCCTCAATATCTTTTAGTGCTGGAGTTTGGTTTCATAGGAACTTCTCATCTTCAGAGATTGATCACATGTATTGGCAAAGCCAATGTTCACACTTTTTTTTGTGTGGGCTTTACAAAACCCACACTAATCTTCATCTAAGCTGTAAATTAGTCCATCAAACCCTGCCATGATCAAGAGGTCTTCCAGCTGAAGGATCCCAGCCCTCCTTTAGTAATGGCATTAATCTTAATCATTATCTTTGATTGTCTACATTTTTCCCAGTGCATGCTCTGATTCACCTCAGTCTCTGCTGTCAGTGGGGAGAACAGGACAGTGTGCATTCTAGATGTGTTCCCTGTCTTGGACTCAGTAATTCTTGGTGTTCTGTTCACCACGATGACCATGCAGCTCACTGCATGATAATATTCTAGGGCCTTACCTCCTTCTGTACTTCTTGACTAAGCATTGCTGTATACTTTTACTACCACTCAGCTGATTTATCTGCATGCATCTGGATGGTTGATGCTGTTCCTTAGCTCATGCAAGCAAGAATGTCAAGAAACTGTGAAGTTTGCCTGTAGGCTGTCTGATTTCATGGTGCTTTAAGGCCAGTTCCAGGCACATGCCATCTTCTACTTCCACCTCAAATAGTAATGTGATAGAATGAGGAAAAACTGGGAGAATTAAAGCAAGGCTGATCAAAGACAGATAACGACATCTGTAGAAGAAGCTACTGATTAGGCAGGGATTCTCCTGTTTGGGAAAGAGTCAACTGATGGGGGTAGCATGTCTTCCTGTGGCTGAGAATGGGTGGCAAGAATTGACAATTTGCTGGATATCAACATAAATTAGCTGTTGGCATTAAAAAAATAAAGTAAAGTAAAGTAAAGTAAAGTAAAGTAAAGTAAAATAAAATAAAATAATAAAATAAAATAAAATAAAATAAAATAAAATAAAATAAAATGGGAAAGTAGAGAAGGAGGGGGAGTGGGAGGGTGAGGGGGGGGGGAAGGGGAAGGGGAAGAGGGAGGGGAAGGGGAAGGGGGAGGGGGGAAGGGGAAGAGGGAGGAAAATGGGGAGGGGGAGGGGAAGAAGGGGAGAAGGGGAGAAGGGGAGAAGGGGAGAAGGGGAGAAGGGGAAGGGGAAGGGGAAGGGGAAGGGGAAGGGGAAGGGGAAGCGGAAGGGGAAGGGGAAGGGGCAGGGGCAGGGGCAGGGGAAGGGGAAGGGGAAGGGGAAGGGGAAGGGGAAGAGGAAGGGGAAGGGGAAGGGGAAGGGGAAGGGGAAGGGGAAGGGGAAGGGGAATAAGAAAAGGAAAAGAAAAAAAGGAAGAGGAAAGAGAAGAGGGAAAGGAAAGGAAAAAATGAAAAAGGAAGAAAGGAAAATGAAAAAATGGGAATAGGAAGAAAGGAAAAGGAAAAGGAAAAGGAAAAGGAAAAGGAAAAGGAAAAGGAAAAGGAAAAGGGAAAAGGAAAAGGAAAAGGAAAAGGAAAAGGAAAAGGAAAAGGAAAAGGAAAAGGAAAAGGAAAAGGAAAAGGAAAAAAAGGGAGAGGGAGAGGAAGAGGTAAAAGACTGGATGCAATTCTTCATACAACCAAGATACTGTCATCAGGAGCTGTGGGACTGATGGCTATACCATGTCATCAAAGCAAAGAAGTTTGCTTGTGGTTTAAGGGGAAACCATATACGTTTATGGAAGAGAGCAAACACTGTCACTAAAACCATTAACACCACCTTGGGCTGAAGAAATCCCTGAGCTGCAAATTCTTGGCATCTAGGAAATTTTTCAGGGAAAAACATCTCCACTGCACGTTCTGTTCTTGTACTTTTCCCAAGGAATCTGCTTTTGCACAATGTCCCTGCTGGACATGAGCCCAATTTGAAAAACTAAACAGAAAATTGGGAAAATTGGGTGTTGTTTGTCCAAGATAAAATGGTGTGTTGGGCCAGCCAGGAAGGCTGCTGATGCTGAAGTCCAAAATGAAACACGCAGTGCCAAAAATGAGGGTCAGCAGAGCTTAAGCTTCTTTGTGATTCCTCAGAACCAGACAGGAGAGCGGAGTCAAGGTAGTCCTTGCGAACAGAGTAGAGGTCGTTCAGTCCTACTTGAGGAGTTTTCACTTTTAATAAGACCCACCAAACCCAACCTCCATGGAAGGAATTTCTACCATCTGCACAGAGGTACAGGGTTACGGATCAGAGCCTTCACAAGGGCTGCCCATGGAAGGTCTGGTCTTGCCATGGTCATAAGGAAAGGCCCGCAGTTTAGAAGGGCCTTATAAGAGGTGCCTGAGATAGGTGGAAAAAAGCTATTAATCATAATTAATATACAACAGCCCATGCTGGGCTTCAAGAGCAGAATCTGAGGGTGCCGATCAAGCAAAATCTGAGCCACCACCTGTTCAGACCGAGTCCTTCACTGTGAGCTCTGAGCTGATATGAGCTGAACCTTACCAGAAACATCTTGAAATTAGTTTTGCAGTCTTTGGTTTGGTCCCCTTCCCAGTTCAGACAGAAATATACACAACTCCTAGGAGGTGCTTTGTGTAAGCTGATAATTTTGCAAATATGGGCAAGTTACTTAACGTACAACTCATCAGACAGGTACACTTTGACAGGCTGAGTCAGGCATAGGAAAGTAAAACCTGGGGAGTGCAACCAGTAATGGAGCATCCTGCCCCTTCCCAATCTTCGACCATGTTCCAAGTGCAGGACTGAGTCGTAGCTGATATTTGAACCCACACAGCTTAATAAACACTTTCAAAAGTTGTGTTTTGAATCTCTGGGTTGGCTTTAAACCACAGTTTCCTGGCCACATTGTGTGGGCTAGTGGCTAAATGCACCAAACTTTATTTGCAGTCTCTGAAAAGAACAGCTTAACTATAATGCCTATGTTTACAGCCTAGATCCTTAAAACTAAGCACAGTGAATAGCAAACATGAATTTTGCTTTAATTCTGGAAAGAATAAGCTACCAGGAATGCTCCGTGTCACCACTTCTCTTGCTGTGCTATCATCCATCTCCTTGCCAGCAGGTGGTACTGTGCCCCCAGGAATGACACAAGGAGCAAAATCTCCTTTCCAAGGGCTCTTCCAGGAGGAATCTTTCCAAATTCTTGCCATTTTACTCTGCTTTCTCTATACACCTTAACATATTTGGAGTTCTTGATGCAGATTCTGATGAGCCCAGCATGTAGGCTCTTGTTCATCACTGGCAAAAATGCATAGATAACTGTGGAGACTGTGTTGAAAAATAGTGTTTTATAGCTGTTTTTACTCTATGAGGTGGTGGTGTTGTGCTCTTCGTAGCTGTTGTAGTTTCCACACAAATAAATTGGAGGCATACTTTTGGAGTGAGCTATGCAGAATAAAACGTGGGCTTTTGCTTTCAGAGGGAGCTCCCTTCACAAGAGAGCGTTAACTCAGATTCTGCAATCTCACTCTAGCCCCTGGAGCATCTCAAACCCTAGCCCTAATCTCTAGCCCTTATCCCTAGCACTAATCCCAAATCCTAATCTCTAACCCTAACCCATAACACTAACCCTAATCCCTAATCCCTAATCCTAAACCTAAATCCTAACCCTAACCCTAATTCTAGTCCCCAACGCCTAACCCTAACCCTTACTTCTAATCCTAACCATAACTCCCAACCCAAACCTCTTGCCCTTGACCTTGACCTAAACCCTAATCGTAACCTTAACTTTAACCCCAACCCTAACCTCTAACCCTGACTCTAATTGTAACCCCCAGCCCAAACGTCCAGCCCTTGACTTTGACCCAAATCCTTATCATAACCTTAACCCTTACCCTAACCCTAATCCTAGCCACTAATCTTAATCCCTAGCCCCAAACCTAACCTCCAACCCTACCCTAGCCCTAGCCCTAACCCCAACCCTAACTCTAACCTGTATCCTATGTATGTTTTTACACAGTAGTTGTCCTCCTGCATCCTCACAGCTGGAATATTTATGTGCTGAGCACTGTTGGGTTCCTAAGGCTTTGGGGAAGAGATTTTCAGGGGTATAATCTGGTACATGTGTTTCCCTGCTCTGAGAAAAACAAGACTAGGGAAATATCACATACAGCTCAATGCCTCAACCCTCGCCACAAAAGGACATTCCACTTTTTAGTGCTACTGGTCAGATGTGGCAGGTCCACTGGATGGCACTGTGTCCTACACTCCCACTCTCTCCTGGGGGCCTGAGAAACCTTTACTACTCTGCCTGGGATTGGGAACGCTGTAGGGTGATGGGCACAGAGACCACACAGGCTGGGTGTGCAAAGTCTGGAAATTATCATCTATTCTGCTCAGCAGGTTCATGGAAAGCACTAACAAAGATTACAAAAGTTTTGCAGGTCCAAGGAACAGAGGAAGGAATTAGAGTTGCAGTTACCCAGAGCATGACAAAGGCAGGCTAAAACATATCTTCAAATGCTTGTCCAAGTTGCTCCAGCTGCTCTTCAGATGATCACTTCTCTTCATTTTGGGCACATTCCTCTCTGGTAGAGCTGTTCATCAGTAGGAATGAGCAGGTGACCAGACCTCATGAGTTATACTGTGATTCATGGAGTCACAGAACGGTTTGCATTGTAAGGAACACTAAAGTCTATTCAGTTCCAATCTCATTGCCATGGGCCAGTTGCCCCCAGCCAGATCACACCGTGCAGGGCCCTGTCCAACATCTTAGGTGTTGGTATGGAGATCAGAGCCCAATCTTGCTCACCATTCCGTATCCCCAGTCATACTTATTTCATGGCTCACCATGACACTTCTAGCACTGAAGGTCCAAGGCTTGAACAGGAGAGCTGCATATCACTGTCAACACACAGAAAAGAAGGGCTGGGCTCTGGTAACTCATCTGAATCCAGCTGGAGAGGAGATGACAGCTGCAACTGGAGATACGCTCTGCTCCAGTCCTGTGCTATGCCTGTCAGAGAATCATTTCTCTTTCTGGCACCTCCCTTTGCTTTTTTGTCCTTTGAATGTAACGTCCAATGGTCACAAGCAGGAATTCTAGTAGCATATTAAACTATGAACTGGAATTCATAGAATCATGGAGTCATTACGTTTAGAAAGGACCTCTAAGATCATCAAGTCCAACCCCAACCTATCTGCACCATGCCCACTCATAGAATTATTACAGATGAAGGCCTCTAAGATAATTGAGTCCTACTGTCCACCTACCACTAAACCATGTACCCAAGTGCCCAGCTCTAAGACCTCAGCGGGACGGTGTCGAGGGCACAGCCTGAGTGCTGCAACACAACTCTAAGGTTTGCATTTATGACTACTACTGGAGAAACTGGAGAAGTCGGCACAGCGCTCAGTCAAAGAAAACTGACTCAATCAAGACAAATTCATCCCATCACTTTCCAGCATTCAGTCAGCCAGACCCGCGGGTCAACTAGAAAACATCTCCCCTCAACAAACAAGCAAGAAAACAGCACGCAGCTCCCTTGGAAAAGGCTTTCCTTGCTCGAGGAGGCAGACTGATGTGACGACAGCAGGCGTGAGCTGTTTATCAGCCCTGAGCACGTAACATTTTCATAACTACGGAGGAAACGGGGCGGCGTGCAGCAGCCGGGGAAGAATGGGCTGAAGGAGATAGCAGGCTGCCCGCCGGGGAGGGTCCCCAGGGCAAAGGGTGCACAACTTGTCCTAGATTTTTTTTTTTTTTTTTGCCTGAGATCTGAATGTATAATTGCAGGAGGAGACAAGGGGGAAAATGAGCTGAAGACTCGTAACTGCAGAGGCCGGTCCCTGTGAGCAAAGGGCCACATGTCTCCTTTTATCGCCAGCCATAATTCCCTCTTTGGCTGAAAGGCGGCTGTGAAAAGAGCAGGACTGGTTCAAACTTCCTTGGGGTCTCCGTGGCAACGGGCCCTGCAGGAGCCTTTTCTTCCTTTCCCCCCTTTCCTCTTTTGTTGTTGTTGTTGTGTCATTAAAACTTCCCTTGCCAAAGGCCCGGATTGAATCCCTACCAGGCACTGCTCCAGGCTCCTGCCCTCCTCCATCCAGCTGCCCTCGCCTCACTCATCTCCCAGCACAGCCCTGCAAACGCCAAAGCCAGCCCCAAGCCAGCCTCATCCAGCACGGCCCAAGGACAGCCCCAGCCCAGCAAAGCCAGACTGATTCCAGCAAAGCCTCAAATCATTCCTAGCCCAGGAAGATCCAAAGCCACCCAAAGCCAGTCCCAGCCCAGCAAATCCCAAACTCATCCCAAAGCCAGACTCAATCCATCCAACAAGGGCCAAAGCCATCTCAAAACAAGCTCAGCAAAGACCAAAGCCATCCCAAAGGCTGCACTAGTCCAGCGATGCCCAAAGCCATCTTAAAGTCATCTTAAAGCCATCCTAAAGCCATTCACAGCCCAACAAGGCACAAACACATCCCAAACTGAGCCCACAGCTGGGCTTCCCTGTAGGATATTTGTTCTATCACTCCTCGAATCACCTGCTAGTCCATCTTCTGAAAGTAAGGTTTAAACTAATAGGATCAAGAAAAGCAGTGATTCTCTGGTCTTTCAGGCCTTTTCACTGCCCTACCAGTGGCCCAGGAGAACACGTAACATTCGCACAAATGCATATGGCTCCTTTTGCTTCAACGACACAAGAACTTGCTGTATCACAGGGCCTCAGGATTTCCATGACTTTTGCCAAGTCAGCCTGCAGCAAAAATACCTGCTCTTGTTTGTTTTTTTTTTTGCTATGCATTCTCCAGTCTCCAGGATATTGCCAGGTTGCAGTCCAGGGGAAGAAAGAAGAAAGAGGAATGACTCCGTTCCCTTTGCTCTCCATCCCTTCCCCCATCCCTGTGATGCATTCCTCCAGATGTCAGGGTAGACAGAGCCATCTTCAAACAAGCCCAAGACCTGTGGCGTAGTTTCTTTGTGTGCTCAGCCAGTGCAATTAGCCAAGTTTACTGCCATTGGGAAAGGCAGCTCTGCCTCTCCTGCAGAGCACTTCTGGCCTTGTGCATTACGCCTTACGCATTTATAAAGTGTAAAACTGCTCAACACTGTATAATTTCAGAGACAAAACATGCATTGTCAATGCAGTGCTTTTTGTACCAGACTTGTTCAGAAAGCTCTGAATTTAACCTGGAGGCTCCTTTCCCATCAGCAAGACCAGACATACATATGACCATAAACCTACACGTGCTCTTTCATCCTCTGCCATCTATCCTTGCTCACGCAGCCCTATGCATAGACCACTTACACATATGCTGGCTACACTCAACCATTCTATTCCTGTCTCCCCTGTATCTTGTGCTTCAAAATGATGGAAAATCACAACGACGTGCAATAGGTCCTCCTGAGATGCCAGTCATCTGGAAATAGTGTTCCGATTACCAACTGATGGGACAAGTGTCCTCCCATTCCGGGCAAAGATCTCCCCTTTAAGAATAGGGTTGACTTGTATAGAGGAATAGAAAGTTAATAGAGAAGACTTTAAAGCTTTTTCACTATAACTGCCTCTTTTTATGTCCGTTGCTTAAGCTGTGTCTCCACATAATGGGCCAGTGCTATTTCAGGAAAAAAGACAGTCTTTATGGCCTTGTATTTACCAAAGATTGAGATAGGTTTCAGTGCTGGCTCTCTTTGCTCTGAGTTGTCATTGTCTCTAAAAGAATACGTGGCTTCGGGCTTCATCACATGATGAGAAAAACTAAACCACAGGCAAAACCATCTGTCATTCTTTCTACCCCTCAACTGCAAGCATTAAGATTCCAGTTTTGCTCACATGTTTAGTAACAGCAGTACTATTAATAATAAAAAACATTTTTATTATCAGGTCTGCAATTCATTGCTCCTCCTTAATGTTCTAGCTCAGTCTGTACAAACAGAGGGTGAGATGCTTCCTTCCTGAAGGAACTAATAGGAAACATCTGGAACTAATTATTTCTCAAGTTCTGCAAGCAATAAATACAGATAAGGAACCTGAGCAGTCTAAATCATACAAGAAGTCACTGGCAAAGTCATCTCAATTGTCTTGAGCCTGGGAATGACAACAGCTACCACAGGTACCAATGTTTTGAAAATGCAATTTCTTGTTTTCAAACAAACTGAAGTAAACAAAGCAAAAGCCAACACAGAATCCCAGCTCCTTGGCCATATCTGAGATATCTTGGCACAAGTTTGGTACAAAAATGCTCATAGCATTATCTGGAGGACAGAAAATGTCAGTTGAGTGATGCAGGATTTCAATAACATGGGTTATAAAGAGTTTGTGACAAGAAGGAAAGTAGAGGTAGGTGCATGCAATGTCAACGTTATGGAGCATGTTCCCACATCACTGCCAATGGAGAACGTTGAGAAGATACAGGGAAATACAGAAAGATGTTCCTGTCCATAGAACAGTGATGTAATATCTGCAGAGATCCTTCTTTAGATCACTCTGCTCAGGTGTTAAAACAAATTGCTGTCTCTAGGTTAGGTAAGAACACGCTGTCTTAGTGTGTCCAGCTAAAATTAACCACAGGGAGCTGAGGAGGAGAGTTTTTTAGAGGCAGGGAACATAAAGGAGCCCCATTGACCAAGAAAACTGAGAAAAGCCAGTATGTCCAAGCATAAGTTAGCAGCAAACACTGCCCACAGAAATATGGAGGATTTGAGTATTTTTAAATGCAAGGGACTTCGCTCATTCATACTTTGGGGGAGGATTTCTTCATGTCTTTACATTCTCTACAATAGTGATTCACTTTAGGACTGATGGCTCGAACCATCAAAAAGCCATTTTCCTATTTCACTTCCAGTTAAATACCAGGACCAAAATTTAGGTCCTCGAAACAATGAATTCAAATGCTTCTGAGACCTGAAACCTCCAAAGACCCCACTGGTGCTGAGGAACCCATCTTCTCACGTTCACTTTCTGGCCATGCCCCGAGCTGCCAGAATGTGCTATTCAACACTGAGTGCCCAAGAGCCCATCTGCAAGTCAAGCCCTCTGGTGCCATTGCTTAGTGCTGCACCACGGATCACAGCCCTTGCACGTCCTCTGACTCTCCCAGCACAATGCTTGAAGTCTCTCCGTCAGCAGCAGCCCTACATTGTCCATCTCTTGCTCTGTGCCTCCATTCAGCCTCTTTGCATCACGCTGGCCATGCAATAAATCCACCCAGGGCAGCTGAACTGCACCAGGAAAAGCTTTATTTCCTAGGCTCAGGGTGTTGAAATGCATGGTGAAAAGCAATCCAGGAGAATCCACAGTCTTGTCACCTTTTCCAGACACTTTGTTTCTTACTTTGGTATGTTCTGGAAGGGAAAGGAAGAGTATCTAAAAGGACAAAAAGTGACAAAAGTTAGAGCATCCTATGCTATGACTTCATGGACTCATGGTACAAATGGAGGCAGCTTTGAAACCCAGCACTGCTTTTCTCATCTTTCTTCTCATTGGGTGATCCTTGCCCAATGCACACCTTTTTGGAGTAAAGAGCAAATTAAGTCTCCAGGTTTTGGAGTCTTGGATCACTTTTCAACATTTGGTAATACATAGAACAATGATTTTGTGACTTGATATTGTCTTATTTATAAACTGTAGTGACAAGAAATGGATAAAGAACACTTCTTGTTATTCTTGATGGAAAGAAATATCCCACCAAGCCTTTGATGGGGAAATCCTCTTTCTCTGGGCCCACACATGCTCCAACCAATCATTTAATTCAGATTTCAAAAGCTTTCCCAAACTGAATTTCTGCCCTGTTTTGGATCCTCCCCCACCCATCCTATGGGATGCCAATGACCTGTGGTATCATCTGAGGTATCAAACTTCCATCTCCCTTTTTCTTTTTTGACATCTTAATGGCTGAAGTACTTTCATACATTACTTTCAATCACTATTCTGTCTGTGGAGCTCCAAAGCATCGGCCAGGTCAGACTCTTGCTGCAAATCTCAAAACTCAGACAGTGAATTAAACCTGTGCCCTCAAGCTCCCATTTGAAAATCACTGCTTAATTAAACCAAAGTGTTTGAATTCAGTAAAACATAGCTGGTGTTGGGTAAGAGATTTGCTGGGACGCTTTATAGCTAGGCTCTATAACTTTCAAAGCCATGAGATGCATTGGGCTGCCCAAGATCTTGCACCTCTGCTACAACAATTGCCCTGTACAAAACTGATTTGCCAGCACCTCATCTCGACATGCTTATAGACTGGGCAGCTCCATTGCAATGGAGCTGTAATGGCTGAGAATTCTATAATTTCAATTCAGGATATACTATGATTCCACAATTCTATGACTCCAAACCAGGATATTCTATGGTTCCACGACTCTGTGATTCCAATTTAGGATATAGGAAGATTCCATGATTCTACGATTCCATAATTCTGTGATTCCATTATTCAGTCTATGATTCCATGATTCTACAGTTCATCTTTTTGCATCCAGAGTTGCACGTCACAAGAAACTGAATAATGGGACATCTTCACACTCTTGACATGATTTTTTTTCTCAAAAGAAATCCAGGCTGCCATTGCCTCCTTCCTCCACCCATCCCACCCCACAATGGGCACTGCAAAATTCACTTAAAGTTTACAACCAGTTTTGTCCACATGGCTCTGATCAACACATGGATAAAGGAGGATTATTTTGCCTCCCTGGTGCTCCTGCAAGGGTTAATGCTCACATCCCTCTAAAGAATAAGTTGTCTACCTCACCCCCACCATGAAATTAAGTGCAATCACAGCTGCCCTCCATCCTTACCTTGCGACGTCTTGGCCAGAAGTCTGTGCATCCTGAGTTTCTTGGGGGAGGGGGGGGAGGGGGGAAGGAAAAAAGGGGGGAAAAAAAGAAAAAGGAAAAAAAAAAAAAAGAAAAAAAAAAAAGGAAAAATCCACCACCAATCCCACAGCCTTTTGCAAAGATGGTTTGTCGGTGGGAGCGAGGAACAAAGTTGTGGGGTGGAGGGGGAGGAGAAGATGATTGACAGCGCAGAGGGAGACTCATCCCTCACCTTGGGCCATGCGGTCTGATTGGCTGCCGGCTGACATCCCCGAGCCCTGCACTTTTTAATAGACGCTTTGGGATGATCTACGGGGAAAAGGCTTGGAGAGGTGTGTTTCTGACAAGCCACAAAGTCATCCGCACTTCAAGGGACTTTGTTTCACTCTTTTTTTCCTTTTTTTTTTTTTTTAATTTTTTTTTTTTTTTTTTTCTGGAAGGGGGGCTGTTCTTCATTCTGACACTTCATGTTTTGCTGAAAACTTCGCGGCGATTTTCCCCTTGCACCAGCGTGGACTGATGGATTACCACCTGCTTGGATTAATTTTGTCTTTTCTCTTCAATGGCACAAAGGTCTTAGCGGGTTACCCCATTTGGTGGTAAGATTCCTTCCCCCCTTTCCCTCTTCCTATGATTGATTAATGAATTAATTAAATTATTAGCTATGGGATCTGTGTGCATGTACGGTTCTTTTCACCCCGAGCCGGCCGTGATTACATGTTCAATTCTAAGCTTAATTTCTCCAGATTCGCCTGGTAATTAATGAAAAGTTTGGGGGTGATTTTTAAAGGGTGATGCCTACATTTCCCCTTGCGCAAATGGAGTCTTCCCCACCACTCTTAATTTCTCCATTTTCGTCACTGTAGCAATAGGCATTTGTTTGAGATGTTAAAGGATGTGTTTTTTATTTCTTGTGCAGGAGGAATTTTGGCTGTTGCGTGGCTGTTTCGCAGCTATTTCCTTTCTTTCCAATAATCCTCCAAAAAATAATAATAATAATTAATAATAATGATTCTATTTTCTTTTTGGCCACTGCAGTTTTTTTGACTTCTTTCTCTTCTTTTGTTGCATTCTGTTCTGTGAATTTAGTCCAGCAAATGATCTGAGAACGCAAATGGCACCTGAGAAAATGTTCGTTAGCAAAATTCCTCCAAGATGGGTTTTGTTCTTTCTAATTACGGAAACGTCACTTATTTTTTGGCACTAACAGTGATAATAATGAAAGAATAGGTTATATCTGGTAATAAATAACCTGAGTTACTTATTTTAAAAATAAATATAACGATATGAATAAATATATTTGCAAAAGGAAGCAGTTAAAAACCGAAAAGAAATAGAGAATAAAGCATTTGAAGTCCCTTAAGCAAGCAATTGCATAACAGAATATTTCAGTTAATTTCCCTCTTTATCATGTAGGATTTTGTCATTGGAATATATCTCATTAAGTTTCTGTGTGTGCCAAGTGGGGGCTTTAGATCTAATGATCCACAGAGCAAAGAGGGAGAGGTTGGAATTGGTGCTATGGAGATCATTGGGTTATTTCTGTCTTTTTCCAGAAAAGTCCTATTTTTTTAATTCCTGAAGGAGGTCGTTTCAGTGCCAACATGGAGATGGCAAGAAGTAGGTGGGAGTGAACTTGGAAATGGACTGCCATGTCTGGGAGCATTTAGGGATGTGGATGGAAAGCCGATGTTTAAAATAATCTGCTTACTGAGAACGAAAATACGCAGTTCCCAAAGAGAAAGACCAAGAATACAATGAGAATGCTCAGGAAGCATTTAGCAGCTCTGCAGGTTCGTGACATGGCTAAATCACAGCATGTTTTCCCAAAGAATGAAACGCCCCGGAACCGCATGGGGCAACGGGATTCTCTGAGTGAGAACCCAAATCTCCTGACAAAAAGGTCCACTTTTTCTATGAAAATATCTCCATTAGCAAAATGCCTCTTCCTGTTTTCAGGAGAAGATGGTGCAGAAAGGTGCCTGCCCCATGTCCTAGCCTTGCTTCAAATCCCTAAAGTTCAGCCCAAATGAACAATGCAGAGGACACGTAAGGTGGGCAGAAATGCATGGTGCATGGCAAGCAGAGTCCATGGAAAAGGATTGGATCAAACAAGATATCCATGCTATTTTGTTGCTTGTTTGTTTGTTTTTGTTTTTGTTTTTTTGCAATTATGGCTTTATCCACAGTGCCAGAGCATCTCCACTGCTTTAAAATGAGAGACTCACAGAGGGCCGAAGGGCAGGGAATGGATTTTGTGATCAGTAGTCTCCCCAGTCCATTGGTCTTAGGCAGCTTTTGGCGGTGAGCCCCATTCGTTCACAGCCCAAGACATGGGGAGGAAGGAAAGATGGAGCACAGTATCTGCTCTGTGCTCTGCGCCGGGCCCCTACACCATCTGGGCTGGGTGGGATAGGAGATAGATGGAGCTACCTGTGCTACTTGGCCGCAGGGCCAACTCTAACCTAACCCTAGTACTACAAAAGTGAAAAGGAACAAATGGGGCAGAGATGGGAAAAATTGTCTGTATGCTAACTGTAGGAGTGCTGACATAGAATCATAGGATTGTTTGAGTTGGAAGGGACTCCTGAGGGTCATCTAGTCCAATTCCCCTGCAATGAACAGGGGATATGCCTCCTCAGATACGTGTCAAACACTTATGCTGTCCACATTGCTACTTCTAAATGAGAGATAGAGGAGATGGAGAGATGTGGAGAACTGTGGGGACACAAAACTGCTGCTCTTCCTATCCCTTCAGGTGGAAGAAAAGTGTGCAGCAAGGCCATAGTTGGCATGCACAGCCTTGGGTCATGACAACAGACGTCTTAGGTGCCTCTTAGGAACTCTTAGAGGTCCAAAAAGACAAGTCCAGTAAATAACACTGAATGCTCACCTCTTCCACCACCATTATCCACCTTTGAATGAGGCAAGGATGCTTGAAGACCTCTGGCAGGGGTCTGTTCTGGGGAAAGAGGTCACATTCAGAGCCACAGGTGAAAGCAGAAGGTAAAGAACTCGTGGCTCCCGAGGACAAAATGCCAATAGATCACTTCCCAAAACTGTGATTCACATAACACAAACATCTGTTTTTTCATCTCTAAGCAGGTGGAATAGCTTTTCCCATCGCATGTTATCAAATTCAATTCTACCCTTATCAAGAGAGTCTGGAGGCTTTGGCAGCTCTCTGAGGCTCCCAGTGGCACTGGACCCTTAGGAAGAGGCAATAGAAATTTAAAAACGTCCTCACTCATCCCACTGTAACTTCCTCCTTAGGAAGCTCACTTGTGTGAAAACCTTTTGAACATAGCTGCAGTTTGAGGTGACATGTAACTTCTTTACCTTTCAGTGTCTCACTTGTCTTTAATTGAAGATGATTGCTTTCTGTTTGAATCCTTCATTACAAGCACTATTTGATAAAGTTAGATACCTGCCTAAGGGAACCAATGCAACAGCATGGGAAATTCAGGGGTGACTTCAGGGTTATCAGTAGCTCAGAGCTCATTAACTCTGGCCAAGAGGATGCAGAGGGTCCAGCAGCAGCCTGTGGCTCAGACTGAGCCTGGTTTGAAATGCAGTGGGTTGGCATTCATTCTGTAAGCACGTTTAGTCTCAGTTTCCTAAAGAAAATGGCTCTAAACAGAGCTGGAAACGGAAATTATGACCCAGGTAGCTCTAAAGAATTATGAATCACTTCTGAAAATATTACAGTGAAAGAATTGCAATGGGAGATACCTCTCAGGAAGGTAGGATCCAGCCAGGTGCAAATCACCAAAGAATTGCTGCTGTTGGAAAGATGCTGCCTCTGTGTAAACTGATCTACCTTAAGTCTGATCTTGGAAAGGATGATACCAGACTTGATGACCTTTAAAGGTCCCTTCCAACACAGCCAATCCTGTGACTCTGTGATCTGACCTCCCTCTGTTTGTAGACACAGCCAAACAATTCATACCATCTAAACACCTGTTTTTCAGTGGCTGTTTCAGGGGTGAGGTAAATCTGGTGTGGATCAGCACATGGCCATAAGCTGTGATTTTCCTAAAGGGTCTGAAATGGGAAGGATTTGGCTGTATAATTCACATATCCCATGTATAAATAGTTACAGCCTAAGTTCCTTAAATTACCCAAAGTTTAATGTTAGCCTTCTGCTGGTAGACATAATTCTATTTTTTCATTATTACTACTTCTTGTTTTCTTTTTTTTTTTTTCTTCTAATTTGATCAGAGGCTTATTTTGTGTCTACAAATAGATGTGGTTTAATATTATTCAAGTTTTGAGGTAATGTTACAGTAATGTGGATGTAATAAAAAGTGTCTGATAAGGGGGTCAGGCTGTATTATTTCAGGTTGTTTCCTTGAATTTTTCAGGTCAGTGGACTGTTGGTGCAGTTCTTTTGCCACCCCTGAAACTATGAAAGAACTCTGATTTGCTCAGCAAATTTTCCGTGATCAAGGAACTAAACTCTTTCCTTTCTTTCCTGAAGATGGGTTTCCTGATTTGCTAATTTGTCTTTTTTCAGTTCTCTGAACCTTTCTAGTTTTAATTAATCTTACAAATGTAATCAAGCCTCTTACTCTTTTCCCAGTAATCGGACCTTTTATTTCTGAGTGAGAAACCCTTTTCCTGAGCCACTGAGCATCACATGGGCTTAGGCACTGGCAATTTTTCCAACAGAACTCTCAGGTTTAGAACAGAAGGGGTTAGTAGTTGCTGATGATAAACCCAATTTTGTCCTGATCCCATTTCTATGTCTCATAGCCATCCATACTTCCTGTATCTACTACAGATATTCCATACCTCAGCTGTGCCATTCCCTATCCTTGTTTTCCACTTGATTTCCTTCCCTTGACTGTTGATGATTTCAACAGTTTGGTTCTTCCTTTTATATTCTCTGTTAGATTTCCAATCAAATATTTAATTTCCAACTGATTGTTGCATTGTGTTTCCTCTGAGCTCCGACTTTGGTAATAAACAGATTAATAAGTTTGATTCAAATGCATGGGACTTATGTCTAACGAGTTGTTTACGTACTACACTGAGTCTTTACATGAATGGTGGTCCTGTACCATGATGTCAACCATCACTCAGCCCTTGAAATCTTATACCAGGGTGTAAGACCAAGGTAGGCATGGTGGTATCCCCCACCACCACTCATACGAACATACTTAACTGCTCATTAATAATTACTTTCATTCAGTCCAGTCCACATGGCCTGGCTCAAAGTTGTGTAGCTGCATTCTTAACAAGCATCCATTGTTTTAAGATCTGGCAGTTATGGATTTGTATCTTCGTGTCCAATTCTGCCTGGTTTTGGTTATGATTCCCACTTAGAATCACAGAACATCAAGGTTGGAAAAGACCAGTACGATCACCAAGTTCAACCCAACCCATCCCCACCGAGCCCAGCCTTCTCTTGGAGTCATATGAGGCTCCAGGATTCTGATTAATAAGCCAACATCCCGGTTCTACCTGGCAGTAAATATTGTACCACTCATAGAAAGTCCCTGTCACACCACCCAGTCCCACAGGATGCTTTAAACTCAGTTAAGCTCAATATACACAATAATAGCCAGAAAGAATGGCAGAACCCCAGTGATTAAAAAGACATTTCAGGGTAAATTTTCTGAGCAACAATCAGCCTGTGAAGAATAGATAGAATTTTTCAGTTCAAGGACACCTAATCTGCACAGAATTGATATAGGTTAGGCACTTTATGACAGCTATCTTAGAGGTGGGACACGGTTCAGTGAGCAGCATTTGTGGTAGGTGGACGGTTGGATTTGGTGATCTTAGAGGCCTTTTCCAACCTTCATGGTACTTTGATTCCACGATTCTCTTGTGAACAGTTCTCTGCAGTTGGTGCTCAGTGATTGACATGTAGAATTGATCAACATCTGCAAGCTCTGCACCTTGCTGCTTGGTCTCTTGGTCAGATTTCTGTGGACATGTCGGTTGATTGGCAATGGAAGAGGAGATCAGATTTTTTCTCAAAACAGGAAACACTGAGAATGCCAGTGGACTATTTCAGTCCACTTCTACAACCCAAGGTCTGTTTGCAGTCTGATCATTATGTTTCCCAAAAATGGAATACAAAATGAGAAAATCCTAGAGATGAGCCAACAGGAACAAGCAACCAGAAGTGCTGAATTTCTTCAGATAAGGAGACGATATTTACCTCATATTTTTAGCTTGTGAAAATTCAGTGTGTAATGCAGTGAGTGTAATACAGATCTTGAATGGTGATGGGAGTGTGCCTAAGGAGCTTGCTGCTCAGGATAGAAGAACCTAACGTTGCCAGTGATTATCAGGCCGAAGCTTGACTTTTCACCACCATGAACCACAGGCACTAATAGTAGATCTTGTTTCCAAAAGATTCAACTCTTTTCCCTGGTACACCTGACATTAAATACATTAAGATCCAGTTCATCCAGACGTGACAGAGCTTGGTGTCTTATTCTCAACAACATCCATTCTAGATCGCACCCCAAAGCGTGGGACAGCTGGGTGGATGTGGTCATTCCAATCCACAGAATTAAAACAGATGTTCTTGCATCCATGCATTCAGTAAATGCTTTTTGATGGCTTCAGTGCCTCACAGTGGGTGATTTCAGACATTAGGCACCAAGCTCTTAATGGTTCACCCCTGCCAAGGGCTCTTCAAAACGTCACCCATCTGGGCCCTACCAGCACCCAGCCATGGACAGGGAGTGCATCTCAGATGAATTTCAATATCTCTCTCTGCAGTGCTGAAAATATTGCTGTGTTTATTGCGGTCACAGCCTGGAAGCCCCGATTTGCATATGCAAATCATATGCATTTATGCAAATTCACGGGTGAATCATATTATCGCAGCCCCTGCAGAATACATTCTCTCCCATGGCGAATCACTTGATTGTGCTTTCTAAATGGAGAGTGACATGGCTTTGAGCAGGCATTGCTGAACATAACATTTACATCTGATACACGGGGCATAAAGGAGCCCAGTGCCTGGACACGCACCCTCGTCAGCAACTTTATTCATGCTGCATCGTTAGGAAGAGAAGCAGAGTCCAACTCCCAGCCCTGCCCCCATCTCCAACCCTTCTGGCTAGCAAATAACTCAGAGACGAACCTTGGGAGATGCCAAGACAAAGAGGTGGAGGCAGATGCCAAATCACTTTCAAGTCCATGACAGAGCCCTGAGTCACCCAAAGTGGAGCAGCTCTCCCGAAATGGGCTCATCTCACAAAAGTGCTGTTGCTGCAGCAACACTAATCCACAGGGCAGTCGGCAGAGATAATGCGAGGGATGCAACAGCGGATTCGTCTGCTTCACGCCGTGCTCAGACAAGAGGAAATTATAGGAATTTGGAGGGATCTTCTTGCTCTGTTTTGAAGCCCTTTGTTGTGGCGACTCCTACGGCAAAGGCTTCTGACATTAGAAGGAATGTTGGCACAGCAAAGGGCTCAGGTCTGACCCTGCCCCCTGCACCCTGAGCAAGCTCATGGGCTGAGTTATATCACCATTTGCCCAAATTCCTGCCCAGGATCGAGGAGGGATTGCTCACACAACACCACTTGAGACCCTACGCTCCAGCTGGACCGTGCACCGTGTCCATGCACTCAGGTTCTGACCCTGATTCCTCAGTAGAACTGAGAATTCCTGGAACACTGAGAATGACAGATATGGAGGTCAGCATCATGCAGAAAGAGACTGGCGTCAAGGTAGCAGACGATATGGAGACTGCAAAGAGGGCTGACAGTAGCAAAGGATAAGGTTGTTCCTCCAAATGAGGCAGTTCCAGGGATAGGAGGACTGAATGTGGCTGAGTGAAGTGTGTGAAAAGGGAAGGCAACTGTGGAATGAGATATTCCCTCAATAAAAAGATTTTAGGGTAGGATTTTTAACAGGTAATCTCAGGTGATAAAAGCCAGGATAGGTGTTTTAAAAAAAAAATGTGTTTGCTGAATGTTAGGAAAAACTTCTCCAAAAGAAATGTGGTCAGGTATTGGCACAGGCTGCCCAAGGTGGTGTAGAGTCACCATCCCTGGGGGTGTTCACAGACCACAGAGATGTGGCACTGGGTTAGTGGGCATGGTGGGAATGGATCAGGGTTGAACTTGGTGATCTTGAAGGTCTTTTCCTTCATGATTCTATGGTTCTATGATTTTATGAGGACGATTCAGTTCAATTTTGGCTCAGCCTCCGGACTTTGTAAATTTGAGATTTGCTTCAGCAATTACCATCTCTGTAAGGACAGTTCCAGAGTGGGGGGAATATGGAGAGGAGAGAGGAGAAATGAGAGACAGCGAGGAGCACAATCTTCCTGCCCAAATCAGGGCCAGATCGAGTGGGTTGTCTGGTACCCTGTTCAGTTGGGTTATCACTGCTACCACTTACGGCCCACACAGAACTGCATAAAGGCAGAGCTGAACACTCAGCTGGTGGACTCCTCCATCTCCATCCATGGTGTCATAGTCAAATTCTTCCTGAGCGATGAGAAATGCATAGTTACAGCTCAGAGCATTCAAGGATTCCAAAACAGCTTTTCTGAAAAGCTTTGTAAATAGTGGGCAGGGTTCTGGTTCTATGGGTAAGGTACATTTTCCTGTGCTAGCTTGTGTGAGAAACGCCTCTTTGGCTTCAAACCACTCTTGATGGTTTGTGGACAACATTTGTGGAAATCTAAAGTGAGTAAAAGCCCTGTGTAGGCACAGCTTAAAGCCAGGTGTCTGACTGCATGTCCAGACTGTGCTCCAGAGAACCTCATCCAGAAGCAAACAGGTAAAGTGGGTCAGTGGTTCATGTTCTAAAAGTGAATGATTTTCCATTTGTTACAAAGGGAGCCTGAGCAGCTGAGATGGAGGTGTCCATAATGGATTTCTTGCCCGCCACAAAACGCCATGATGCAACGCTGCCTTCTATCAAGCCCAACCTGTCCTATGGACCATCTCAACCCAGACATAGGACTTTCCTTGGCTTTTCCTAAGCCTCAGACAGTTCCCACCAGCACATAAAATCACAGAATCATTATGGTTGGAAAGACCACTAAGACCATGCAGTCCAACCACCTGCCCGTAGCTCCCATACCATTTCTCAGTCTGCTGAGAATATTCTTTTGAATTTGCCATAGGTAAATCCATGTTGGCAGTTCCCAGACATATGCTTGTCTGTGATGTGTTTGGACGTGGCTTGAAGAGGATTTTCTCCATAATCTTCTACATACTGTGCTGTAGTTTTCCAAAAATAACTACTGAAGCTGGTGTGCCACTTCTGTTCCAAGTTTGCAAGATGCAGTGCTGACCATGCTCAAGGCTACCCAGCGGGTAGACCCTGGGCCAG
Organism: Tetrao urogallus; assembly: GCF_951394365.1. Classification (NCBI taxonomy): domain Eukaryota; kingdom Metazoa; phylum Chordata; class Aves; order Galliformes; family Phasianidae; genus Tetrao; species Tetrao urogallus. Next base: position 4,229,646 of record NC_136839.1, on the reverse strand, counting down.
CTTCACCTTGGAGTTCTACAGTAGTCTGAGGGTGAGCAGAAGGCATTCCCAAACATAAATGTCAGTTAACCCAGAGAAATCTGCAATAGTACCTATTCAGAATCCTCAGGAACTTGGGTAGCATACATGGAATGACACAGTATTGTCAAGAATGTCCAATATGGGGCATAAAAGGAGATTAAGAAAGGAATTATATTTACATACTTTAATTATTCTGAGAGTCAGGTTTATCATTAGTATGGTTGGAATAAATGATCTTAGTGTTTTTTCCAACCTTAATGTTCTATGATTCTATGAGTGGGCTTGGTGGGGATGAGTTGACAGTTGGAACTGATGATCTTGGAGATCTTTTTCAAACTTAATTGTATTATGATTAGAAAACACATCTGCCTGAGGAGACCAGCCTTGGTAATTCCAACCTTGGTAATTCTTGCTTTTCCACTTGCCAATTTGCTCCTCATCCTCTTCTCTCCTTCTGGCATCCCAGTGTCCAGGAAGACAGATTTTTCTGCCTCTAAGAAGAACTGCTGGGCGGAAAAAAAAAAAAAAAATCCACAGGAAACAAAGGAACTTTCCTTGGTTTGAATTTAAGGGAAACACTTCTGTCTCACATACCATGAAGCATTGAGAGGATTTTCAGCAAGGTCATTTTGGGAACACAGCATCCTTTCTCCATCCCCTGCACGAGGGGCACTGGGGTTCATACGTGGTCTGTAGTTATCACACTGTTTCCAATTACTGAGCTGACTTTTAACCCAGAGGACAGAAAAAAAATCCTCTCGGCAACCACTGCATTTGATCTTTTTACCCTAAGGGTGAGAAATCCGTTCGTATTGGCTCAAACAGAAAATCATAGACTGGATTTGAAGACACACAGTGTTAGAGAATCTGCAGCAAGTGTTGAACATCTGCCTTTTTCTTCTACACTCGTGCTTTGCCTTTTGCTGCTCTGAATTCCCACTCACCAGCCATTGTCTCGCCCTCTTCTGCTGCACAGAAAGTCTTAATCTCACCGCTCCCCTCACTTTAACTCAATAATCTCTCAGAAGTCTTTCCAATAGACCAATCAAACTGTCAACATAAGCCACTGCCTCAGCTCACTGCTATTGCTCTTTTGTCCCCTCTCCATGTTTAACATCCGATTTACAACAAGGAGGAGGCTTAAAACACTCTATTTTCTGCAGCTTCATGTGCTTTTGACTGGATAAGACAGCACACACTTGGCCAGAGCTCAATGATGGCAACGGGAATACAAAATCATCCTTAGGATGGACAGCAGCAAGACCCTGTTGGAATTACTTTTAGAGGCATTCATCGCCCTGTGCCTTCATACAGCTGTTGAGCTGTGGGGATTTGCTGCCTCTACAATTCTCCCAACAACTGTGCCAATGGGAAGGGACCTTTGGTTCTACAGCCCCATCTGCCCCTGAGGCATTGCCATCCCCAGCATCACCCCAGGCAACGGGGTCCAACTGAACCCTACAAACACCCCTCACTGGAGACCTCCATTTTGATGACAACCTCGCCCAGGGACAGATCTTCCAGCAAGAGAATTTTTCCTAATGCCAATTGAACTTCCAAGAGCTTGGCGCCATCAAATTTACAACTTCATCACATGGAGCTGTAGGCAGTCTTTAGCCAGTCCTCAGCCTCCTCTCCTCCTGCCCAGTTCTCTCAACCTCTCCTGCTGCACCACATGCTCTCAGTCTCTGATCATCACAATCACATCTATTGGGCACTGCCCACTAGAAGACAGAGTTTCTGGTCTCTTGCCACCAACACCAAGAAGAGGGAACAGTAATTCCCCTCAATGTGCTGAGTCCATATTGGGACAGTAAGTGATGTGCCTTGTAGATACTGAGAGCAACCACTGCCTGGATACAAACCAGGCACAGTCACAGAACGTTGAGGTTGGAAAAGATCTCCAAGATCACCAAGTCCAACCCCAACCCATCCCACCACCTCCACTGGCACAAGTCATTCAGTACAATGGCATCAGATGGCACCACTGGGATATTTGCTATCCCCACAGATTATCTAATGGCCAGCATGTGTGATGGAAGGGAGCATTACATGCGAGATAAGCAATAAGTATAGCTATTGTCTGGCATTGCTGGGACCAGCGTGAACTGCCTGCTCAGGAGCAACTGCAGAAGGAGATGGTTCTGCTCCAGAATTAGGGTTCTGTCACCAGGATCTTGCCCACAGACACCAAAGTTTGCATCTCTGTGGGCCCCATCCGACATCCAACCATCCCAGCTGTTCCTTCTCTGGATTTCCCTTCTTGCCATTTTCTACATCCATTGCCATTCTTATTATTCCTGTCTTCCTAGGATTTAATACTTCAAGCAATTCAGCTTCTGCAGACTGCCACAGTGCAAGTCTCTTCTTGCTTCTTCTGTTGTCCATCCACTACTGGTGCTTTGTCCACATTGCCTGAATCGACCATTTTTAGTACATAAATCTGCCATATATAGACATACTTTTTTTTCTGCTGCTATGTCTTTGTCAACCCAGCATTTTCAGACCAGTAGGGCAGTACTCTGTCACAAGGCTTGTTCAGTCCTCAGGAAATTGGTTGGAGGACGTGGATCCATGAAGACATGGAGCTCACGTCTTCTCCTCTCCTGGGAGTTTGGACAGCCCTGGAGTTGGTATTGAAGCTGAGGTCAAGCATCCAACATTGAGTGCTCTGGACCTGTTTGATACAGAGCTTTGGAAGGACACTTCCTTCTTTCTTTCCCTTCCCAACAGATGTGAAGATGAGAGAATTTAGCAGTGCAGCAGTTCAGGTTCAACCAATGTGCCAGCAATACTCTGGGTTGCTCCTGCATCAGTGGAGGACTTCACGTCCCTGGGGACCAAGAGAGATTGGAACACCTTGAGCTGTCCCTGTGGGAGAGCTCTCAGATGGTTCTTTCCCTCCTTATACCCAACCACAGTGTTGGGAGTGAATCTGGGTGAACATTTGCATTTGTAAGGGTTTAAGGAGAGTTTCTGGACGCTCTACAGAAAAGATCAAAACTCAAGGCACGTCCAGTAGAGATTAAATAGTGGGTGATTTATGAGCAAAGGCATGAGATTCACTTATATTAGGCAGTTCACTAGCAAACTGCATTATTCCTTATTCTAATTTTGTTGTCTTTCTGCCTATTCATTTGAGACCCGGCGTTTCTCAAGCTCATATGTGCATATATATTGCATGTTTTTACTTGCAAAAATATCCCTCATGCTGCTCTTGATCTTTAGACAAACCCAAAACTTTGTGTTCACAAAGGGCTGTTGTCAGCAAATTATGAGAATTTAAAAATATTCATATTCTGCTTGACATAATATGTTTTAGCACAGCTCTAAACTGGCCAAATCCTGTTCTTTTCAAAGAGTTTCAGGTCAGATTTCTCTCAGTATCACGAATTTTTCCAAACTTCCAAATGGAAGATGAGTTTGTTTGGAAAATAGGGGAAAACAGTGGAAAACAGGAGAAAAGAAGGGAAAACAAGGAGGGAAAAAGAGGGGAGAGGAGGAGGAAAGAGAAGAAAAGAGGAGAAAAGGGGAAAGAAGAGGAGAAGAGCGGAAAACAAGGGAAAAGAGGGGGAAAAGATGGGAAGAGAGGGGGAAAAAGGAGAAGGATGTAGGAAGAATGATCCCATCTGGTCTGCACAAGACCATTTCCTCCCAGGGTTCCTAAACCTCATCCCCAGCCAATGGGAGACACGGAGGTCAGCCGGATCCCAACTCTGCTGACTCCAGGGCTATTGGAACAAAAGGAGTCACTGGCCTGACAGACAAAGTCGGGACTCCTGAGAGATTTAAGGGATTAAGCAGAGAAAGAAAAAAGGGATTTCCCATGTGTTTGCCATAGGCACTCATGCTCCTTCTGTAGTGCACCGTGCTCGTACACATGCACACAAAGGCACACCAGAATGTGCCCCTGGCATCTCAGATCCAGATTTGGAACAGATTTTGTTCCATCTTTGTGTCTCAGGAGCTGCACAGGGAATAGTCGGTCCGTGGGTCCCAGGAGGCCAGAGCAGAGCTGCAGCACCCTGAACCTGGGGGCTTGGGGTAAAGGGGGACAAATGAGCCCTTTTTCCTGGTATTTTCTCCCCCTGCTCTTTTGAGGACACTCATCTGTTTGTTTGACATCTGGAGAAATGATGCTGGGAACTGGCTGAGGTTTGTAGAGCACCGATGCTCCTGTGCAATCTTGGCATTTGAGCTGGGCATCAGGATCACAGATTCATAGAATCATCAAATCATTAAGGTTGGAAAAGACCTCCAAGATCACCAAGTGCAACCACCAACCCATACCCACTGTGCCCATTCATATGGTCATAGAATCATAGAATCACGAAGGCTGGAAAAGACCTCTGAGATCCCCAAGTCAAACCCCAGCCCGGCCCCGCTATGCCCACTGACCGTGTTCCCCAGTGCCACATCCCCACAGTTCTTGACCATATCCAGGGATGGTGACTCCACCATCTTCATGTTCCAGTGCCTTTTTTCTTCCTAAAACTCAACCAGAACCTCTCCTGGCACAAGCGCCAGCTGATTTCCCACCACTCACTGCCCTCTCTCCTTCGCAGGTCCCTCGCTCTCGGCCAGCAGTACAGCTCCCTGGGGTCCCAGCCCATTCTCTGCGGCTCCATCCCCGGCCTCGTCCCCAAACAGCTCCGCTTCTGCCGCAACTACATCGAGATCATGCCCAGCGTGGCCGAGGGGGTGAAGCTGGGCATCCAGGAGTGCCAGCACCAGTTCCGAGGGCGTCGCTGGAACTGCACCACCATCGATGACAGCCTGGCCATCTTCGGGCCTGTCCTGGACAAAGGTAAACAGCAAAGTCAGGGGCTTGGGAGGCAGGCAGAGCCCTGGCGTCTCATCCCCACTTGGCTTTCCAAACACATATTCCCGCTCCTCTTCATCTTTTCCTACTGAGTGCCCATCTTCCTAGACCCACCAGCCAGGTACTCTGGAAACTCACACAAAAAGGATGGAAATCCCAACACCCTGGGCATTACACTGTGAAAAGTGAGATGTTGGGTGTAGCTGAAACACTAGCCTGCAGCCAAATGCGGTCTGAGATGAGACTGCTGGAGGGCTTTGGTGTCAGGTTCCACATCTCGCATGATATCCAGTTAGGGAACCAAGATCTCAGATAAAATAGCACACCCATGAAAAAGAAACATACAGTAGCTAAAACTTCCATTATATCCCATCATACCCCACCCTACCCATCCCAATACATCCCGACTCATCCTTTTCCATCCCACCCCTTTTCATCCCATCCCAACTCAGCCCATCTCCTCCTCACTCATCCCATCCCATTCATCTCATCTCATCCTATTCCATCCCATCTCATCACATCCCTTTCAATCCCATCCCATCTCTTCCCATTCCAGCCCATCCCATCCCATTTCAGTGCTAATAGTGACTGTAAGATTCAATTCCTTTGTGCTCTGTCAGGATGATTTTGAGATAACTGCTGTATTTACAATCAAATAATTTGTCACAAAGCCTTTTTACACTGTAACTTGTTGCCTAATAAATACATGTCCTAAACGTCAACACTTACAAGATCAGAAGGTTTTAACTTTCCTTAAAACTATTGTAAAAGCTTTAAGCACATTATGAAAGAACTATTATAGCACTCAGGCACTGAAAAAACCTCTCACCACCACTTCTGTCATCATTAAAGCACTAGAAATTTGGACGTGAACGTCCTCCCCTTAATGAGTAAACTGAACTTTGAATTTATGAAGAATATTTTAAGATTCTTTCAGCTGTGGGGACTGGAGCAAAGCCCCACACGCAGACATGTCTCAACATCTCCATGCACTCGGAGCTGACAAAGTAAAATATCACCTCTAGCTCTGAAATCATCCTGACAGATGGAGAAAAATCACCGGGCACGTTTGGTGTAGAGTTTTCCTGATCAAACGATGAGTTATCAATGGAAATGCTCCCACTGGCGGGCTGCTGAACACCAACCCATGGAGATCAACCTGGTTTCCATCCATGTGCCACAGCCCAACCCAAAATTCCAGCTTGTGGGGGTTTTGCTGTAGCTGGTGAGCCTTTCATTTCCTAAGGCCACTGATTAGTTTTCTGCAGGTTTTCTTTTTTGCATGTCTTTTCTACCAAAAAAAAAAAAAAAAGGAAAAAAAGAAGAAAAAAAAAAGAAAAACCAACACAACCCCAGAATCTGGGGTAAGATCATGTTTTTACAAGCAAATCCTCAGACGTGATTTATACTGCAGGTGTTCAGTCTGGGGCAGCTTTAGGACAAGGAGGAAGGAAAAACCTGCTTTCCCCTCTCCTCCCTCCCTTCTCTTCTTAAAACAAGGTCAGCTTTTATGAAAAGATGATGTCTCTTCCAGCCAAGTCCTATACCAAAGCCAAGGCTCAGCCAACAGGAGGCTCAGGGAGAGCTTATTGCTCCCTACAACCACCTCAGTGAGGTCATAGCGAGATGGGGTACATCTCTTCTTCCAAACAGCAAGCAATAGGACAAGAAGAAATGGCCTCAAGTTGAGCCAGGGGAGTTTGAGGTTGGATAGAGTCCCCATCCGTGGGGGTACTTAAGAGATGTGTAGGGACGTGCTTTAGAGGTTGATGGTTGGACTCAACAACCTTGGAGGTCTTGTCCAGCCTTTATAGTTCTATGACTGGTCGTGGTGGTGATGGGTTGGGATTCAGCTTGGTGATCACAGAGGTCTTTTCCAACCCTAATGATTCTGTGAGTGGTCACGGTGGGGATGGATTGAGGCTGGACTCAATGACCTTGGAAGTCTTGCCCAAACTTTGTGATTCTGTGATTTAGAAGTGGCGCTGCTAAGTGAATGATCAGAGCTGATGACCTTGGAGGCCCCGTCCAGCCTTAATGACTCTACGATTCCATGCCATGAGCAGCAGGGATCGGTGCTTCTCCCTGATCCTTCGGGGCAGCGCTTGCTCTCCCTCCCCAGGTGTCACCAAGGTGCTCCTCAGCCCTGGGGCAGCTCGAGCCCATTTCTGGTGGCTGCCATTTCTGGTGGCAGGGCCAGGTGCAGGAGAGGCAGCTGGGCCTGGGCTGCCGTTGGGGTCCTTGTGCTTGGCTAAGCCCCTGACACGAGCAGTGAAAAGGCAGACCGCACCAAGATAACCCATGGCTTTTCTCAGCCATGACACTCGCAGTCATTTGCATCTAAACAGGGGTGTGTGGGATCAGGGGCTGTCTTGATATAAACTCCACAGCTTAAAGGGAGGGGGAGGGAGAAGAGAGAGGGAGAGAGAAAAATAAGCTTATACCGATGAGAAAGAGCTAAGCTTCCTCCCCTACTGTGAGGCAGGGCGAGCGATACCATCCCAGCACTGCGGTCGTTTCAAATTGCTGCACCATTCACACGCCCTTTAGCCATTCTGATCCGGTGGCGGGGGGCTGGGGAGAGCCATCAATAGGGATTTCCCAGCCCGGCTGGCGGGATTGGAGGGTGACGGCAGGACAGGGGAACATTGCCTCGTTGCTACGAGGTGCTCCTGGGGAATGCCAGTGCTCTGTGCCGTGGGTACGCTGGCCGGCGGAAACATTCAGCATTATGCTGGTAATACAGTGTGACACCGCGGGAACAATGGCAAATTGAGTGTCCCAGCAGGTAACGGCCCGGCTGGGAGACAGTCGCAGTGGTGCACTGTCAAGATCGCTCTAATCCTCCCTCTCCAGCCCCTCCCCTGGTTCTGGGAACTCTGCTCCCTCATTTCATCTCTGGGAAATTCTCCCGGCTCCTCGCCCGGACCCAAGGGGAGAATTTCCAGGCGATGCTGTTGTGTTGGCAGCTCATTCCCTGCCCCAACAAGGGGCTGCCGTGGGCCGGGGTCGGGCGTGAAGCAGGGTGGGAGCAGAGGGGCCCGTGTGCAGGAACCCCACCGCCACCACCGCGCTCCTTAGGGCGAGCCCTACAGAACGTGCCCTTCATCCCATGCCCGCTGCTCTTCGACCCCGTGATGGAACACGATGGCATGTCGGCAAGGAGAGGGGCTCGTGTCCTCCCCCTCTGTCCTGGTTTGGGGCCAGGACGGCTCACCAGCCCATCTAATTTGATCTGCTGTAGACCGCGGCCCACCCAAATAGCTTTTGTCGGGCTGAAAAACTGGAGTTGGAGCAGTGATTTTCAACCTGTGGCCCCACAGCCCCCAGTGGTCTCTCCCTCAGTAGATGGAGGCAGGGTTTCCAGGGGGTATTGGAGCCAGGGAGGGCAAGGAGAGAAGAGTTTGAATTAAAGAAAGTGAACAACACAGCACCGCTCCCAGCCGTAGGGTTTGGGTTTGGGTTGAGCCAGGAGTTGGACTCTGATCTTTGTGGGTCCCTTCCAGTTTGGGATATTCTACCATTCCATGGCTCAATGATCCAAGGCAGCCCAATTTCACCTTCAGCCCTTCCAGCACCCAGGGAGACAGGCCTTCCACCCATCCAGACAGAGCATTTTGAGACAACCCTGGCACCAGCATGAGGTGACAATAAATCCAAGGGCCTCACGATAGGGAAGCCACCATTTATTTGCTAGCTCAAGAGTGTACAAGGCCCCCCCTTTCCATCCTCTAAAGCTACATCGTGGTCTCCAGTGGCTGTTGGTGGCCCTTCCCAGTTATCTGCATTCATTCTCCATACCGACCTCTACCCATGTTGCACAAGGGATGCAGGGAAATCAGCCCTGCATTTCATTCTCGATGCCTAAGTCTTGACGGACTGAAGAGCTCGGGATTTTTTTCTTTTCCAAAAAAATGCTCTGCAATTTCAACCAAGAGCAGACAAGGAGAACTTCAGCAGAGCTGTATTCCAACATAGCATTGGGTTTTGGTGCTTCTAACATCTCCTAAGTTTGGCTGGTAGTAGTAGGAGAAGAAAATCTTCTTGATGCCAGATGATGATTTGAGTGTGCTAAAGAGCCACCCATTATGGCACTTCGGCTGCTGCCATCCAAAATGCCCATCATTTCTGGGTCACAAAATTGACTGGAGAAGAGGAGGTCCTGAAGGCCATGGCCGTGGGTGGAAGAGGTAGGTGATGGACAGAGATGCTCCAGTTCAGCAAACCCTTCATCTTTTTGTAGGTCCACGCACGCTCTCATCCCTAGCTCCAGTCCATCCAGCCATTCTGGGCAACTTATTTATTCCCATCTTCAGCATTCAATGCTGGCAGGAATTTGTCTGTTGAGCCTGTCAGAATCCACTCACTGCAACTGTGCACATGGAGCATGCCAACAGCCACAGACAAGAGCTTTGTCTGCTTTACCACACTGAAGTTTCACCTGCTTTGATTTCCTACAGGATTATTCACTAATTAAAGAGCAACTGCAAGGTTAATTTGATGGCTAACAGCACCCATTGCTGTGAAGTAACTTGGTTTAGTTTAGACACATCTAACTGTAATTAATAGCTCTTAGGCTTTGCTCTGCCATGGTCCACCCCGTATCGTCTGAAGCCTTTCCCCCATTTCTGATGCATAGCAGTTACTTGTAGGTGTCTCTGTTCACTGCAGGGGAGTTGGACAGAGGACCTTCCAGGGTCCCTCTGGCTCCAATGATTCTACAATTCTACAGTTCTATGGTCCTACTTGGGTTGATGGTTGGAGAGGATGATGTCTTTCCAACCTTAATGATTCTACAGGTCGATACTTTATCTCTCTTGGCCTGAATCCCTGCGTCCTCTTTGCGTTTCCAGACCAGAAATTATGGAACTTAGCTACAGAATCCTTGACTGGTGTGAATTGGAAGAGACCTTCCAGATTGTCTACTGCCACCACTGCCATGAGCAGGGACACCTCCCATTAGGCCAGGTTCTTTGTTAGTCACTCTGGAAACTCTTTCCTTCAGCTAGAGTCACACTTTAACCCAGGTGTTTCAAAGGGCAGTTCAGAGAAAAAGAAGTAAAATAACGCTTTGTGTCTTACTGAGATTTTAAAGGAGGCTGGGAAGAAACGAAGCATTACTTGGCACGTAACCATGTGGGTTCTGCTCCTTCCCAGCCACACGAGAGTCTGCGTTCGTCCACGCCATCGCATCAGCCGGCGTCGCCTTTGCTGTGACCCGCTCCTGCGCCGAGGGCACCTCCACCATCTGCGGCTGTGACTCCCACCACAAAGGGCCTCCAGGAGAGGGCTGGAAATGGGGTGGATGCAGCGAGGATGCTGACTTCGGGGTGTTGGTGTCCCGGGAATTCGCAGATGCTCGAGAGAATCGTCCGGATGCGCGCTCAGCCATGAACAGACACAACAACGAGGCTGGGAGGACGGTGAGTGCTCCGCAGGCACCAAGCTGCATGGGCAGCCCATGAACGCAGCCTCAGTGAGGCCCTGGTGTACTCCTGAGGTCCCTTCCAACCCCTAAAATTCTGTGGATAGATGCACAGATGATTGGAGCAGCTCTCCATCACACATATCCAGTGAAATGTACCCAGCGGAGGTGTTTACGCCTCCCACCAAAGCTCCCAATCACAACTGTATCGGGATGTATTAGGAAATATTTATTCGCTGAAAAAGCAGCGAGTCATCGGCACGGCTGGGGAGGGAGGTGGTGGAGTCACTGTCCCTGGAGGTGCTCGAGAGATGTGGGGATGTGGCACTGAGGGAAGTGGGCAGTGGGCACCGTGAGGGTGGGCAGGACTGGGCTTGTGGAGCTTGGAGATCTTTTCCAACCTTAATGATTCCATGCCGTAGCCCACGCTTTCCAGACAAAGCTCAGCTCAGATGTCTGAATCAGTTGAAAAAAGGCTTGGGATCATAGAATCATTAAGGCTGTGGAAAAGGCCACTAAGGCTGTCTAGTCTACCTACCTACCACCAGCACTGAGCCATACCTGTTAGGTACCACATCTTCACACTTCTTGAACGCTTCCAGGGACGGTGACTCCACCAGCTCTCTGGGCAGCCTGTGCCAATGCATCACCACTCTTTTGGAGAAGTTTCTCCTAAAATTGAGCATGAACCTCCCCTGGCACAACTTGAGGCCATTCCCCCTCATCCTTTTGCTGTTACCTGGAGCAGAGGCCAACCTCACCCCACCACAACTTCCCTTCAGGCAGCTGTAGAGGGCAACGAGCCTCCTCCATGTAATTATGAATGAAAACACCAATTAACCAATGGATCCAGTTATTCACAAAGCAATACGACCTCACACATGCAAAGACTGAGCAATCTAGCCCTATCTAATAACTATCTCACTCCAGTATTAAAGAAAGGAACCATTAAAGAACACATCATTCCTTAACCCATTTCGTGTCAGCATACGCTGAGACGCTCTAGGATGGGACATGAATAGCTGCCTTCCTAGATAAACTAATGAGACCTTTCAGGGGAGGCTGGGGAAGAAGGAGGTAATTGCTATATTTTAAGCTTGGACAACCATTTAGTCTCAAATATTCTGTGTAATTTGTAACAATAAAGAGGAGGAGAAACGCTTCCTGCCCTTGAGGGAAGTGCCGTAGTGTGAAGTGCCCACTTAAGGATCCAAGTTAACCTTTTAAAATAGAGAACCCAAGGAGCGCGATCCCCGCTGACTGTTTTCTCTCCTGGGCAGACCATCCTGGACCACATGCACCTGAAGTGCAAGTGCCACGGGCTCTCGGGAAGCTGCGAAGTCAAGACTTGCTGGTGGGCACAGCCCGACTTCCGGGCGATCGGCGATTACCTGAAGGACAAATACGACAGCGCGTCCGAGATGGTGGTGGAGAAGCACAGGGAATCCCGGGGTTGGGTAGAAACTCTTCGGGCTAAGTATGCCCTTTTCAAGCCGCCGACAGAGCGGGATTTGGTTTACTATGAGAACTCGCCAAATTTTTGTGAGCCCAACCCAGAGACGGGCTCCTTCGGGACAAGGGACAGAACCTGCAATGTCACCTCGCACGGCATCGACGGCTGCGACCTGCTGTGCTGCGGCCGGGGCCACAACACCAGGACTGAAAAAAGGAAGGAGAAGTGCCACTGCATCTTCCACTGGTGCTGCTACGTGAGCTGCCAGGAGTGCATACGTGTCTACGACGTCCATACCTGCAAGTAAACGCTGTAGGTCTCCAGCTGCTGGGAGGCTGATCCAGAGCGGGGCATGGGGCTCCTGGCCCCAGCAGGGCAGCCTCACGCTTCAGAGGACAGCATAAAGAAACCCGAGTGCTCTTGGCCCTACCAGCGCTCCCTGGCCACATCCCTCCATCTGGGGCTGTGTTAACGTGGTGCATTGACCCTTCCTGGCAGGCTGCTCCACAGCAAGGACGACGTAGCAGAGTTCCAGTGCCAATTATCACGTGCCAGTGGTTTGACACAAGTTGCATAAAAACGTCTAAAACGTCGAAGCTGCATTTTCTACTCGTTCATTTCTTTGCCCGTGGGAAAGAGAAGCACGTTCTCCTGAAAGAGCAATAAAATGGGTGAAAGACCCCTCGTACAGAGAGCACAACACTCAAACCTGTCTGGAGTGAGCCAGACCAAAATTCAGCCCCTCTTCTGCAGAGCCCAACAAACAGCTACCGGGTTTGAAAGCATCTGCTTTCTGAAACAAAGAGCACAGGGGAGCTCTACGAAACCTCCACAGCTCAGCCATCAGCCGCCGGATCTGCGTTCTATTTAACCTATATATTAAAACCCTGTGTCTGGAAAGAGCCCAAGTACCTGACTTTCAACAAAATTCCTTTTGTTCTGTTTTCTGTTGTTTCATTGTTCTTCTTGTTTTTAATCGAGAAAAGGTATTTAATATTAAATAGAACATTTATTGCCTTGTAATTATTTTACTGTAGTCAGGTATTCTAGCACTGAATGGAAGACCTTTTTCCATCAATCTGCTGTATCCAAAGTTTTGTATAAAGTTGTAGAAGTCGATTGTTTTTTTATTTTATATTCAGAAAATTTCTCTTTTTATAAGCATTATTTATTATACAATGTATATACTTGAGTTAACTAAGATTATATATTATATAAATATATATATTTGGAGAAAAATATATTTCAACTTGCATTTTTTTGTGGTACGTCATTAAAAAGAAGGTAAAAAAAACAAAAAACAAAACCATGCAATTCCCAGAGTGTCATTTGCCTCAAAATCCTTTCAGTGCTGCTGACTGATACCTGTGGGAATGGTGGCTCTTCTCCATTACGCTCAGTGACGGTCACACAAAAGCAGGACAGTGATGGTAAAAAGCAGCCAATAGATGAGATTATAAGCAAAGATCTCAGCCATCAGCCACAGGGTGCCACCTCTGTGCACACACCACGTTAATCTGATCCCCCACATCTCTTTCTTCCCAGAACAGCCACCCCAGCACTTTCAAACACGGTAATGAAAGGGATGAGGAATTTGGCCAATGCAGCTCAAGGCAATCCAGTTTTCACTACAAAACCACCCTGCCCAGGCACAGCAGGTCATTCTCTTTCGCCACCTGCAGGAAACTCCTCGAATGGAGGCCGTGGAAGAGGCTGAGCCCATCACTTTGCTCAGGTTTTCCAACCCGGACTTCTTGAGGAGTGACGCAGCGTCCATTCGCACACACACACAGCTGAGGCTTCCTAGGCAGTGCCACAGAGCTGGAACGGACTGGGTGCGCTACAATGGCCTTCTTGGGCAGCTCCAGCACTACCTGTGGTCTGCTATCCAGACTTTGGGATCTCTTTGTTCCATCTGCGTTCAGCACAAACTGTTCAGCATCTCTCTGGCTACCAGCAGCCTGGGGATCACTTTCCTGTCTTAGAAACTTAAAATATTAAGGTGGGAAAAGGCCACTAAGACCAAGTTCAACCACTGAACTGTCACCACCATGCCCACTAAACCATGTCCCTAAATAGACTGACCCCATCTTGCTACAATCAGCCTCTGTCCTTTACACGAGGGAGATAAGCAAGCCACCTTCAAGCACTCTAGACAGACAGCTCTGTTTGACTAACGCCAAAGACACAGGTGTCTCCCAGTTGTGCTTTTTTATTGAATCCATCAATGTGCAATTGAACAAGATATTTATTCATCAGTATAGCTCTGGACATAGACACAATAAGGTTTACATCATTTACTCTGAAATAAGTTAACGAGTGTTGCTGTCACGAGGACTAGCAGAGCAAAGAAAGGAACAAAGTCACAAGATCATACACAAAATGAGAGGGAAGAATAACCACTGGGACTAGCAATGTCATCACAATACAACAGCACTGCCAAAGGAAAAGAAACCAGAGCGCAGTGACTAAAACACTCTGATTGCCCTAAATATGCAATAAGGACTGCAGTACCTTCACCTTTGGGCCTGAAAATATGCAAAGCACCCTCCTTCCCTGGGAACACCTCGCTGGATACAAGCTGCTAGCCCTTAACAGCATGTCCTGTCAAGTCAAGGAAGCTACACTGACTAACACCTCATAAATGGCTTTGATTTCTGTGCCCCACCAAATTGAGGTATGTTCCACGAACCTTATGAAACATGTGGAGCCAAGGAACCAGAGGGGAGTATCCTCCTACAGTCATCATAACAGCACCTCATTGATGCAAAACGAGTATTGGGGAAAGACCACAAAGCAAAGTTTGATACATTCCTTAGTTTGAGTGCAAAACCACGGCAGTGCACACCTCGTGCATCCACAGAGCTCGGCTTCACCTCCAAGGAGGAACTGCATCCTGCGGTAATGCGGAAAAAAATGGGATGTAGTGAGGCCAACTAATGCCAAAACCGTCACATCCAGGTACTAATACAGAGCATTCAGGCTGGAGTCACCACCACTGAGCCTGTTTCTGAATTAAGAACAAGTTTCAAATACTGGATTTGGAAGTTTTCTCCTCTGTTCTGACCAACAAACTTCCCCGCCTTCTTCCAGTCCTTATCATCATTAGCCAGAAAACACCTGGGCATAAAAGGAAATGGCTGTTTGCATTTCGGAAATTCTGGAGTCTCATTACTGTGGTCACTGACTCTGGGTTAGCAGCCCTGCTCAGCGTTCAGTGAGGCACAGGGTGACATAACCGAACAAGAAAGCATTCATCAGATCAGAACACAGAGGAGTACTTTAATAAGCCTTCACCACAGGATTTAATAGAAGTCACATCTTCTTTCCTACAGTAGTAACTGGATGCTTGACATAAGTGAGCACTAGCTTCAAAACTTACAGAACATTTCCCCCATGCTAAAATCAAATGAGAACGCAGCCTCGCCTGCACAGAGACAGAAGCACAGTGTTCTAGAAGACACTTCCACGTGATATCTGTATATTAAAGACAAAGAATAAAGATACTGTATTGCACTAAACATGCAAATTCCACATTGGGTTCTTGGAAAAAGGGGAGCGTTTCACTTTGTCCAGTGTGTTGAACACAGAAGGGTAAAGATCCCAGTGTATGTTCTCCAGGTTGGTCACTTTTCCAGCTGCTGATCTTGCACTTGGTCCATCTTCAGTCTAGGGAACTCTTGGAAAAGAAACCAAATCCATCAAAAAGCATGCACAGATATGAAAGCATCAAGCACACACAGGAGCCCACAAGGCAGGACAAGCACTGCTGTGAGCTTCCCCAGCTGGCCTACATGCACACATTAGAAAGTCATTTTCTAGTAGAAAATGCCACTGTGCTCAACCATTCCCTGTGATACCGACAGGGGAAAGGGCAGAGCATCCTTCTCTCAGACAGGAAAAAAAAAAAGAAATCAAGGCTCCACTTTTTAGATAAATAAATGGATTTCAGCTCTAGCAGACTCACTTCTCATTTAACTTCAGTTGTGGTCCAACATCTGAGAACTCAGGCAGGTTCTCCCCCCCAAAAACCTGCACAGAAAACTGATCTGAAAACCCCTGTGTACAGGAGGGGTCAACAGTCAAATACACCCTCATGCAGGTTCCCCTTATGGGAAGCAGCAGCAGCCTTATTTCTGACCAGAGCACAGAATTTTAACCAATGCTTTAAAATAAGAGCACTTACGTTCCTTCTTCTCTCAGAAGAGCCAAGAATTTTTTCACCCGATACTCGGGATCCATCTAAACACAAACAAAACAGATCTTCTTTAGTACATGATGCAGCCCCCACGTAGCACAATATGAAAATAATGCCACAAACTGCAAGTTTGGTTCTCTGAGTATCTTTGTTGTGCTGCAACAAGTCCTTTGGTCCAGAAGCTCCATGTCCTGTATATTTGTATATTACTATATATACTATATACTATATACTTGTATATTCTGCCTGTATCTTCAGCAACCCACTGTATCTTTAACACACTGCTGACAATACAGTGGTTTCATCCTGAAAGCAGTTGATGGCACTACGAAGCTGACTGGTAACATTCCAGTCCTTCTATCCACTTGGTGATAAACAAGCAGGTGGCTCTGCTAGAAAGTAAAACTGGGACTTATCCCAGGCAGGGATAAGCAGGGTGAATAAATCCTAAAACAACAGCAGACTTACCTGCGATGCAGGCAGGAAAGAAACAGCTAATGAGAATTTGTGCTGAGGAAAGCTGAAATTGTGCAACCTCCTGTCATGTTAAAATACCTCAGAAAGGTCAATATCTCAATACCAACTGCTGAATTATTATTATAAGTCACTGAAAAAAAGATGATTTGAAGGAACTCAGTAAGGATCAATGAGTGATGATGACGGGTTCTTAACATGCAATGGAATACTGGTACTGTTCAGGGTTCTGTAAGAAATGAAAGGCAACATTACTACCTGGAGCAGTGTCTGAAACGTGTAATACACACTGGAGAGAGTTTAAAGGGCCACAAGGATGACCTGAGCACCTGTCATACAAGGAGAAGCCATGGGAACTAGGAGAAAGAAAGACCCGCACTGGGATCCTGAAGGTGAACTCTTTCAAAGCGCATAAAAACAAGTAGTGAGGGAGTAAAGAAGAAAAGAGTGGTGCCTATTGACAGGACAAGAGGTCAGAGGCACAAACTGAAATACAGAAAATTACATGTAAATGTAAGAGAAAATTTTTTTCTTTTAGGGTGATCCGATACTGTTAGCTACAGCCCATAGAGACTACAGAGAGCCAGACCTTGGAGATACTCGAAACCCAAATGGGTTTGAGAGGAAGGACAAAATACATCTGATCTTTGGCCATGAGTAGCAAAGTGCAACTGAGAGGAATCCCTGATCTTGTCTGGTAAAACCTACAACGTTTTGGTAGATATTGGCTGTGAAAATGTCTACTTCTGAAAGGACTTCAAGAGAAGTAACTGCAGCACAGCAAGACCTCAGACTTGACTTCTCATGTATGATCCAAACTCACAGATGGATTATCCATGAGAAAACTAAAACAGATGGGCAAATCAATAGCTAGGAAGCAGACAATGCTAGCAATACTTCAAATAATAATAATAATAATAATAATTTTGCATTCGAATTGGAGCCAGAAGGGCCTGGTTCCCATGAAGCACTGATGTCACAGAGGATGGTGAGATGTTTGTCATCATCAATATACGCAATCTCTGAAGGTCTAAATTCAGTGTTGACCCTGCTTTGATCTTGATAGCTGCATTAGGTTGTATCTTGAAGTCCTTTCCAAGCAGAATGATTCTGAGATTGCAAGATTTTCAGTACTCTGCAAATAAGGCCAAGCAGAGAACTGCAGTTGTGACAACCAGAGAAACAGTGACTCTACTTAGACAGCTGCACTCCAAAGCCCTGCTGAGGGCCAAAGGCAACATCCATACAACCATCACCAACGTTTACACTGCTGGGAATGCCAATGCCCAACAGCCAAATGCACAAAACAGGAGTGCAGAGCCAAGAAGCCAGAAAAATCACCCATTTACTGAGTGAAGCAAGAATCTTTCACATCTCCAATTTATCCAAGGAACCATGAACACTGGGGTGGTGCAAGACATGGCTCTGACCACCAACAGAAAGTGGAAAGCTGGAAGAAAACATCTCAAACAGAACAGGACCAAAGGACCAAGGACTCAAAGGACCTGGCTCTTTCCAAGATTACTTATCTCAACGATTTGCAGAGGGTATTATCTACCTGCCACGAGTATTATGTACCTGCAGAGAAGATGGCCCTGTTGCCAGGACCTTGGTGCAATCTCAGGGTAGCACAGGAAAGTCAGGTGAACACTCAAAACTCATCACAACCTCAATATGACAGCAAAGGAGCAGTGAATCTCTTCTTTACCAGGAAATGTGCACTAAGGCAATCAGCTGACATTCACACTTGCCAATGCCAGTGTTCCATTTTCTAAATCAAAGATGGCCCTTCCCAATTCTTTTTGCTTAGACACAAGAAAGTGGCACTGGCAAAACCATCCATCATCCATCCTGACAGAGCTTCTACAGAGCCTTTTGGGAGGAACAGCACCTACCTGCACTTTCTTAGCCAAAAGATGAAAGCAAGTAGCTTACTCACAAAATGTAGATGAAAAAGAAGGCTGATCTGCTCTGAAAGAAGAGTGCAAAGGAGAAGCAGATTCAGGACTTGAGTAAAACTTCGGGCAATCTGTGAAAGGAGAAATGCTTCTATCAAACTAGGTGAGAGATTTTCTAAGATAACAGACATGTGACCAATTCTGTGACACAGTTCCCACCACCAGGAAGAAACTGGCTGCCTCTCTCTACATAAGGCAGTACCAGCCCCAGGACAAACCTGGCAGTCCTTAGGAGAAAAAGGAACTTCAGTCCAGAGAAGAGAGAATCCAGCAAGACGTGCATGCCCTTGGATGCTCCTGTAAGCCTATCATAAAACCTGAACTCTGGGTGCATTACTTAGTATAAGATAATATACACAGTATTTTAAGACAACTCCTAAAATAAATTCCTTAGTATGTTAAAATAATCAAAGCTGTTTGTCTGCAATGGAAGTTTTATTTACGCTAAACAGAAGTTACCAAATCAGGAAATAGTGGAGGTTCAAAAAAGAGCTTTCTGGAAAGCTGCCTGGCTCTGTCGGGTTCCTACTGAGAAGAGCAAGAGCTGACAATTAAGTCCAAGAGCAACAAGATGGGCAGGGAAAATAAGCAGCAGGAACCAGTCCCCTGCAAGAGGAAAAGGTGGCTCACGTATCCAGGATGGGGATGCAGCATTGGCCAAGGTGAATCATAGAATCATTTGAGTTGGAAGGAGCCCTTAAATGTCATCTGGTCCAAATCCCCTGCAATGAACAGACATCTAATGCTCGATCAGGTGCTCGAGGCCCATCCAGATCTACCCTGGATGTGAGGGCTGTACCTGGCAGCACTGCGAGGTGGTCCATCTACTGCAGCCAAGAACACTGCAAAATTAACTGGCATATCATGAGTGTATCCATTCATCAGATGCTTCTTTCAACAAGAACTCAACATCATGCCAGGACTCACAGTATAAACAAGATGACCGAAGTATAAGACACTGAATGAGAACAGTTCAACATTAAAGGGCAGGAATAGCAATAAACACAGCTTGAGGGAAATCAGACTGCCAGAAAGTGTGGGTTTACAAGGTTTGTACACATGGTGACAAAGCAAGCCAAAGCATCAAAGCAATGTGGTGGTTCACGATACTCCATGAAAGGATTCTGATACTGAAAGAAGTTGAGCAAGACTTAAATTGAAAACAAACTAAAATCATTTAAACCCTAAACAGGGTAAGAATAGCTACAAAAAGAACATGCTGGGTTTACTCATCCAGTAAAACAAAACACAGACTGAGGGACTGCAGAGAAGGAAGTTGGGTGCATAGTTTTCTTGCAGAGAATTCATTCACCGTGGGATCTAATCACCTGCATTTTGGGAAACAGTGTTCATCACTTGGCATTTTTAAGGATCTCTTATTTCTGATTGAAGCTTTTTTAAAAAGCTCTATTCTAGCCTGGTGGGAAATAAAAAGGATCAGAATATCTCATCTGATATAATTCCACACTACTGTAAAGCAAGTCAAATTAGATACTGCAGCAATATTCTTCTCTTTAATGACAGCCTGCATTGCTGTCCTGTATTTATAGCAATTCTGCAGATGGAACCATGCAAACAGCTCCAATATTCTGCAATAGAACATCCTTGCATTTAGCTTCCATGGGTATTACATTCAGTTTGGGTGCAGACTGTAAGTCACATTGCTACCAGCCATCTATGTGCAGAAACACGCAGTTCATCAGACATCCATGCTGATGCCCAGAGTCACTTGTTAGGAACGGCACAAGCAGGGTCACAGTTCTGCCCAACTTCTCCCAGCCTGTCTGGTCACAGACTTGTCAGCAGTGATGGTTATCTGGTTAAAAAATGCACAGTTCCACTCTGCACAGTGTACAGCAGCATGGAGACTCCCTGTCTCACTATCGTAGGTGTGCACCCACGGTGCCATGCATGGATAAGTCTGGGTGAGCACTTTCACCCATAATTGACTTAGTTGTAACCTTCAGTTTTGACAAGAACCAACACTTCAGGTCAGAGCAGCAACAGAAAACATCCTGCATCAGAAGAAGGAACCCATTGTGGAGGTGAACTGAAACGGGCTGCAGCAGAGTCCCCGAAGGCCTGCACCCCTTAAATACATTTAATACATGTGAGCAATGACTTACCGACTTGCCTGTAGGTATGGAATTAAAAGCCAAGGAAGAAGAAGAAAAAGTAATCTAGATAAATGACTTTATTCCCCGAGGTGACATCCAGTCAGAGCATATCCTCAGTGCTGTGCAAGTTTTAACAGAATTGTGAATAGTGAACAGAGGGATACATGACTTATATGCTGCTGAACTACATGCCTCTTAGCTTATGCTCAGCCTCTCCTAGGAAGATCTAAGGACAGTTCACTCAGCTGCACTAAATCCATTTGATGTGAAAGGAGAGCGTGTTGGGAGGGGGGAGGACTCAGAAGGGCGCTGAAATGTCAGTGCAGAGGATTAGGGCTGCACGCTACACCCTCTCATTTTCAGCATGCACACACTGTCGAGCAGCAGCTTGATGGCTGCTTGCAGGCATGGGTGATGGGTGCGGGGGAGGGTTAAGAACTGCATATTTCTGCCCTCTGCAATTATTTTCTTTAAAGTGCTGAAAGTGGAAAATAAAGAGGAGAGCAGCTGAACAGCCTGACAGATTTATCTTCTTTAGGGAAGAGGCACATACACCTGCACAGGCACCTTTTCTTTTTAAAAAAGTAATAAAAATCCTAAGCGATTGCTATCTGCAATCTTAACATGCTGACTGTAAAGAAGAAATTCCATGAAAAGTGAGTTAATCCAATCCCTCCCATTGCCAGACGCTCGTCTCTGAAGTGCAGCTCTAAACAGCCCATGGGCACTGTGGTTTTAAAGATCTCTCCCCAGACCAAGACCTGGCGATTCCTTTGTTCAGAGAATTTCTTCTCACTGAAGCTCTTCTCCCAATTAAACCTATTCAAAGACTCTCAAAGTAGGAGTCTGCAGACAACTGGGAACCTCTGAGACTGCTACATTTACTCCAGTCCTGCCTGGATCAGAAAAATTCTTACTTGTAGTGACATTTCTATCAGCATCAGCAGCTTCTTGATACCGATCCAAACAGATATCCCTTTGACGTTCTGTGCAATGGTGCTGCGTTCCTTATCTTTAAAGTTACCCAGGAGCTGGAAAAGAAAGAAAGAAATCAGAACACCGCCAGCAGGGACAATGTTACTTAGCACAGGGCAAAGTGAATGAGAAGCTAGAATGCATTTTCTAGCTTAGAAGCACGATTTGTTGCAATATATCCAGACAAGGCAAAACATCCTTCAGTATTCTCTAGGACTTCCACTATGGCATAGACAGGAAGCCATTTAGAGCATGAGTCTGTGAAGAATCTATGATTTCTTTGGCACCAAAACCCCTTCATTTTACATTATTCCAATTAATGAAAGCTTGGCATCCTCCACTTTAAGTACCTCAACAATATTCATTTTCCAAGGGTACGAAAAGTGGGATCTTTCAATCCACCACAGGAACTTCTTTCCTAAATCTACTGTTCTCTCATTTTTCATTAGTTTACATATGAACAAGTAATTCAGAGAAGTTGTAGTTAAGTTGGACAGTGTTCCAAGATGCAGGTCTACTGCAAAATCATTCATTTCCAGCAAATTTTAAGGTTATTTGTCATCCTTTAATTTTTTTGTCACCTCCAAAGCTTCCATCAGCTGTTCCCCTGTCGCAATGTTGGGTACATGGATCGTGGTGCTGAAAGCATTCAACATTTCCATTTCCTGCAGGACATCTTTGCGACTGGTGGTTCCAATGATCAGGAGCTTGCGACCCTGTCCACACAACAGAGCAAGTGTCAAGAAAGGAGAAACAAGAGAGGAAGCATCCTGGGAATGCTTCAGCTCACCACAAATGAGAAACAGAAAATGGATGTGTAAAAACACTAAAAAAATAGTAAGATTACACCTCTCAGCAAGTGAATTTGCCAGCATCAATCATACATATCTAGGATCACGTTCCAGAAGTCCAGCAGCAGGGCTTATAGAGCTAAGGACAAACAAAAACATCAACTGCCAACGAAAATCAACCTCTGCTGGACCATCTTACAAATGCCATTGGAACACCATTTGAATTCTGCTATGCAGATTCAGACACTTGATTGATGTTGGCTGATGGAAAGATCTGTTGGACTCATCAGCTGTGATCTTTGTGCCCCTTTTCCAATTCAGCACACACAAAGCCCATGGGCCAGGAGGTCACCTGGCTGGCCAAGTACCCTTCTCACTGTGCTGCCCAGAAGTTCAACCAGTGCTTACAGACAAAGAATGTGAAGTGAGTTCTCCAGGGACACCGAAACTCTCATCTGATTGTGAGCCACAGAAGTCTGATAACCAATGCTATGGAGTGCTCCAGCATTTGCTCTGGAGTTACCACCCAAGGACACGTAATGTTTTTGGTAGTAGCTAAGAACAGGGAATAACAACCTGCAAACTAACTTCTTGAATGATGCAACCTGAGCAACTTCTACACAGACAAAGAGCATGCTTGGTTATAATAAAAATGGAATCTATTTTGAGGGCTCATTAGAGCCTGAAAGATCCCACCAGGAAAAGATATAAACACTACAGAAATATAATTAGGTAAGTTTCACCGACTCCAACTTCAGGTGTCCACATGTGACCTCATTATCAGTACTTCTTTCTTTGCTAACGAAGCCCAGATGACACTTACCTCCACCCAAAGCAACCTCTACTCTGAACTCCCACAGCAACCCATTTTCTAGCTCAGCTGTTGAAAACCAAACTGCTGACAGCCACATTTATTCAGATGAATCCCAAACTTGCTGTAAATCAGGTCAGCAGACAATTACTACACACACAAGAATGACTCTGAGTGACTT
This sequence comes from Tetrao urogallus, assembly GCF_951394365.1. Classification (NCBI taxonomy): domain Eukaryota; kingdom Metazoa; phylum Chordata; class Aves; order Galliformes; family Phasianidae; genus Tetrao; species Tetrao urogallus. Next base: position 4,206,420 of record NC_136839.1, on the reverse strand, counting down.
ATGACCACTTAGGAAAGCCACTGGAATCACTCATTGTGGCCACTTCTGTGAAAACATTAGCCCAGTGCTAAGCATTACTCAAAATACAAACACTGGGAATGGGAGAAGAGGAAAACAGAAATAATTATTCTACTGCGTGAAATCAGAGTGCTTTTATGCTCTTACTTTAAAGACACTTGTCATTTCAAGTACTTATGTCAAATACAGCACTGAGCTGGAGAAGTCGGAGGAAAGCAATGAAGATGCACAGAAATATGGGATAACTTCCCTAAAAGACTCCTGATAAACGACAGGGCCAAGAAGGGAAACGGAGAGGTCCATAAAATCACAGACACTGTGGAGCAGGAGATGAGGGTGCAAACTGCTGTTTCTCATAACAAAAATCACATCATAACAAAAAGCACTATGTGACATCAGAGGTCAGGCTCTGAGCACCTGACCAAGCTGTAGGTGTCCCTGTCCAGTGCAGGATGGCCTTCAGAGGTCCCTTCCAACTTGAACAATTCTATGCTGACCCATCGCATGACTGCATTAAGCACACTCAAGACCCTGAACCACTGAATGGTAGAAAATTCATCAGAACAGATGGCTTTGCAACTCTGCAAAGTAGTGCTTAAAAGTTTTTAACTGCCCCACCCAAAGCGTTCTTTTTTCCTTGCTCTCTTCAAAAGCTTTCTTCAACTTGCCACCTCTGAACTTCAACCACTGGAAAAGGTTACGATAAAACAAGCGTAATCTCTGCTGTACCAATTACTAACACAAAAATTGTCAGGAGTTCCCTGTACTTTTCAAGGTTTCAGGCAACTTGCACAGCTAACAACTGCACAACCTGCAAGTCAGAAATGTTTTGCCCCAGGCACTACCACAGAAGCACACAAAGCCATGAAGTCAAACTGAAAAGGCTGACTTCATCCACTGCCCTGCAGTGGCAATACACCACAAGGTATCACTGGACTTATTCTTGATGCTAAGATGTACTGCTGGAGCGTCCCTGATTCCAGATATCCTAAGTGTTTTGATCCTTAATTTCTACAATAGCCATTGCAAAGGCTACAGAAGATCAGGACAGAAGTGAACTTCCAAAAATCAGGCGTAACCAGAGTAACACCAAGTAAGAAGGAACTTGGCTTTCCAACAGCTTGAGATCATTTGATTTCAGACGTTATCAGGGCAGTGTTAGGAATAGTTCCTCCATCAACACAGATAAGGTACAGGCAGGCACCTCAGCGTGGTTTCCTCCTGCCCATTTTCTGGTAATGAAAGTGCCCAGTAAGGATCCCAAGGCCCATCGATCAGGAAGTCCTCAGTGAGGGACATAACTTGCCCCACTGCCTTCTAGAAGTGGGAGAACCCCAGACCCTCTCTCTGCTACACTGAATTTATATGAGTAAAGGACATAATTAGACAGCTATGGCACTCCAAGTTCATAAATTGAAGTCATTTTAAGTGACGGCATTCTCAAGCAATATGAGATTGATTCTCTCCACTTCATTTTCGCTTCCTAGCGGGCACCAGATGATTGCACTGATGACCAAACTAGATCATACAAGAATGTAATAGACTGCTACAAGCAAATGAAGTCTCAACATGTCAGCAGAGTCTCAAATTACCTAATTTCAGTGCATTTCACCAGCCCCGGGCAAGAGGAGCTCAAAACACAAGTGTCAGTGGGTACTGAAGTGCCTCTGTTGGATACCCGTTAGCTGATCACTTCACTTTGACCCCTTCTTTATTTTTAAGTTTTGAGATATCAACAATTCTTCCCACGTAACGGGAGAAAATGCAGTTCCCCAGGTTTACAGGTGTAAATGTAAGATCACCATTGACTCACACTGCTTCCAATTCGCACTGAGTGATGTGGAATCAGGAATGCATATGGGATTATATCCAACAAGGAGATTACTCTCCCCTTTTCTCCGTCAACTTTCATAAATGTGCAAAAATGCAGAGGAGAGGAAAGGGGCTGGGGGCCTCTGGGAGCAGTGGAAGGGCATCCATAGGAATGTTCAAGAGCATCTCACTAAGCCCGACATCTCATAACACTGCACAAATTGTATGTCCAGCTTAGCGCGGGGATGCTGCAATGGTCTTTCACCCTTTGAGCCGATTGTTAGCTTTTCACAGGAACCAGCAGGGAAGCACATGTGAAACCTCTGTGGGGCTGGTGAGCGTCTCCATGCCTTGTGTGACTCTGCATGTCGATGAAGCAGCTTCGGCTTTCGGAGCTGCTGCTGCTTAGTTCTCAGAGAAGTCCTTTTCTCCCGCTCGGCTCCCCGCTGCGACAGTCCTTTTCAGGCTTTCTATCCCCCCCAGCCTCTTCTCCTGCACTCAATTGAAAGAAAGACCCAAGAGAACATGGTTTATTTTCTTCTCTTAGTCCATTTTAGAAAAGCTTTTTAATTGGTTTAAAAAAAAAAGATGCTAAACAAAATGCAGTGTTTTTGGGCTGGTAACAGATACCACTATTTAAGCACTGAGCAGTATTTAAGCACTGCTCAGAGGAACTCTCAGTCGTGAATTTAAAGCACACCCAGAAACGTTTCTCGTTTCTGTAAAGCCTAATTGTGTTTACTCCCAAAACTTCTGCAAAAGTACAAGAAGGTTCAAGCATTTGCCCTCCGCACACCACGTTAACACACTCGCAATAGGAAGAGGGGAGTCCAGGAAGCAGCCTTCACCAACCAACTTAACATACACCTCAATGCATAATTAATGAGATATCATCCAGAAATGCTCCTTACACACATAGCCTACAGTGACTGCAGGAAGCTGACTGCACATTAAGTATACTCTCTGCATGAGATGTGACAACGCTGTGTGAGTACATAATCTGGGCCACAACGCTGGAGAGGCAGAGCCGCACAGCTGGAACGCTGCTGCCCACCATCCTCAGCACTCTCTTGTCCCATTTCTGAGCTTTCCACACCACTTGTGCTCATACTTGGGCCCCCTCTGCCTGTTGGTAGAAGAGGACAGGAATTGTGTCCCCAGCATCTCGACATGAATTGCTTGCAGCAGTGGGACAGCTCCAGCGAGCTCCATTTTTATGGGGGATGAACAGAAACCACGTCCTGGTTGGGGGTCTGGGTCTTTGGTTGGGGAGTTGGGTCCCTGGCAGAGACCAGAATGGGTCTCAATGCCAAGAAGCTGGCATTGGTTTGACCTCGTGGAGCACATTAGCACCACTAATGCTACTCATGCTCATTTACAGCACGTATCTGCATCTCAAATTGCAACCAAACCCACTGGAACCAGCCATCACCTCCAAACAAATTGCTCCCCGAGGGAACTGGTGATCCCAGGGGAAACATGGCAGGGCAGTGATTAACCAGTGGTTTTCCCTCCCTGTGGATTTCTCACTTGAGCTCGAGAGCCTGGAGAGTCTCTGTGCCCAGATTCAATCTTTTTCACAGTAAGAAGAAAACCCTTGGCCTTTTCCTGCATGAATCAACATCTTATGCACAGGGTTATTTATGGGAAAAAATAAATAAAAATCCCCACGTCACAACTGTCGCAGAGAGCTCACAGGAAACAAAACACTTTAGGAAGAACCCTATGATCAGAGCTACCCAATTAGGTCAGCCCTAAAAGCCCATCTGATCCAATGTCCTAATTTCTACAGTAGCCAATAGTGAACACTTAAAAGGAAAAAAAAAAAAAAGAGAAAAAAGCATCAATCAGAGAGTGACATTTCCTCAGAAAACTCTCTACCCTCCAACAATTTATGGCTTAAGTCACCATAATATTGGCTGTCAACCCGAAGTCTTCAGCCTCAAGGGCATTTCAAACACTGCAGAGCACAAATCTCCAGCAACATGCATAAACTTGGCAAATATCTGAAAGCTCCAAGCCCTGCATCCTGCTTTCAGGAGACTCGAGTGCCAACAAAAGTGCAGCTAGGCAGGAAAATACACTCAGAGGACACAATAATAAAATGGAAAACGTAGTATTTTAACTACTTCGGACTACTGAGCCAAATCAAGTTCTATTTTTCTCTTCTGATCTATGGGAATAATGGCACTATGGAAATATCTAGCAATAAGTCAATGAGTGCATGAGATTACAACAATCAGAAATGGCTGTGCAGCTGCACACAGCCAGCCCCTCTGTTCCAACTACAGGGTAACAGAATCCAAGTCTGATATGAGATGCTTCACATGGCGAGGGCAGGTCTGGGAGAAGATCTTTGTTCTCCCAGGTTGGCAGTCACAAGGGGAACATCAGGGCCTGTGGCATTAGAATTTAATTCAAAGTTCTGGATTTGAAAGGTCTTTTCAGCAGATCACCTAATGAAAAGAATACTCATGTATACGTGATTGCTTCCAGGATATTAAAAATGACACAAAAAGCAAAAAGGCTTCACCCAGGCTATGCTTCCCTACTTTTCCCTGACACAAACTTGAAAGTTTGTTTTCCTGCTAGAATCTTACTTATTCATGCAGATACTTTCACACACAGCAGAATTCTAGTGAATGAGAAGAAAAATGGCAAACAAAAAGGGGGAGTCGCTCCCGTTTGTCTCATTCAGTACAAGCTTCAGAAGCATCATCGTCTGTTGTGTTCCGGAACCTCATCAAGTAAGAAATCACAAATTGACAGGGCCAGAAAATGATGTAAAACCTTGAGCTCTACTCACCTGATGATATCAAGAACAAATTAAAACCCCAACATTCACAATCAGACACGACTCAGAAAACAGTTTCTAAATAAGGAGGGAGCTGATGCTTGAGCCAGGAATTGATTTGAGCTGAGCTGCTCCTTTTAAATCAAGGCAGACTGCTTGCATGTTTAGAGTTTACATGGTGAAGGTTAAACCTGTTTCCTCTTTTAGTATTTCACAAGATTCAGCTTTAAATAATGAGATAATTAAAGCTGAATCCTTTGTGGTTATCCTAGAAATGTCTAACTGAATGAACAGCAGGGCTGGGATTAACTTGACTGAATCAGAGACAATGGCAGTAATACCACTGGCAGCACAGCAGCTATCAGCAAGACACAAAGCCTTCCACTGTCAGAATTATGGCAGGAATAGGGCATCACACTCCTCGATTGCCTCCTTACCTGAGGGGGGGCCTTCTTCAGCAGCACAAGAAGGGCTTGCAACACCAGATTAGAAAACCGTGGTCCGATTGGAACATAATCTGAAATGAAAAATGTATTTTAATGCCCATCAAGTAGTTGCAGAGGTATAAAAAAGCAGCCTGAGGCTCCTAAAGTAAATGGTTCCAGATCATTTTTGGTTTGCAGTATTTCAATATTTCTGCACGGCAGACAACACGGTCCCTGTCCTTACCCACCTAGAAGTCTCTCAATGTCATCCACAACGACGCAGCTGAGCTGGGACTTGTATGCATCATCAAAGATCTGAAAAACAGCAAAAGGAGTCACTGCTAAAAGCACCAAAAGCACAACAGTTGTGATAGGAACTGTCAGTCTGTTTCTAAGTAAGCACAGCAGTATTTAGAGGAATAAACGGAGAATGAAAAAGTTAAAAACTATGCAAGTCTTGCAGTGAACTACTCCTCTGTTCTTAGGGTAACATCCCTCATTTACATGACTAATCCAGTATAATTCAGCTAGAAAAATAAGTGCTGGCTCGCTTCTGTAAATTAAATCTTCTTCCTTCCACCTGGCTACCTGAAATGATTTAAGGAGTTCAACTTGTCTGCATTTGCCCTGTGCCCCAAGTTGTTAAAACCCCTGTTTAGCCAAACCCTACCAACTCAAAACTGTTCATTCAGGCAGCATCTGTTTTTTCCACGTGCAGCCCTGAGCCCTTCCTTCTTCCACCGTTGGAGACAGAGCTCCAGTGCTCATCGATGATCAGGCGTTCTGTCTCGCTGTTAGTGATGATCATACATCAGATCCAGCTGGGACAGAACCAGGACATTTTCCCTTTCAGATGAGTCCCAAACTTCATTCAAACAGACCACATGGAGTTTCCTCAGTTGGGGCAAAGCAAAAGAAGTTTTTTTGTACACAAATGAGTGAAATGCCTGTGAGCTGCAAGCTTAGACATGCTACCTTCAGCAAGATCCTTACTCTCTTTTGGGTCTACCCTATCAAGCACCCTGAAAATATAACTACAACTGACCAAAATAAATGCATGCTAATTTAGATTTCCTGAAGCTGGAAGAATTTGTGTCATTAGTGATTCTGCCACAGAGTTTCATATTACTAGAGAAAATGCACAGTTAAAAGATGGTAACTATGTTGAAAAATAGTATTTTGTAGCTGAGAATGTCGTCTGACAAATTGTGTTACTGTGCTCTTCATGTATGTTGGAGTTTTCACGGAAGGAAACATTACTTTTGGAGCAATCCTTGTGTAAGTGCTAAAGCACTCAAGTGTCACAGGATGAGTCACTGAGTGTCAGTACCAAAAAACATTCATCCAACTTCATAACCACTGTCTGTATAGGAATTTAGGACCTACAGAGAGCACCATCACAGGACAGTCCCGTTCTCATCCAGGATGGAGTTGGGTTGTCATAAAAGAAAGGGTAGAAAAGAAGTACCTTCTTCATTGCCTGGCACTTGGCTGTTTCTGAAAATCCAATCATCTTATCAGGAGAACAGATCTTGATGAAAGGGAAGTTGGATTCCTCAGCTATCTTTGCTGCTAAAGCAGTCTTCCCACTGTGTGGGGGTCCTGAAACAAAGAAATACAATTAGAAAAAAATCAGGGGAGAAGATGGGCCTAGTAAGGCTCAGCATGAACGATATTTTAAAACTGCTTGTTACTTCTTTCACTGAATATCTGAGAAATGACCTTTTCTTCTACTTGCAGAAAAAACAATGCAAATTCAATGCTCCAGATGAAGGAAATGAATGCAACTATTGGAGCACACACAGCCTGATTTGGCATGAAATCACCACAAGGGAAAATGACACATTCTGTAGGATGGGCCACTGTAGAAAGCATGTCTTCCTATTTTGCAGAACCTTTTCGAATCACATTTATGCCTCTGAAAGATATGATGTCTGCAGGTACCAAGCAAACAGCCCGAGTGTCCAGGAAATATTGACAGAGAGAATTTATGATATGCCTGAATGCACACCAGCATAATTTACAGACCAAGGACACATCTTAACACACCCAATCCTAATCAATCCGGAGTGCAATCACAGATCACCACTTGGGCAGCTGACAGGAACAGTTTAAAGAAGGGTCTTTTTGTCTGTTTGGTTTTGTGCAGATATGATTCTTAAAGTTACCTTCTAGAAGAACGCTGACCAGCGGAGTACGGTCACTGTTCTTGGTTTGCTGAACAAGCAGCTCCCCATCATCCAACACCCTCGTTACTGGGTCCCCCCACTTAATAATGCCATTCATGATATAACTTGCATAGTCCTCCTGGTTGGTTCCAAATGCCTGTTTTAACAGAGGGAACATTTACTTCACACTCATCCTCAGCACAAATTCTCATCAGTGAAAGTTGCTCACGGGTTTTGAATCTGCGTCATTTAAAGACAATTCTCAAAAATGGGGCTAAACCTCCTAATTACAAAAGGAATTTGCTTCCTTGCATCATTAACTGTTCTGGGTGACTCTATTATCCAATTACACAGTGCCTACTCACTGGTTTGATATCATTCTCCAAGGATGCAAAGAAGTCTCCTCTTGTCACACGTAAGCTTTCTGCTTTCTCCATGTCTACTTCCACTTTGTTGCTGGCCTAAAGAAGGTAATAAAACACATTAAACACATACAGCACAGCTGCAGAAGATCCCTTTACCAACTTCAATGCAAGGAACCAAAGCTGCAGTTGGGCTACAACCCAAAAGGACTGTTGAATCCGAATCTAAACTTAGGCAAGATTAGAAATTAGGTAGGTTCCCTTTAAAGTAAGGAACTGTTCTCTCCCTTCAGAGTCTGCAGAAATACTTCACTGCAGATTCTGGGTGCTGTATAAAAAGGGGGATGAAAACCTCCATTTTGTGACTTTTTTCAGAAGGACAAACTACAGTTTGGTTTAACCCAACACCATGTTTCCCCACTCCTTCTTTGGCAACTTCAAACAAAGCATTTTCCTCTCCACACACAGAACTCTTTAAGGCGATTGGTAAATATTAGATTTCTTTCTACTTCATTTGCCTCAGTGCAACCAAAGCTGTGAGTATTCCAGGGCAGAACCATCAGTATTGGAATAAACACACCACAACTAGCTCAGCCCACGTTGCTCTCCTTTCTAAACTGAAGACAGCACTTTTCCTTCTGCTGCTCCTAAATTCAGATGCATTACTGACTGTGGCTCCACTCTACACTACAGAGCAGCTCCATTTTCTGCAATTATTTCTAGATCTGCAAATACATGGATTGCCTTAAGCAGCAATCAGGAATTACATAGATATGAAGCAACTTTCCCACTAAGTGTCTCACAAACACTCTGTTACAGACTAATCCCATCTGTACAGTCTGCTGAGAATCCCGCATGGAGTTACAGATATCAGAAAGAGGATTAGGCACCAAAGGGGCAGAAGTTGATCTGCGCAAAGCAATCCATCTAACTGCAAGGTGACATGGCAGAAATCTACTTTACCTGGCGATGAGGTGAAAGATTTTCATTCTTCTACATCCTGGCTTTTGGTAATTTCTTTACTTCCCAATTATACCACAACAAATTTCTCTAGATTCCAAAACAAGCCTAATTTTCATTGAAACTTACCTGCATCTTACATCAGCTCATGGTTTTATCCTGAGAGTATAAGAGCCCTACATCATCTGATTGTTCACAAGGTTAAAAAATGGGATTTCAAGGCATTTCTTGGAAGGCACAGCAACACCTAACATCTTTCCCTACATGGACGAGTCAAACAACACTCCCCCTCCAACACACATCTCAGAGATATCACCTTCTAACTAGGATGATCTACAAGAAGAGCTTAAATGATTCAGAAGAATAATTCCATCTGATTTCCAAATGCAATTTGTAGCTTCACATACACTTCTGAAATCTAGGTCAGGCGTATGATGTATATTTTAAGTTTTGCACTACTCACAGGAGAGAATAAAACATCATTTGGCTGAAGACATCTTCAGAATAAACAGTGAGATTACCCAGAAATACTGTGTGTAAGTGTTTGAGAAGAAAAACAGAGTGTGATTGCTTGACATTTGGAAAACACAGACATCTATTACTGAGATGTCAAGGAGGAGACAGCTCTTTTATATTTATATGTCACCATTGTCTTCTCTCCCACTGCAAAATGCTGGCACAACAGGGAATATATCAAAATCAGCCTCCAAAATCAAGCAAAATTCAAACAATGAAAAAGCATCAATTAGAAGTGGAATTAAATATTTAAAGGAAAATGCTTTGTTTGTGGAGGGATGAAAATGCCTTTCTTTTTTTGAGACAGTACAAGAAAATGAGAAAGTGTTCATCTTTCTGCTTTTTATTATGGGAAACAATAACTTCCTGGCTACACAAAAAATATAAGTAGAAAGAACCAATGCTTCCAACAGATACAAATATCAGAGACATCAAATTATTTTTCTTGCTTAAATTAAAAAGATTTATTTTCTTTGTGTTTAAGGCTGGAGAGATTTTTTTACTTACAATAAATGCATCAATGCTGTGCAATCGATGTTAAAGGCTCTGATCTGCAGTAATTCACACCAATTCTTGGCCACGAGAGAGGTTACATCTTTCAGCCTCTTTCTTCATGAACTAATAATCATCTCGTATTTCAACACCACTGAATACTGTGTTTTGCATCTGGGTTAATATAACCTGACATTTCATGGTCCTTGTAACTCCTTTCTAGTTAAAGATGCACAGCAAACATTGGGAAAGCAAGGTGATGTTCCTCTAGAATGGCGGAAGCTGAAAAGATTACAAGTCCATATGACCACAGAAAAGTCATAAGCCTGCAATCTCATTGTTCTCTATTTCTAGATCATTTATGAAGATGTTGAGCTGCACAAGCTCCAGCAGACACCTCTGCAATATCAGTGACTGTTCTCACTTCCACCTCTTGTTTCCTGTATCCAATCCATTAAACCAAGCCTTTCAGTCTTCACCACAATACACTGAGAGACATTCTCACTGAGCTATGAAAGAGCCACAGAGATGCTGGGAGACGAAAGAGGTGATTTAGAAGGATGTGAAAAGATGCTGTCCATATGGAAACCATCTAAGCTATGTTAAGATGCCACTATATATTGGAATATACAAGAAAAGACTCCACAAATAACGACTTTCTCTTTTTTTTTGCCCCGCAGACAGACGACAGGACTAACCTTGATATGTCTGTTCATTGCAGTAGACTGAGCAGCTCGAACTAAACCTTCTAATTCAGCACCACTGAAGTTTTTTGTCTCCACTGCCAGCTCTGCAATGTCCACATCTTCAGCCAGCAGCTGGTGCTCCCTCATCCGTACTGTGTGGATATGGAGAATCTGGAATCGACCCTTTTCATCTGGCAAACCTGAGTTGTCATACAGAGTGCATGTTAACCAGTGCTTCAGCACAGCTGCAGCAAAGCCCTCCCTGCTCCTCAGTGCTTCCTACGTCTAAAGGCTCTTTCTCCCTATAAGCCATTCCCTCATGTCAGCAGAATATTTTAAAATTCTTATGTTTAATATAATATTTAAACATTTAAAAATTTGCCCTTGGCAAATCGCTTGGCATCATCCTCAAACTACACCAAGAAACAGGGTTCAGTTCCCTATAAGTTCTTTGCTCTCAGGCTCCCATTGCAGGAATTCACCTTACACAACAGCAATCTGGTCAGCCCAAGCACCCCTAAGCACAGTTTCCACCTTGTCATTTTCATACAGCCTTCATTTTCTCAGATGTAGCTGATTATTTCCCAGTTTTTTCCTTAGCAAGTCCCTTCTGAAATGCACATAATGCAACGTACAGAAAATGCCTTTTCTTGAAAGAAAAGTAAGTCAGCAGCACAACATCCTCTCGGTATAAACAAACTCTAATTAAGTTTTCATCTAATTTTCTGTCACTGAAAGGAAACACATCTCAGTAATACTGATGACCCTGCCTGTCCTTCCAATAAATCTCACCACAGTTTGAGATTTTTTTTCAGCTTTGAAATACTCAGTGCCAAGCTCAGAGCACACAAAGTATTTCACGACATTCGAGTGATGTGGAAGAAAACAGGAAAACGTTTTATGGGTTCTTACAAAAACTGCACATCTGAAACTGTGCTTCCAGCCTTTAAACGTGGATCTCCACTGCTTTGGATTTCTCACTGCAAGACAGAAGAACTGTGCCTTCCATCAGTCTCAGCCTATTTTCTGTGCATTCAAACTTCCTTCTGAGGACTGTTAACAGAAGCGAGCACCAAAGTACAGCCACCCTTTGCACTCCATCATAATCACTACTGATTAAACATTCTGATCTCAAATGGAAAGATAACATTGGCTCCTGAGGAATTCTAATCACCAGATAACTGTTATTTAATTGGAGCTGGTATCAGGTAGGTGTGTAAACTACAGAAGACCTTTCTAAATTAATGACAGGTATTCACATTTTCCAGCTCACACCTACCCAATTCCATTGCATAGACCCCGATATCTGGCCAACAGCTTATCAGCTGGTAAATCCAACACAGTGTTTCAATTAGCTGAATAAATTTATAAATTTATGTGGTGAGTTGCACCAACTTTAGCACCCTCCCCATCCTGGTTAGTTGTTCCCATGATGATATGTGTTTGCTTTGCTATTCTAAGTACTTGTGAGCTGATGTACTGAGCTGCACAGCTTGCTTACCAATCTCCATCTTCACCTCCAGTCTCCCCGGTCTCAGGAGAGCTTCATCAATCAGGTCAGGTCTGTTGGTCATTCCTAAGTGCAAAATTAAAACCAGGAGGAGCGTTAGCTGAGATTACTAAGCAGGACTTCAATTCCTGAATACAGTCCATAGAGGTAAGAAGAGACCTCAAAGAGTGTCAAGAAAATTGATGAAAGAGCCTCATTTTCAGAAATACTGGGAAAAGTCATGCCTTAAATTAGAATCAGGGCAATAGAGATCAAACCCACATTGCTCCTGCAATGAACAGAGCAGCAAATTTCAACCTGACCCCATAACAAGAAAGACCACCATACCAATCACCAGGATGTTATTGAGTTGCTCTACTCCATCAATTTTAGACAGCAGCTGGTTGACAACGGTATCATGAACTCCAGTGCTCCCCGCCATGCTGCCTCGCTGCTTGCAGATTGCATCAATCTCATCGAAAATGATGATATGAACACCACTGTTTGCTCCAAGCTATTGGAGAGAAAAGCATGTCAGGAGTGCCACATGTCACCACTGAAAGCCATTTAACAAAACATAACTTCAAAAGAAGATCAGCCAGCGAAATAAGAAACACTGATTTCTTCAAGTGATTTGGACATGGTGTGCATCAGATCCCTCCCCAGTAACATCCTGCTGTGCCCCAAAATGGGTTGGCTGGTACATCCAACCAACCAAACTGGGATGATTGCACCCATCCAACCAACCCACCTGGGATGACTGCATCCATCCAACCAACCCAACTGGGATGATTGCATCCATCCAACCAAACCAACTGCTCCCAATGCTGGAAATATTGGATGGATGTATCCGATGTGGGAAACATCCCAAGTCAAAATGAAGCTAAGAAATACACAGCCTGCCATGTAACTTAGCTCTCCATGTTTCGAAGAGTCCATTTGTTCAGTGCCAATCAGAACACAACTGCTTATTTCCAGGTTCACTCCAAGGTGAAGCAGTTGCAGCTGGTAACAACACAAGATACTTTTTTTTGTGACTGTGTTATGAAGCTTTTTCCCTTCAAACTCCACCTCCAAAACATCCATTGTGGTCAGTGGGGACCACATTAATACTGGGTGAATGTGCTGTCCCTGGCAATCTGCCCCAGACACAAATCATTACAATACCAACCTTTTGGAGACCTTTTTAATCTCACAACTTGTCATCAGGACCATCCCCCCCTCCAGCCAATACCATGTCTATTTTAACAGGTGTGCTACTGCAAAGGAAAGAAGCTCACAGCTTCCAGTCATATTGCAACAAGCGGACAGAAGGAGGCTGTTTACATCCGCGTGGGCTCCCCTGTAAAGCTGGCTGATTCATTAATACACCTTGTGCAGAATAAAGCAATGTCAAGCACTATCACAATCTGCAGAACTGCCGTAAATACTATCAGAAGATCCAACACCCTTGGCTAATGCCTTCTGAAAAGACCTCTCTATATTTAACTCCAACTTACCTGATGCCATCTTTTCTTTATAGAAACTCTTATCAAGATAAAGTGATATGAAGGGCTACCATAGCACAAAGGAAAAAAAAGGTTTTTGCAGCTTCAAACTAAAGACTGGGCTTTCTGTAACCAGCTAAAGTAATGGACAAAAAGAACAAATTTGGGAAGAACAATCTTTGCCTCCAATCACACTTTTTGAGATCCATGCTCTCTAGCTTTGAGGCAGAGAGTTCTTAACCATTAGTTTTCTGCTAAGAAAAAATTAATGGTGTATTGATTATTACAGTCACCACAACATTATTATAATGCAGACTTATGTACTCATGTAACTCAAAAACTTGTAATCATGAGAAGTTATTTGAAGTTCATCCTATTTTACGTGCCCTAACTCCAACTGGACTGTCTCCAAAATAAAACAAGAAAAAGGAAAAAAAAAAAAAAAAAGAGCAAAATGTTTACAAACCAAGTGCTTTTTAAGCACTTTCTGAACAGCTGACACACTGTGTAATATAAAACACAGCAGGATGGGCACTAATGAACTACCTCAAAATGAAAGCTAAACAAACTGTCTGTTTGCAGCACAGCTACCTGGAAGATCAGCTACCTTCTCCAGTTCTACAATATTCAGCTACCTTTTCCAGTTCTACAATATTCTTCTTCCTTTGAGTCAACATTGAGTGAATCTGTAGAACACTAATATTCACTGACTTGCAAGGAGTAACTATAATCAAAAGTGAAGCTGTGACTCAGTCTTTTAATGCAAGCAGCAATTTTCTGATTACAAACTTCCTTTCCAGGCATTCTTTAGGCACATTCATCCTGACCATGCTATTTATCCATGTTTGCATTACCCTTCTTTGTTCCTCTTCTGCATCAGCAAACAGCTTGCGGATGTTGGCCTCAGACTCGCCCACGTATTTATTGAGGATTTCTGGCCCATTGACCACTTTTGGTTCTCTGGCATTCAGCATCTTGCCAATCTGTCTGGCCATAAGTGTTTTACCACAGCCTGGAGGTCCATATAGCAGAATGCCTTTCACATGCTTGCAGCCTAGAACGAGAGAGAACACGATTAAAAACAGGGTTTCATAGGAAAGAGCCAGGGAAGTGGTGGAGTCACCGTTCCTGGAGGTGTTCAAGAACCACGGAGATGTGGAGCTGAGGGACACACCTGTGGGTATGATGAGCATGGGCTGGGGCTGGACTTGGTGAGCTTGGAGACCTTCTCCAAAATAATGATTCTGTGACTTCTCACTTCCCCCACAGGGGCACATAGCACAGGTCAGGACAACCTTCCCTTACAGGAAGGTTTCAGTTGAGTTTAATTTTCGTATATAAAGGGAAATGAAGCATCCTTCACAACACCAGTGACTGCCAACGTTACCCAACTGAAGCTCAGCTCCCAGTGTAGATGCAGATAGTGGAGATCATTGCTTCCTGAATCAGAAATCATAGATTATTAGGTAATAATGTTTAACTTTTTACCCCTGCATTGAGCTTTAATGAGTCTAGTTCTGAATTTTTAGGACAAATATGGAGGAAGGCACAAAAGATAAGGCTGCATGGAGCCTGGGTAGCTTGACCTGGTAGCTGGCAACCAGCTCACAGCAGGGGGTTGCAGCTGAGTGACCTTTAAGGTTCTTTTCTACTCAAGCCATTGTATGATTCTATGAAACTGAGAAAGGCTTCTAAGAGCCACTGGAACCATTACAGGCCAAAAAAAGCTTGACTGGTAACTAAAGAGATCCAAAAAATTTCTAATTTAATCAAATAACAGGACTGTTGATCACTGTGCGTGAGCACTGGCATTTACATTCTACCCTTTGAGAAGAGGAAAGATCCAATGGATCCAAAGCTGGGAACATCCAGCTGATACATGATAACATCCATCATGATACAGCATGATGGATGAGAGACACATCCGTGTGAAAACAAGAAAGCTCTCCCCTGGATTCACAGAATTTTAGATTCTGTTTTAAAGACAACGAACAACAACTCACACCACAGCCACTCCCACTCACCAGCCCTACAGGACATCCCAAGGAAGGAGACCAGGAGGAAGCTGCATCCATCTGAACACAAGTGGTCAATTACAGGGTATGGAGTCCTGTACCACCTTCTCTATTTCTCTTGCTCCATCCAATATTGGTACATTTGAAGACAAAAAACTGTTTTGCTTCAAGAATATTAGATTTTTCTAAAACCTTAGAAACCTTAAAGTACTCTAATGCATTTAGAGAACAAGTACTTTCCTTACCAATGCTCAACTGTGACTTAATTTCAGTCACTCCTTAATATTACGTGATGAACTCACTTCAACATGAAAAACAGCTCAACACAAAATGTTTTCTAACATCAGCACACACTGCTCCCTCTCCTTCAGGTTGTTAGTGCATTGAAGTTTAAAGAGAACATCGCTGTGAGGAGCTTCTCACCCCTACCACAATCCCAAACAGAGATAGTGAAGCACTGCTTAATAAACAGTAATAAACCTGGAGGATTTCTCCATGGAAAACAAAGTGTAAAGAATGAAAAGAAAGAGAAAAGAAAATATTGCAAAAAAATCAAGATGTCTGGTTAAGAAGAATCCATCAGTCAACTTTCAGGCACCTACGAGTCAAGAAGCACAAACACACGCTGTCAGTGAAGAACCAGTTTTGCACAGGAACAAATGAGGCTCAGATAAATTAAAAGCTACTCCTGTCAAATCAATGTCACGAGAGGTATTGTGAACGTGTTTTGCAGAGGAACATGATCACCTATGTAGCCAAGCAGCACAAAGCAGGGTTTTGATGATGAGTGATGCTTTCAGGGGAAATAGCAGGGAAAGAAAGTCAGCAGTGCTCAGAAAGCTCCAAAGTGTTCAAGCAGGAGAGGCCATCCGAAGGCTACCAACAAGTCAGGGCACATGCAGACAGCCCTGCTAGCATCCCAGTAGGGTAGGAAAGCTGCACTGTGCTGCATTATCTCTTTGTAGCACACCTTCAAAAAAGAAGCAGCAAAAATACCAACTCTGGGTATTTTTAAAATAGACAAGTGATGACAAACTACAAATGTTAGGTCTCAAATCACAGTGAGATGCGAAGGAATTCTGAGTGAGGTTATCTCCACATGCTGATTTCACCAATGTTGCCAAATGTCAATACTATTATGAGAACCTTAGAAACACAGATTATTAGCAGTGCAGACAACTAACTCATTAAGCTTACAATTAGGTGCCCAAATCAAAGGTCATTCCTGTAACGGGATACTCTAATTATGAATTAAATGACATGTGGTTACAGGCTGAATAGAGATGTTAACAGGAACTAAAATAGACCAATATAGGAACTCTTCCACACAAAATATTAGGGAAAAGTCACAAAAAAACACTAAGAGTGGGAGTTCTGAACCAGAATGTCACTTACCCAGAGACAGCATGAAGTTCATTCGTTCAACTCTCATTATTCACTTTTTTGAAAGATCAGAAGAAATGTTTTAGCATCACAGGGATTTTCTACCTGGGAGTGTAATTCCCCTTTTAATTAAAATGAAAGCATTCTGTTGTAACTGTATCACTCAGATACACCTATCAGGAATCTGCATCGAAAGCAAAGCACTGATCTTGAATGCAGGGAGAGATGCTTATCTCTGCACATTCAGCTCCAAGCAGGTTACAATAAGATCAGGGTTCCTAGACTTCACCTGCTCCATGGACAACATTGGCCCAAAACATAGTGGAATTTCCCCCTCCTCTCAACCCATAAGTCCAGCAGTATTTCAGCCTACATCACTGCCTCCCGTTATTAGGATTTATGTGCTACTAGGTGTTACTAGGATTTATGTGCTGCTGACAAGCAGCAGAACCAAAGGAAATAGTCCCTGTTTTGAGTTCAGAGATGGGACATGCAAACCCCTATCAAAAAGAAGTTTCTCTGGAACAACAATGACAAAAAAAAAAAAAAAAAAAAAAAAAAAAAGATTAAATGCCTCTATCTCAAACAGTTACAAAAATGTCATTAATTTAAAACACAGATTTCATAAGTCCTTGGATGGACTGCTGAACACAACAGCTGATGCTTAGAGTCGCATCCTACCTGGATGTTAAGAGCCATAAATCTCATCAGCATTCTCTACTTTTTGGAGTAAAGCTGAATCACTTCTGTCTACTTAAAGTCAGAATGATGTAATTATAAATACATTATGGAACACCTACCTACAGAGTTAATCAGATTAAACAAATGTCAAACTAACAGGGTTACTGGGATGTCCCAAAACTAGTTTCCAGCCAGAGCAGTGCTGTACTTAGCAAGCAGTGGTAATGCCTGCTATGGAACACCACAACTGCAGCCAAAAGAAGTGAGAGAAGACGTCCTTGTAATTCAGTACTGGGTGCTGGCCGTGGCCATCAACAAAGCAAAAACCCCTGTGGCACTTCTGGTGACAAACACCTCTTCCCTTTGTTACATGCCTGCCTTTTGTGAGCTGCATTTCACATTTCCTGTGCTGAAAGAGCAAACACCCACTGATCTGGGTGACCACACTGCAGCCTTTTAATACCTCAAGGGAGCCTACAGACAGGAGGGGAATCAACTCTTTGAAAGGGCTGATACTGTAAGAGGAGGGGAAATGGTTTTAAGTTGAGGGAAGGGAGATTTAGGTCGGACATCAGAGGGAAATTCTTTACTCAGAGAGTGGTGAGGTACTGGAACAGCTGCCCAGAGAGGCTGTGGTTGCCCCATTCTCGCAGGTGTTCAAGGCCAGGCTAGATGGGGCCCTGGGCAGCCTGGTTTAGTATTAACCGTGGAGGTTGGTGGCCCTGAAGGTTGCAGGGCGGTTGGAGATTCATGATCCTTGAGGTCCCTTCCAACCCTGGCCTTTCTGTGATTCTGTGATCTCCTTCCAGGGCTGAAGACCTTCAAGACATTCAGTCCACATACAGAAGCTATTCTGAGCCCATCATCCCAATGCCCTGCTCTAAAGCTCTCCAGTTCTACTGCATCCTTTCTGACTGGAACTGGATGGGCTTTAAGGTCCCTTCCATCCCAAGCCTTTGGGTTAAACAAGAACAGAAGCTGAACAATAATGGCCCCGGTATGAATACATGAGACACAGCACAAGCGATAAGCCTCTATAGCATGACGTGGCACTGCTTTGAGTGTTCAGCTCAGCCAGACTTTAACCACTGGGCTTCTCACCTATCTAGTCTGTCTTACAGCAGTTTGCCCACCAGGATGTTATAAGCACTGAAAGCCTTGAGATGAACAATATCCACACCCCTCCCCTGATTCTCTGATCTCCTAACTGTAGGACAACTGAAAGGAGTTTGTGGCGAGGTGGGGTCAGCCTCAGCTCCCAGGTAACAGTGACAGGATGAGAAGGAATGGCCTCAAGTTGTACCAAGTTGTACCAAGGGGAGGTTGAGGTTGGCTAGGAGAAAATACTTCCCTAAAAGAGTGGTGATGCATTGGAACAGGCTGTCCAGGGAGGTGATGGAGTCCCCATCTCTGGAAGTGATCAAGAGATGTAGTACTGAGGCACATGGTTTAGTGGGCAGTATTGTTGGTAGGTGGATGTTTGGACTTAGTTATCATAGAAGTCTTTTCCAACCTTGGTTAAAGACCATTTTTACTTCGTACATCCATGCTGAACACTCCTTATCATCTCCTTCTCCTTCATACGTCTGTTTTCTCCATCCATTTCCACCTTCCCAGGAACTGCAAGAAGAACCCCAGCTACTCCTCTACACCTTCATGAAGACAGGAGTAATATTTGCTTTCTTCCAGTCTCACATGACTTGATGTGAGGAGAGCAATTCATTTTATAATTGCATTAGGAGGTGAAGACACAGGAAAGCATTGGTCCAACTCTTGACAGAAAGGAAAGATCAACCATAGGCAATGCTAAGTTCAAACTGCAAAATACTTTTTAATTGAGTGATGATTTAAATTACGAGGCAGTCAACATTCATATCAGTGATAAAGAAGGAAGATCTCAGTACAGAACAGGAGAAGAATGAGACAGTTCACAGGAGCATTGAAGACTTAGAGATTACACCTGGACTTGGACTTCACCCAAAAGCACTCCAAGCACGTGAAGGCATCTCAAAGTCACTGAGAACACATGTGGGTAAGGCAATGGGGGGGGGAAGAACGTGATCACCACTCTTCATGTTACTAAGGAAAAGAAGAGCCAGGGGAAAGAAAAGGAGCCATGGGGTTGGACTAAACCCTGAGAGATCCCTTCCAACTTCAACTACTTTCCAATTCTGTTGTATAGACCTACCACTAACTTAATTCCTAGAGAACTCCGGTATGGTGTCCTTTTAACTAGGTGAAAATAAGGATATGAAAAACACCCAAAAGAAATTTAGTATATACATCTAAAGACAACTTCCCTCTAGGAAAAGGTATGAGGTCACACAGATGGAGAAGAGAAAAAAAAAAGAATGAATTGAGATTCAGACCTTCACAAAGATATGCAGGACCTCTTTATAACTTTGAGCTTTATAAACGCATACGAAAAACAGTGCCCAAATAAAGTTAAAGATTAGTTGGAAAGAAAACACCAAACCAATAACTCTGAAGCATCAGCATACATTGTTTTTATTGATAACTTGAATGATGGAGCAGAATGATAGAACTGAGTTGGAAGGGACCTTTAAAGGTCATCTGACCCAACTCCTCCACAGTAAGCCAGGATACCTACAGCTAAACCAGGGTGCTCAGAGTCCAACCCAGCCTGACTTCGAATGCCTCCAGGGACAGGGGAGGCAACAGATCTCTGGGCAACCTGTGGGTTCACCACCCTTACCTTAATAAACTTTTTTCTTGTATTCAAACTAAGTCTCCCCTCTTTCCATTTGAAACCTTTTTCCCCTGTCCTGTCACAACAAACCCTGCTAAAGAGTCTCACCCTCCACTACTGACAGCTCACCAGGTCTGCCTGCAGCCCCCTCCACTCCAGGCCAAACAGCCCCAGCTCCTCAGCCCGTCCTTGCAGGGGAGATGTTCCACCTCTCAGATAACTTTTGTGGCCCTCCTCTGGATGCACTCCAGCAGGTCCATGTCTCCCAGTTCTGAGAACACCACATCCAGACGCAGCACCAGATGAGCTCCCACAGCATAGAGCAGAGGGGCAGGATCACCTATTAAAGCTGCACCTTACATGAACAAACAAGAGTCCCCTTCAAAAAGATAAAAACTAAATAATAATAATAATCTATTTTTAAAAAGGGCAGAAAGGACAACCCAGGGAGCTAATGACCAATGACCTGTCAGTCTCACCTCAGTGTCAGAGGAAATCATGGAGCAGATCCTGCTGGAAGCTGTGCTAAGGCACATAGAAGAGAGGGAGGTGACACAGGACACTCAGCAAGGCTTCACAAGGACAGGTGCAGCCTGACCAGCCTTCTGGCTTTTTATGATGGCATAACAGCATCAGTGAACCAAGGAAGAGCCACCATTGTCATCTATCAGGATTTGAGTGAAGCTTTTCACGTGGTACCCAGAACACTCTTCTCTCCACATTGGAAATCATAGAATCATAGAATCACCAAGGTTGGAAAAGACCTAAAAGATCATCCAGTCCAACTGTTCACCTATTCCCAATAGCTCCCACTAAACCATGTCCCTCAACACAGCATCCAGCCTTTCCTTGAACACCCCCAGGCTCGGTGACTCCATCACCTCCCTGGGCATCCATTCCAGTGCCTGACCACCCTTTCTGAAAAGTAATACTTCCTAATGAAAGATACAGATCTGATGGGCTTTGTTACAATAAGGGCAGTGAAGCCTTGGCACAGGTTGCCCAGAAAGGCAGTGGGTGCCTCGTTCTTGGAGACATTCAAGGTCAGGCTGGACAGGGCTCTGAGCACCTGATCTAGCTGTAGATGTCCACGTTCACTGCAGGAGACTTAGACCAGATGGCCTCTAAGGACCCTTTCTAACTCCAATAATTCTGTATGATAAATTGCTGCAAGGTTGACAATAATTGGAAAGTTTAGACAGTAAAGATACTCTAAGCAGTGGCATAAGCTGCATTAGGAAGTTCTTGCATTATCACCAATTATAGATTAGACATCTCTGACAGTGATGTTTCATTTTTAATGAAATCCTACTTTAAAAATAGACTGGGTGAGATCCTAACACTCTTATAGTATCTGAGCACTTCAAGAACAGGCAGTGAATATGAAAGGTCATCCACCTGGTGAAATATCTGTTTCAGTTAGAAAAAAAAAAAACAACAACAACAAAGAATGTTACAGTGTTCCATAATACAACACTCATCAAACAAAAAGGAGAAGCATTAGTTTCTACAAGAGGATGACTTACGCAGCAAAAAAGAGTAGCCAAAACCAGACCTAAGCAACTAATAGGGATGAAAGGCTGCATGTGGTTCACTACGTAGGTGCATGGGTTTACCTGAGCCAAACGTCACAAGATCACCAGGGGTCAAACACCAGGTAAAAAGGAAGTACACCATGGCCCCAAATTCCTGACCCTAATAACCACAAAGCAAGGCAGCAGCGTTTTGCTCCCTGGAGAGAACGTGCAGTTATTTCTGCGCAAGAGATTGTGGACTCTGCCAAGCAACTACCTGGCTTCTGGGAGCTCACCAGGGAAGGTCAGGTTGCTTTGTAGAAGATCTTACCACAGAGGTGATATTGCTGGAGATATCCCTGTGTTACAGACCAGAGATTGAGAGCATCACTTTTACGAAGCACATGATCCACAATAAGGATGACTTGGCATAAGCAGGTCTGCAGTTTGACTTTATTACCACAATCTCTGAGTTCTCAACAGGAACGAAAGAGCTGCAACTCAATGATGCTTTTAATCACCATCAACATTTTCTCTGCAGACTGACCAAGTGTGCAGAACCAGTGTGTGGTGGATCAGCTGCAGCACACCTGTGTGGAAACCTTCCTTCTTACATGTGCATCAACAGACCAAATGGCCACTTGATGTTTCCAAGGATGTTAATGAAGCTGGTCAGTCTTCAGCAGTGTCCACTCCAAACAGGTGTTTGCCATTCAGCTGCAGGACAAAAAACTCCCTCCCTGAGATGAAGACCCTCCCCACACATATAACCTCCTCTTCAGAGTCTCTTTTCTCTTCTTTAAGATGATCAATGAGCAAATGCCCTGCACCTTTCCTCTCTTCTGGGTTACAAAAATAGATCTGCAGGAACTTGCCAACCCCCCTATTGAGAGCAACCCAATTCAGAAGGGTTCTGCAGGGCCCCCACTGTGCCTGAATCTGAGGAGATCAGGAAAGTCAGTGTGGATGTTCTAGGGGTTTCACTGAGTTTCCTAGAAATAAAATACCTTGTACACATTGCCCTTTACAAGGATTCCAAGAGAAGCAGCTGTTATTTCTCTACCGTGAGACTTCATCTCGAGTCGTCCTTTTATTCTGGCTCTCCTTTGGAAAGAGGATTGGATCTAGATGATGTTTAAGGTCCCTTCCAACCTAAGCCATTCTATGATCGACAATGTTCATAATACTAAAGAATCCCTATAAATGACTGTAAACCTGCAGCCTTAGAAGCAATCAGCTTAAATTGATTAAACTGCCCCGAAGTCTGCTGCTGAACACTCCTGCTGCTACAGCCCGTGCAGTTGTGTCACATCAAACCAACCAGAGAACAGGCTGCTGGGTTGGTTGGGTTTTGGTTTTTGTTCTGTTTTATTTTTCACTTTCAATTGTATTAGCTCTTTTCAGAGGCATACAATCCCAAAGCCAACAAGAGGTGGTAAATATGAACATGGGAAAGGCGTGGGTAGGGAAAATGAAACTGTCCCGTTCCAGGGCAGCTATGGAAATGTTTGGTGACCAGCTGAAATGGATCTTAGATTTCTTTTCTTGTATAAACCAGAGGCTGCAGCATCTGAATAGCATTTACATCCTTGGATGATATGGTTAACTAACATTGATTTATATGCTCCAAACCCAGAACATTCCTTGGAAGTTAGATAAACCACACACAAATTGCAAGCAATTTCTGAAGGGTCTATACTGCCTCTGTGTAGTTACGGGACAGAAATATTTATTGCATTTGGCATGGAAGTTGCAGTCTGTAAGCAAAAAACAGAAGTGGGTGAGTGCTGGAGCACCAGATAGCAAGCAAATTCTTTCTTTTCCTTTCCCAATAAATTATATACAAAGGTGAACAGCTGTCACATTGACATTTCAGATCTGAAATATAGTTAAGAGCAAGTTATAACTAAGGCAAAGAAAATGAATGTCAGAAAGTTTTGTTATTTCAAATTTCAGATAAGCTCTTTAGCCCTAGGGTTCATCAGAGCTCCGTTTGGAGTCAAGCTCCTTACCAGAAAAATGTTTCTTTGTGTAGTATGTGTGTAAACACGCACAAGTAAGGGTATATGTATTTATACAAATAGTATGGCACACCTTGAATTCAAGATTAGCCCCTAGGAGGCCTTCCCTAACAGATCGATACGAAATACGTTAGGCAGCTGAGAGAGAATCATGCACTAATTGGATTTAGCCCAGGGGTTCTTCAACATTTCTCCCTAAGTGCTTAAAGCACTTAGAATAGACCTAACACACCTCACAGAGGAGTTTACTCCAACATCAATTCCACAAACACTGGTAATGGACACGCTCCACGCAGGCACACACAAACAGGACGTATCTTCTGATGAAAATCTGTTTTGTCATCAGAATCGTGATTGCTTCCATTTGTGGGAAGAGGGAAGGTGGATCAAGAAACATAAACATATTTAGAAATTCTGTAGCTCTGAATTCCAAATTTAAATACGATCCCACAAAGATTACATTCAGAGAATGAAGACGAGCTAGAACATCCTCAGCCACGTTATGGGAAAAAGTTATTTGCAGCTGCACATTGCTTAATAAAATTAAATCAGTCCCATTTATCTGCCTGCCAGCACATGTTTACAAAGTAATGGCACTGCCTCTGCTTCCCCAGACCCCAAACGGCTGTTTAAGAATCTGTACTTTTATTTTACCAACTCCACGACATGCCACAGCCTCTGCATCCTCTCCAGCACTTCCAATTGGGTCAATCCAGGATCGCAGCTAATACTCTTTTTTGGGCTAACACTTTGAGAAGGATATAAGTTCACAGTGCAGCGGCCAGGACAACAGATACAGTACATAATGCAGGATCATTAAGGGCAGAATTTCCTTTGATTTGTACAGAAAGCCCACTGCCAACAAGTCAGAAGTGGGAGCATTTGGTCTCACTGCTGTGAACAAATGATGCATTCAGGAGAAGAGGTAGTGTCTGGGTTTTAACAGAAAAGTATTCAGTTAAACCATGTATCTCATTTGCTCAGACACTTCATGCACAGTGCTGAACATCCAAGCTGCTCCCCATAACAGGAGTATGAAAGACATTTGGGAGCAACAGTAGAAGAAAAGAATTTGTCAGTCTATTAGCTCTCCAAGCAACTGCCATATTATAGCATAAGGCTCTTACATGATAGCCGGTCTTCTCAAGCCAGGATTGTACTTACCCATTTGCTCCACAATTTCAGGTGGAAAAACTCGAGAAGCAAAAGCTCGTCGGAAAATATCTGAGAACTCTTTGTCAAGGCCCCCAATGCCCATTTTCTCAAAATTCCAGTCTGGGTTGATGATGGACTGGCGGTTCTCTTTGGTCTTCGATTTACCTGGAAAAAAAGAAACCACTTCAAACTCCTGGCACAGCAGAACTGCAGTAAATATAATACAAGCACCAAATTGGCTCTACCCAGGGAACCCAGCACTTCACAGAATCACACAGAATTGCAGAATTACACAGAATTGCATACAGGGGTTGGAAGAGAGCATCAAGCACAAAGCCCCTGCTACAGCAGGCTCCCTACAGCAGGTCACACAGGTAGGCGTCCAAATGGGTTTTGAGCATCTCCACAGAACGGGAGTCCACAACCTCTCCTTGCATTTTCATACCTGGCATCTCAGGACTAAGCAGCAGTCATATCTGACTGAACTCAGGAGCACCACTCCTCCCACGCATCACTTTATGTTTATTTATATTGAATTTCCTCTGCCATTTTCCTTCTTAGTTGCTCAGCCCCATCACAGCACGCTTTGTCACCTTGTTACTCAGCCTTTATTCCACCTTATTCAATAATTGTAACGAACAGCAAAGGGGCCCAGCAGAAATTCAGGCTGAACTCAAGGGGCACTGGTTATTTACCTCTTTCACTATTCATCCACTTCTGCTTAGTTTCCTTTTAAATAAACACTGATAAGAACTTCTGGAAGAGCTTTAAAAAATAAGCTTAAGAGTACTCAGTGCATTTAGGAGACTGACAGTAAGCACAAATGCTACAGCAGCTGAGATGCTAACAGCCAGAACCATGTCTTGCCTTAAACTGGAGGGGAATTTATGGGCAAGCACCCATATGAGCTGGATCAACATTTCCAAATGGCTTCTCATTAGAAACTAATACTAAAAGCCCAGGGAGGAAACAAAGATTCTCAAAATACTCATTAATACCTGCTGAATTTGAATGTCTTGTATCCTCTTGTTATACAGTGGCTCTGGGAACAATTAACCCCTACATTCAAGCATCCAGAAGTTCAATAAGGACACCAAATAAAAGTTTGGTGCTATCTGAATTAGACTGCTGTGAATCTTTGTCTGAAGGCACCTGGAATTAACGCCTTAACTCACAGAATTAGAGCTCTAACATGTCAGCTAGAGGTGAGTTTGTTTTGTCACACTAACACACAGCTGTGCTGAACATGTGGCTCACTGATTGCTTTTATTTGTCACTGCATTGTCCCACTGCAGTTTTAGATCAGCCCACTCAGCCAGGCATGATCCTATGTTATTCATCCTGAACTTAGCCTATACCCCCCCCTTCTGGCTGCATCTGATCATAATAAAATTCTCACACATTCCACAAAACCACCATCCATTGGTTTTATAACACATCGTTTTATGCAAAGCAGAAGAAACAGAATTGGCATTATTTTTTAATGACCACAATTCTTATTTGCTGAAAAAAATAAAGGCCCTTTAATTGAAGCAGCCCTCAATGACATCTTATTTTTATCTTCTCACTCTGAATTTAATTATTCACAACTTCACAATTCTCCAGAGACTAAGGAAGCACATTAAGGAGCTCTGCCTCAGATCAGTCAGGAGATTAAATAAAGGAGCAAAGAAGTAAAGTGAGGCACAAGCAACTCTTGTCTTGTCTGCAGGCAGTGAAACAGGATCACAGCAAAGGAATCCTATTTCCAATCAATTAACCTTCTCTCAGGACCACTTTCCACCCCTTCCCAAGCCAGGAGGAAAGTCACAGGTCATTTCATTGCAGTTGGACTAGATGATCTTTTAGGGTCCCTTCCAACTCAAGCCACTCTGATTCTGTGATTTTAAGGCTTTGAATACTGAGCAAATAAAATACCACAGCTTGTTCAGATGCAATAAATCAGGTGATGTTAGCACTCACCCCAAGCTGTCCAAACAAAATACAGTGGACAACTACAGAGCACAAAGTCACAGCCTCACACTGAGGATAGATAATACTTCAGACCAGCATCAGAAGTGCCCCTTGCTACAGCTCCTGTAGTGCTCAGCGAGTTAAACTGTAATGTCTTGAGTGCTATTAGCCTCACATTTTACTTCTGAACCAAACCTCAAAGTACTGAGTGCGCAGAGCCAAGCAGAACCATGAGCACAAACCTACTACAAAAACTGGAAGTCGCTGAGCTGAGGAGGCCACATCCACTGAGCCCTCACTCACAGCAGCCTTCCCTCCTCTGCCACTTCTTATCTGTGCAAGAGGAGCAGCAAAAACAAAAGGTTTATTTCTTTTACCTGGTGTCTCTGAGCTAAGAAGAAAGTAAAAAAGGAAAATAAAGAAGAAAAGGAAGAATGCCTGCTCAGTACAGACATTCAATCATACCCAGCAAGGAACGCCTATAGCCATCTAATCTCCAAGGGAGGTATTTGCAACACTACACCTGCTAAGTGCTGTCCAGTCCATAACACAGATAGGAAAGGGAAAAGACAAGCCAACAGCACACATCTGCTTGGCAGGAAAGCCACTATGGCCCCAGGGCACATATAAAACCAACTGTCAGAAGATTCCCTCAATGCTCACTTTGTGGACCAGGTCCCCATCATTCAAACTGGTGGCTCTGTGGAAGAACTCTGCATGAGCTCCTTTCTAAGTGAATATGAGGAGGACATATTAATTATTCCCTGATTTATTTGCTAGTAAAGTCTGAAATTACACACAAGGGTTTTACTAAGGCTTTAGAAAGTGCTTCCTAAGACAAAACCTGCAGAGTTTTGTTAATATATTTGCTGTATTGAGTGCAGTTAGCATAACCTCTCTTCTTCTAATTCAATTTCCTACTGTCAGAGTTTCTTAGTCACCTTTTCTTTCCCAATCTCTATCTGTGTATTCTAAATACACCATGGTGATAATTCCACAGCACATCAGAGAGCTGTGCAGCTGCAGGCTGGGGTGACACAATGACTTCTTTTCAGTCCCTGTAAGGAGCAGCAAAGTCTGCAAGATGGACAGTGTCATCTCAATGCATTGGTTTCCCACAGACACCCAGATACACATTAACTAACTCCTTTCTGAAGGGACTGGAAAAGGTTCCTAAGGGGGCAAGTATTATCTCAACATTTTAAGACATTTTTTAAGGCAGTTTTCAATGGATCGGGTCAAGTAACATAACAAGAAAAACAATCTCTAAGCATACAAGTCTTTGAGGCCTGAAAGGCAGCAAACTCTGAGCTATTTCTCTCTTCACATACAGCGGCACTTACCAATCAGATTGAGAGAGGAATTCTCAGCTTTTTCAAAGGCCACTTGGCTGTTTCCAAAAACCAAACCCACCTCAATCTGAAAAAGAGAAGGAGTCCAAAAGTCACATTACGATATTAGAGTCAACTTCAGATTCTTTAGTATCTCCAAGCAGATTTCAGGAGGAAAGAGCAGAAAGAGCTCCACTACAAAAGTTATTGGAAAGAATGTGAAATAGCCTCCTCTAAAACCAGCTTCAGTAACAACTTGAATGTGGGACCTTGGTGGGCTTTTAAAAGTTAGTTCAAAAGTCTTAGCTCAAAACCAAATAGAACTAACTGTTCTATTATGGCAAGGTCCAGAAGGAAAAACAAACAAAATATTTGTACTTCCAACCAAAGGAAAATCAAAATTGGGCATAACTGCTAGACTTAAAGGTCCAAGAGAGAAGGTTTCCATGAATTGACATAGGAATTCCAAAAGATACTCCTTGTATTTCATCCAGCTCTGCACTTCAGTAGGTGCAACTCCAAGCTGCCAACTACACCAGCACAGGAAACTGAGAACACACATCTCCTCCAAGGCAAAAGCAGTGGCCGGATGAAACAGAGCAACTTCTTCAAAAGAGAGTAGCCTAAATTCCTCACTGTAGCAGCACCTTATCTGCACTTGAGCCTTTGCAGAACCCAGGGAGTAAATTCCTGCGTCCCCACCTTCTGTTTTTTGCTTCCTCCAGACTCTCCTTTGAGGATGCTGGGATCCATTCCTTCCATGGACTTTACTAACAGGCCGAAAAGTTTGTCATTAAAACTGAACACAAGCTGTGGAAAGAAGAGAAGTAGATATGAAGTCATTAAATGTTAAAAAGGATTTTGACAGAGCTATTAAGATTGGAAGAGAAAGAGGCTTGAGGACTAAGCTTCCCAAGCAACAAATTCCACATGCTTTCACTGTGTAAAGGTTGAGCATAACGAACACATCCTTTTCATATCCATACTATGCTACTGAGCTTAATTAAAGCCAACGTTCATTTTACTTTTGTACACGAGGAAGATAAATGCTGCTTCTCAGAAGATTCCAGGAACTCCCACGTTTCTACCCAATCAAGCCAAGATATACACAGAACACAGATTCTCAAACCTCCATTTTCCTTACAAAGATTAATTTCTTTAGCTAAGGAAAAGGAACATTCTAAATCACTCTGCTCCTGCTCTCAGTGGAAGTCAGGATTGTTGAACACGTCATTAAGACCACATTCACACAATAAACAACTTCTACTTCTCACTGCTCTCTACAGCTAATACCAAATTATTATTCTTTATATAAGCATTAATTTTACTTAAGGTCACTAGGATACAACACACAAAACCGAAGCCAAAGCACACCTGCTGCCCTACAGAGAATGCCTGGCTGTTGAACTGCTGGATGAACTCAGCAGCCATCTTGTCTGTGTCGTACGGGTTGGAATCAATGTTCTTCTTCTGCAGAAAGTCAATCTCAATCGTCATTGTGCCAATACATTGCTTAGACTTGTCAAAAGTGTACAGGGAAACTGGAAAAAAAAAAAAGAGAACACTCACTTCAGAATGTACAACCAATTGAACACGCTGTAAGTCTGGCAACACACATTCTTCTGTTCCAAATATTTTATGACACTGAATACCCTATTTCTAATAGAAAACTTTATTTCCCTTAGTTCCTTCTTTCACTACAACATCAAAAACAAAGCAAGTGTACCTCTGCTGAAAATCCTGCATTTCTTTAATAATGTCCTCTAAGTAACATCCTTTAAAACTGCTCAAACACCACACAAGCCTAGGGAAAGAGGACAGTGGAAAATAGTAGTAGCTTCCTTAATGTCTGCAGCTGTGGAGGATGACTTAAGAATGCTCAAAGGAAACACATCAAGCCTGAAAAACCACCTACCAGAGGTCATAATTGTTTTTTTCAAGAGATTGACTAGCTCTTCTCCGGACAGGTTAGTAGAAATGGTAAACTATATTACTGCACTGAACCCACACGTGATTTATCAGACTTTCACAGATCAGAATGAAGCATCAACTACAACAGGTCTCAACTATTTCATGTCAAAACTCAGGGCTGTTGCTGCTGGAAGTAAGATGAAAATAAAAAGCATGGATCATAACTTCAGGGCTACTGCCTCAACACAGCTGATTGGAAACACAGGACCTCACAAAGCAACCAGTCCAAGAAACTCACAAACCAGACTACAGCAAAGGACAGAAGGGGAGGAATGAAGTACATTATGAAGAGACAGCCAGCGTGGCTTTGCAAAGAGCAGACTGTGCCTGACCTGTCTGGAGGCGTTCCTGGGTAGAGTGACAGCATCAGCAAAGGGCAACTGATGTCACCTACCTGGGCTTGTGCAAGGCCTCTGGCACAGCCCCACACCGCATCTTTATCCTTCAGTTGGAGAGAGATGGGTTTGCAGGCTGCACTGTTCAGTGGATAAAGAGTCGGTGGGACGGTCGCAGCCATGGGGCTGTGATCAATGGCTTTGTCCAAGTGGAGGCGGTGAGCGGTGCTCTCCAGGGCTCCATCTGGGACCAGTGCTCTTCAACAGTGGCAAAGACAATGGCATGGAGTGTGCCCTCAGCAGTTTGCAAGCAGCACCGAGCTGAGTGGTGCAGCTGACAGCACCAGCCAGGCCAGGACAGGACTGAAACTGTGCACAGGAGAAACCCACGAGATTCAACAGGGCTGAGTGCAGGGTATTGGACTGGGGCAATCCCAGGTAAGAGCACAGACTGGGAGAAGAGCCTGAGAGCTGCTCTGCAGAGAAGCACTTGGAGACTCTAGTGGATGAAAAGCTGCACGTGAGCCAGCAGCACGTGCCTGCAGCCTGGAAGCTGATGCAGTTCTGGGCTGCATCAGAGCGGTGGCAGCATGGAGGGGAGGTGACTGCCCCCTCTGCTATTGTGAGGCCCTAGGTGGAGGATTATGTCTAAGCCTGGGGCCTCCAGTACAGGAAGGATGCAGAGCTGTTGGAGCAGATCAAGAGGAGGACTGTGAAGATGATCAAATGCTGAAGCACCTCTCCTATGAAGAAAGGTTGAGAAATGGGCTTGTTTAGCTTTTGGAGAAGAGAAGGTTCTGGGGAGAGCAGAACCTTTCAGTACAGAATGAACCTTACAAACAGGAGGCACTTTTGGCACCAGCAGATAGTGACAGGACAAGGCAGAATGGTTTAAACTCAAAGAAGGTAGATTTCGGTCAGATGTTAGCAAGAACTTATTTATTCAGATGGTGGCAATGGAACAGGCTGCCCAGAGAAGCTGTGGATACCCCAATCTCTGCAGGCACTCATGGCCAGGTTGGGATAGGACCCATGGCAGCCTGACTTGGTGGCTGGCAATCCTGCTCATAGCAGGAGGTTGGAAAAGGATAATCTTTGAGGATCCGCCAATCTAGAGATTCAAAGCAGAAGTTTTGTCTGATACAGAAGTCACAGCTAATGTAAAGCAGTAGGAACTGAATAAGGGAAATGCATTTCTCGCACAATGCCCTGCCTGCAGCCAAACCTCCTGGCAATGTATGGTTTCAGGCAAATCCTGAGATGCCTGCTAGGTGCCACTAAGGAACTCAGCATCAAGCACCCTCTGCCCAAAAGCAAAGCTGCAAGATTCCCTCATCTGGAAAACCTTCAGCATAGCCCCATAAGCCTGACAGGGCTCAACATCACTGTACCACTACATGCAGGACTTCATTTTAGGCTGACATTTAAAGCAGAGCTTCCACATTAGCAGGGGAACAAGACAGAAAGGGAGCCCTGGTGAGTCACCCATTTTATGAATATATCTCCTGATCTGTAGAATAGCTTTGCAAATCCTTTATTCTCAGCAGGCAGTCATATGACAGTTAGTCACTCTGCATGAAATTACTTCAACTGTGTTGTTTCTTTTTTTAAATGCACATTCTCAAAGCATGAAGTTTTTAGCAGGATCTAGAACAAGCACAATCACAGATCTCCTCTAATAACTGATGGTGCTAAACATTAGTGTGTAATTCTCCAAATAATGTTAATACTAAAAAGCATTTGTTGTTGATACATCACTCCAGCTTGTCACTACAGAGGAAAGTGCACAAAGACTTCAGACTCCCGCAAGTAATGATCCTTCCCCACAGACTTCTGAGACCAAAGCAGCTGGGAAGGTGACCAGCCAAAGAATGGGCTTCATCACAACAATCTTACCAAAGAAAAGTATGAGATGGAGGCCCTCGTGAGTACTCAGGTAATTCCTGATGGTCAAAAGAATGGGTATAATCCATTACCTTCAACAGTCTGCAAAGAAAGTGGAGACCTTCCCATAACAGCTGCTGCCAGGCACCTCTAGCCAACAGTGATACCAACTGTTCAGGCATCTCAGGTAGACGTGAAAGGCAGTAAGAGCCAATGAAAGAGCATACAAGCTGAGAGATGCAGACTGGGCTCTGAACACTGGCAGTGGCTCAAGAGGCTCCATTTATTTGAACAATGGAGTACAAACCTTCAGTCTACAAGAACCCGAGATGCAACTCCTTTCTCTTCATCAAAATGCAGAATCCTTCACCTCTTGTCAAAATTGGCATTATAGCCCTGAGCAGAAACATAGTGTGTATCAGGGCAAGATCTTGTTCAAAACAGGAGGGACAGCAAGAAGCTACAGATTTCACATTTCCAACAGATGGTTGTCCACGAGCTGAGCAATGAACACAGTGAGACACCCAATGACAATCATGTTCTCCAAAGCCACAAGGACAGACCACCTGTTCAATGTTCACACTCACGTGTGGACAAAACATCCCAGTGGTTTTGAGAACGTTAGCAGACAGGAAAACAGCAAACACGAGAGCAGTTCATCTCAGAAATGGGGGTTCCATATTACTCAAAGTGTTGAAGGTGTGGGATTCTCCAATTCAGTTTCACTTCAGCACAGAAACACGAACTCACTTCTTACACACCATGCTGCTGTCTGACTTACCGTCTATCTCTTGTCCTATGGAAAGTCCAGCCCATTTTCTCTGTAAAAATAAGACAGAAATTTAAGAAAGCCTGTCCTTCAGTAGAACGTGTCTACTCAAAACCTACTTAGAAAAGCAGCTCCTAACTCCCCACCACGAGAACTTTAAGAAAAAGAGGGCAGAACTGGATGAAGACCCCAAAATTAACAGCAAGTCAATCAGTTCTATTAATAACCCTGATTTCTGAAGTGATTCTGTCCAGCTTCCTACATATTACTAATCACCCCATTGCCCCAGACACCAAAGTTACCACCTGTGTATATTTGGTGATTTTTGTTGTTGCTCTATTCACAGAGCAAGTAGTGCAATGGGCAAGAACAGTTTTTCCTGATTATTTTCAAAAGCTTACGTGTGGACAATAGTTGCAGGAAATTGTTACAACGTGCTTGAAGTTATATTAAAACTTGAAGCAATTAAAACTTGTCCAGGTAATTGCTAAGAAGGGAATTCTCCAAACCCATCAACTTCCTTCGAATTCCTTTACAAAGTTTTGTGCAGCATGAGAAATAAGAAACGGTTCAATAATACGGGATGTGAAAATCTATGACCTTTATAATGCCAGAAGTTACTGCTTAATAATTCCAAAAACAGTGTTTTTCCAGTGAGCAGTTCTTCTGACACAGATTGGCGACTGTGTATTTACAGCCCGCTTTCTAGGCAAGGCAGTACTCACCATCTCTTAAATATCTCAACCTTAGAGAGGAGTGAATCACAGAAGTACATAAGTACCATTGCACAGGGCTCTGGTAAAACTGCACTTAAATGCTTTGCTCTGTGGTCAATTATGTTTGGCTTTTTATCCTGGAAGGAACAATGACCTTTTTCAAAAATGAAAGTTTCCCCCTGAACTCCCTCATCAATATCTTTATGGATCCAAACTAAAATTAGAGATGAGGAAAGAATTCCCTCGGCATAACAGGGATCAAGCTTTAGAAATGAAAGCCCAGAACAGGAAGTAGTTGGTATTTCCAAGAAAGTGAAAACAAGCCACGTTTCCGCATTTAATCTCACTCTTCACAGCTTCCACTACTCAACCTTCCTTTCCCCTGACACTGCAGTTCTCCAGCAAAAAGTTACCCTAAACCCACCTTCATGTGAAGTACCACACCTACCTCATTCCCTATCAGAAGAGCTCCCCCAGACCTACAGTAACTGCGGCAATCTACAGAAATGACCACTGAACAGCGACTGCAGTTTCAGGAGGTACAAATATCTCCCATAGATAACTCGCTTTCAGCCTTGGCAGCTTCAGTCTCACCTGCACAGGCAGTAACTCCACACTCTCCCTACCCACTCATCCAGACAAATACGAACAACACGTCAAAAAGCAAAAAGTAGCTTGGGGGCTCATGCCAAGTCATCTTGAGGGAAAAAGCCTCGTGTGTGCAGCACAGGCTCTGCTCCTTGACTGGTTACCAGTAGGCAAATATGAAAGCAGTAGATCGGTGAGCTCAGTTGTTGCAGTTCTATGCATTGAACTCTCTGTGCAAGTCAGCTGAAGTCTCATCTTTCTACTGAGAAGTTAATTGTATCCATTATTTACTCTGAGCATCATTTAACATGCAGTAGCTTGACTTAATTAAGAAAGAATTAATAGTTACATTTATTTTATGCATTTAATTGCACATCTCCTCTAGAAATATTAATGATAAGCATAATAATCAAGGAACTTTCCTGCCACGCAACAAAGAAAACACTCTAAAACACAGGAAAACCAGGGAATGTTACAAATCCACCAACAAGAGATGTTGCTTATGGTTTCTTTATTGAAAGGGTTTATACCTGCGGCAAGCTGAAGGCGATGTTGCCAGGAACAACAGAGGGATGTGTTCTCAGAGTGAAGATGTATTTGTGATTGGGAGAAGTCTTCACAACAACATGTCTAGAAGAGAGAACAGGATTTTACTCCAACATATACCCACGTACATTGCTCCCAGGGCTTTGAGAATTACAAAGAAACAAGTCTGCCTATACCTGTAACAGAAAAAAAATGAGGACTTGAGATGTTTGTTGAACCAGGTGGTCTTCAATGTCCCTTCTAACCCAAGTCATCCCATGAAGAGGGCTCTGACAGGAATTCTGCACTTCAAATCTATGATGCTGGCACCAGGTGTCCAACACCTTCAGTGAATATAACATGATCTCAAAGCCCAACTGCAGGACACAACCGCTATTTAAATTCCCCCACAAGCAGCTTTCTGCTTCGGGAATTGCACAATGTAGACATAACCAAACCATAACCACAAAAGCATAAATCAGCACCACTTTCACATCTCAAGTACGTAACATCAGAACTGCAACCTTCAGCTCCAATACAGAGTATACCCAGATGATAAAAAAAATCATACAAATGAATCTCAGTATATTGTTCAGAAATTGAACTGCAGTAAAGCAGAAGGAATTCAGTCCAAGAAGTAAAATCAGAGGGACACTGCAGCTGCCCCTTCTGTCAGCTCACGACCTACAGATTCTCTTGGAACTTGCTCAGGATCTGCAGACCAGAAATAGGACTACTGAACTGGAACAGCAGATGTGCTGCACACAGAATCGTCTGAGTTGGAAGGGACCCTGAAAGGTCATCTGGTTCAATTCCCCTGCAATGAACACGGACGTCTATTTTGGCTACACTGGGGATGCACAACAGCTTCAGCTATAGAAGAAAAAACATACAGCCCTCTAAAGTAGAAGAAATGCATGGCCTGTGCAGCCAAGATGACCAGACACTGCCAGTCACTGCTTACACATCCAGGGCAGGCTTCCTTCCAGGAGCATCAGCTCTTGACAGCACAGAAGGAATAACATAGAAACATTTTCAACACTTATCTCTGCCAGGAGGACAAGTGGTTTGATTCTTCACCAGTTCTGGCCCCAAATTATCCATGAGCTGCCTAAAACCCCACTGCAGAGATGTCCACCCTTCCCTTTATTTATTCCTGCCCAAAGCAGAAATCTAGAGCCCTGCTTCCTGTAAGCTAGTAGACTTTAATCCTGTCTTCAAGGAGGATCCAAGGAACCACAGGGCTGCTCGGCCTCACCTTAGGCCTAGGAAGGTGATGGAGCAAGTAATCTTGGAAGCCAAATGTATTAAAGGACAAGAAAACAACTGAGAGCAGTCAACATGGATGGACAAAGGGAGATCCTGGCCTTTGGTCTTTGCAAAGAACACCATGAGCACATTAAGGATCCAGGAAGCATCTGCTCATGCTGTTACGGACATCCTCCTCTGGTGGATGACTGGAAACCCAGGCAAATTGCTCAGCAATGTTTTTCATGGGCTCCCACATAACTAAACTGGCATGACACGAGTGGGAAGGTGGATGGTCTCCCCATTAATAAGGCAGCAAAAAAAGGTAATAATAGTTAGTCCCAAGAGGAAAAAAAAATACACTACCTGCAAATTTTCATGTGCAACACATAGTGCTGCAATCAACTCAAATTTGATCATGTCTCTTTACTAGACTTCTATCAGATCTCTCTTAACAGAGAAAGTTCTCTCTGGCTTCACAATCACAGAATGATTTACATAGGAAAAAAACCTTAAGATCAAGTCCAACTGTCATCTGACCTACAGAAGGAGGCTCTGGGCCATAAAGTACTATTAGTATGCTTCACAGTGAAAAAAGAGGCTTATGCTCTACAGAGGGTGGTTTGGACCTTGATAGGAGGCTTTGAACCTTCCAAAATCAGGCTTTGGACTCTCCAGCTCAGGGGCTGCATCCCAAAGTGGTGCTTTGATCTCTTAAAATAAGCATTTGATTCCCAAAAGAGTCTTTGGACCCTAAATAATCACACTCTGGCTCCTGGCAAATGGCTTTGGGTGCAAGAAAGGAGGCTTTGAGCACTGAAATGAAGCTTTGAGCCTTCACAAAGGTGGTGGTTGAGGGGATAATCATTAAAGGAGTCTCTGGACTTTAAATTCAAGCCCCTAAAATAAAGTTCATCCTGTCAGAGAATGCCATGGACACCCAAGAGGAGGCTTTGGTCCCTAAAAATAACACTTTGGGCCTTAAGATAAGACTCCAGATCTGAAAAATTAGGCTGCAGGTAATAAAACTATCTTCAGATCCCAAGTACAGACATGAGGCTCTGAAAATAAGGGTTTGATGCTTGATAACAAGGCTGTGGCCTGTAAAGTGGAGCCTGCGGTTCCTATAAGTGCACTTTCCAGACACTAAGAGAGAGTTTAAAGCTTTAAGAGATTGTTTGTGCCATAAAAAGAAAGGCCTGTTCCTTAAAATGAGGCTCTGGACCCCGAGAATGACTCTCTGAAGCCCAAACTGAGGCATGGGGTCACTGAGAAACGAGGTTGGAAGCCGTAATTGAGAGAATGACCACAAGCCTTGCTCACGTCATTGCTTTTTGGCAGTACGTACACTGTGAGCAGCTATTCTCAAAGGATGAGTCACAAGAAGAGTAAAACTTCATCAAAAATCTCTGATGAGTAGGGAACGCACTAAGAATTACTGCTATAGAACCAGCCTGATGCATTCGTTTCACAAAAACAAGGTCAAATACCCCCCTAGTTTTGTGGGTTTTGTTGGCCTCTTTTTTTAATAAAAAAATTAAAAGTTTTGTTCCTTAGATACATGAACTGTATTATATATTTTATATGCAGCCCAAGACAGATTTATCCATCAGTGCGGCCCAGATAAGCCAAAAGATCAGAAACCCATGGGACAGAAGCATATCACAGTGTCACCAAATCAACAACGTGACCACAGCAATGTGCTGCATCCCATGAACTCACGCTTCATAAAATCATGATTCATGCTTCCCCAACACAC
This sequence comes from Tetrao urogallus, assembly GCF_951394365.1. NCBI lineage: Eukaryota > Metazoa > Chordata > Aves > Galliformes > Phasianidae > Tetrao > Tetrao urogallus. The sequence goes on along the minus strand of NC_136839.1, from coordinate 4,168,653 downwards.
AGGGCATGGAAAATAAAGCATGAGAAGATCTATGGTGGCAGCTCGGGGCTAAACAATCACACTGATCTACAGCTGAGGTCCCAGCTCTAAACCATAAGCACCAAACGTAAGCATTAAAGCTAAAACCTGTAAAAGTTACCAAAAAAATCCCTGCAGCCAATCATGAATTGGGCAACAGAAAGCAGAACTGCTGGCAGCACGCACATTGCTGCAGCAGATCATAGGGATGGTCTCGCTCAGTTCATCTGCAATGCAGCAGAATGACTACATCTTTCGGTGCTAACTGAATACTGAGACATTCACACTGTAGCCTTACACTTCCCAAAACAATTTATAGCATTTGTTCACAGTCAAACATATGCTGCCTGCTTCATAAGCCCCAATTCCTACAAATAGGTGGCTCTCAAGCAAGTCCCAGAATACTGCTGCCTGTATATTTCAACAAAAGCAATGGAAGTGTTCTCAGACTGAAAGGAAGAGATCACATCCAGGCAGACAACATCACCTGCTCCCAATCCCAAATGTTTTCCTGGTTTGGGGCTGGAGGGAAGAGGTGGTTTGGGCTCTGATGTTTCTTTGGCACTGAAGGTGCAGGGCAGGAGCCCTCCAGAGGGACAGCAGCACAAAAAGAGCCAAGTCCTGAAACACTGCTCCCTTCCACCCCCCCTTCAGAGCCATTCATCCTCCATCCTCAGCAGAATTTATCTGAGCCCTAAGGATATGATTCAGTATCATTTCTTAACACTGCTTTTCATTTATGAAATTATTTTTTAAAAGCTTTGTCTTTCCCAGATCAAGCCCAGATTCAGCTTCCATCACCTGCACAGACTTGTAATTAAAGTACCCAAGTTGTTGTGCCCACACTCTGGCTGTCCTGCCCTGCTGTTCTCGTGCAAGAAACTCTCTAGAAGCAGAGCTGGTTTACGATGACATTGCTCAGTTCTCCAATGTGATGTGAAAGTGGGAAGGTGCCCCCAATAACACAATTAAATGATACCAATCTAGCTGAAAATCATCCCAATTATGTAACAGGACCAACAGCAAAAAAAAAAAAAAAGGGGGGGGGCCTGAGTTCCTTCATTAAAAAGTGTTTATAATTACTTCAGCAGCTCTTGAGCTGGAAATACTTCTGAGAAAAAAATTACCATTTTTGAGTATCTCCAGTTCTGAGAAAGCACATCTAAAGTTCTGGACTCCAAGGACACACAACTTTTAATTAACCTACTGCATCCAAGCTGTGAAAACAACTCCTTTTTGGTTAAAAGCTGAAAGACACACTTACTGTCCAGAAGGGAAGTCAGCCTCATTCACCACAGCACAGTTTGTTAATGACAGCTCATCAGTGGGACATCGTGCTGCTTGCATAGGCTGTGAAAGGGAGAGATGGGAGAATACATGAAACAAAGCCATATTTTCCCTTTATGTCTCATAACTTCTGTAAACCCATCAGAAATTAGGTCCCATGAGAGCACAGTCCATAGTCACTGATGGCCCCTTTCTCCATTGGTTTCTCCAAGCTCTTCCACTCAACAAAGATGACTGTATCCAAAACCTCTGCCTCCAGGAATGGAGAAAATGATGGAGAAGGCAGGAGATCCCCATGGCCAGCCACAGACTGAAACTTTTAATTTAGAGCCAAAATAAATATAATCCTGCAGGATGCTATTTTCAGAGTCCAACCCAACTATTTTCTTTGTCAGACACAGTTTTGCAGCCAGAGCCACCATTTGTCAGTGTCAACTCATTGCTAATGGCCATTCCAAGTGGGTTTTCTCTTATACACACTTATCTGGATGCTTTCCCATGAGTTAGCATCACAATCAACACTCAGCCCATCACACCCAGGAACTCTGAGCCATTTGAGAAAAGAACCACAGTGAATTCATCTCCATGTGGATTGGAGCAGCTTTTTGGGTAACAGCGCAATCCCTCTAGAGCCAGAGATGAGGTGTTTGCAAATGGATTCATTCATCATTTTGTAACACTTAGATGCCCTTGGCATATGTGACAACAGAGCTACATTCTGGTTTCAGCCTTGAAAACAGCTTTATCTACCCACATCTGAAGACTAGTGAGAAATTTAATTAAATGTTCTTGCAGTAATGGACTTCAGTGGACTCCCAACACGCACAGCACATCTGTAAAGCTCATCACATTTCAAACCAAGAAGCATTCACCAGCTCATCAGTTCTCCTTCAGATTTCTGAGAGCAGTGCAGCAGGTAGGATATTTCTGGACAGAACCACACATGAGCTCCTGGATTAAGCCTCTTTACAGCACGAGTCCTCAGATGCATTTTTAATCCTTCCCGACACACTGCTTCCTACACGAACTGTGAGCGCTGCTCCTCTGGGTTATTTCTGTGTGCTTTTGGGAACGTGCAAGCTTTGCTGTAAGGAAATGCAGAACATAAAGGGATGCACTGCAAACCCAGCACAAAGTGCTCCTCTGGCAAGCTGTACAGCATGACAGAGCTGTGGGGAAACGCAGCTCCCTGTGCAGCAGCACCGTGCCAGCCAGCCCACTGCCCACCTCTGGGGTTCCAAATGCTCCTGAAGGTTAAAGGAATAAAAGGAGCCCTCTCTGCCTCCAGATGTTGCCCTGATTTATCCAAGGACGAGACTCCAAGGACAGAGGACCTCTGGGGAGGTGACTCCACATTCCAGACTGTGTCTCCTTCCTAGAGCAAAAGAAATCCATCATGCAGCTCCAGCACTGCAGTGCTGCTCCTAAATCTGCATCCATGCCAACAGCCCCTCTGTTTGCCAAGAGAGAAAGGAGACATAAAAGTCATGATGAGAGACAAACGTGCAGGACCTCACCCTCGGATTTATGAGACATCAGCAACGCTGTCTCCATTCCTTTACTACTGAACTGATGCAAAACATGAAAATCCAGCACCACGCTCAATGATCCTGGCATATTTTGCAAAGTAAAAGAACAAACAGCTCCACAACAAAAAAAAACCACCATAATGTTCTAAATATCAGAGAGGTTTTTTTCTTTCCAAAGTTCCACAGATTCCTGCTTTCCTGCAATACAATACAACACTGAGTCATCCCTGCATTTTGGAGAGCTCAGCCCAAAAAGCAATGCTGTCTGGGTATTCTCATCCACACATAAAAGCACATTTTCTCACCCTGAATTTCAAGACCAGCATCCTAACAAAAGATGAAAGCAAAGCACTGCACTCACTTAGAAAGGAAAGGAATACTAAAAATCTTTGCAGTACTGCAGAATAGCACCGAGGGTGAGCACCAAGTACAAGATGGGTAATATTTGTGAACTGTCAGGCTGCTGACAGAGGAAGCTGAAGAAAAACACGTCCCTCATTAGCCAGACCCCACAGGAAATTCGTTGGTGGTACCCAATAGCACACTGCTACCTGCCTGCTGGATATGGGAGCTAAAACATCACACAGCATGGCAAAGATGCTCCTCATTTGGAACAGCTTCACTCATTTATTTCCTAATCCTACCCAGGATTATCAAACAGCTCCTAATGCTGAGGCAGGTTTTGCTCTCTGCACTGCAGACATGCATGAAGCACTGCATTCAGTACAGTTTGCACCATGGATCAAGTGGCAACTGAACCTAAGGAAATGCTGAGAATAAACGAGCACGGGAAGCACAAACAGCAGGAGAGTGCTGCACACAGATGGCAAACAGCAGCACAGCATGCAGGAGGACGAGCTGAGCAGAGCTGGGTCAGCAACGGCCTGGGAGGAGACAAAGTCAGCTCTTCCAGCCCAGGAAAGCCTGCAGAGAAAGCATTCTCCTGTGACCAAAACCGCACACGGCTGCACCAGCAGTAATCCAGGTCACCAGAGCTACTACACACCTCCTCCTGAACCACATCAGAGCACGGCATGTTTGAAGACACAGCATCAACCGACCCTTCGTGGGGCATCCTGCTCTTGTCTCGCTGAGGTAACGACGAGTTGCCCTCAGAGCAGCTCCTGCAGCAGGCTGTGTTCACACAACCCATGGGTGAGCACTGAGGCCAGGACAAGGCTGGCAGCACCCTGCGGGCTGTTCACCACCTCAGCAAAATCAGAACGCGTCGACATTTACTCTGTTGCTTCAGATACGAACAGCAGCCTCACCTTCCTGACCCAACAATTCTGAAATCGCTGCAGCAGCCACATTTCTACCACAGCCTGCAGGGGAGCAGACATCCCTCAATGTCAGAACTGGTGGGATTTTTTTTTACCTTTCTATGAACACCCTGTGTTGGTAGCATTAGTGACCCATCACACCTCACAGAACAAAGCGTGTCTTGGTTGGATAAATACCCTGAGCACCTGTAAAGGCAAATGACTGCAGCTCCCTTAATGGAAGACGCAGCCTAAGGAGTCGCTGCAAATCTCTGCAGATTGCAATTATAAAGATAAAAACCAACAAACAAGCAAAAACTAAAGCTTTAGTTAAAAAAAAAAAAAAAAAAAGATACAGCACTCAAATTTTACAAAATTCAGTGCAAACTTTTAGTCTGCAGAGATGCCAAGTGACAGCATCCCCCAGCAGCCAAGGCAATGCATGCAAGGCTCATCATCAGAAATGGTGAGCCATTTTCTGATCCTCTGAGGCACACATTTACCAGGGAAATTTACCACACTCAGCCTTAAATGCTGCATCTCTAAAATTAAAAAGGAAGAAGAATCACTGAAATAGTTAACAGTTTGCTGAAGGTTTTCCTGGACACCAATAACGTTTCCAGAGTTGCAGCTCAGGAGGCCCTTCTGCCTGCTCCTTGTGGCCTCAGTCTGCTGGGCGCCCTGGTTCTGGGTGTGGGGAGCTGCATTCTCCCTCTGCAAGAAGCTCACAAATGGCAACTTTCTTCTCCTGTTAAGAGAGGAAAGTTAGGATCTCAGGACTTAGCATTCCCCTTTTTGCTAAGGCATGGACATACCTCCATAAGGAGCTGAGACAATCTAGAAATCACTCCCATTTCCCCCACAAAAGCCATTTTATTGCCACGGAAGTGCCAAACTCAGCAAGGAGAGGTCGGATCTCCGAGCAGGGCAGTGACTGCTCTCACTTTGTTTGCAAAGTTTATGGCCCAACACATTCAGCTCTGCAGGGAGTTTGCTGCTCCAAAGCTGTTTCACTGGGTGCACGTGGCTCTGGGAACTCAGATGCACTGTAATCCATTACTTTGCAATGTCTTTAGAAACACAGATCCAAGACTGAGACGTTTGCCAGATTAAAAGGCACACAAGGACAGCACCTGGATGCACATTTCTTACTATTTGTTTAGAACAAACACTCAAGGCAACAGGGACAAGGTTAAAAACTCCCTCTTCACTTGGAATTTGCTCGAGGTGCTGCCACCCCTTGCTTACCCACAGCTCCCCCCACCTGCTGGGCTGTACCAGCACTAATTATTCCAGGACAACGGCTGCTGCACCCAATTATAAGCAGCCCACATTCCAGACCCAACCTCACCAGCGAAAGCAAATGACACGACTTCAGGGCACAACTTACTCCAGATTTTGTGGCAGCAGGTCATTGCTTTATTGCATCCCAGGGGAGCAGAGCAGCGCGCTCCGTCTTCCTGTGCTGCTCACGCTCAGCCCTTCTGAACTATCTGTCCTACAGACACATGGAAGAGCGTTCCAGCACTGTAGCAGGGTCAGAGAGCCTGAAGTCCTGCCTGGATTCAAACGAGATGCAGCATCAGATGGCTGCAGCTCACAGCGACAGGATTTGTTAAGAAGGCATTTCCATTAGCCAGAGCGACATCAATAATTTCATCTGACTGAAAATCCTGTCCTGCCCAATGGGCATTCCAGCAAAATGTATATTTAGCTGCTTCCTCAGGACTGGATTTCTGCAGGCTCAGGCAGAGCTGATGTTATGACAGCATGAACTCACCCCCAGCTACATTTGAGGGCACTTCCCAAACCAAATCTCCCAAACAGGATCCTCTCCTAAATGACCTGCTAGGATCCAGGATAGGAAGATCTCACTGCATCCCCCAGACAGAGCAGGGAAATTCTTAATTAGAAGTAGCCATCCTGGCTGCCCGTGGTGAGAAAAGAAGTGAAATCCCTCCGGTTCTGAGCTTGTTGGGAGTGGTCAGAATCACCGAATCATTAAGGTTGGAAAGAACCCCTAAGACCATCATTCCAACCATCCACCTGCACCAACATGCCCGCTCCTCAGCGCCCATGGGTGGATCCCATCCAGCCCCACGGACCCGTGGCAGCAGCAGCTCTCTAACTGTTCCTGCCTGGATCATGGGGGATTTTTTCTGCTCCCTGTGCCAGACTTCCAAGTCAGGGAGCAGAGAACCTCGAGGATAGCTGGTCTGACCATTAAAGACAGACAAAGAAGGCACTGAGAAGCTCAGCCTTTTCCTCACCCGCAATGGTCACGTCCTCCTCCACATCCATAAAGGACAGAGATTCTTCTTAGTATTGCACTGACATTTCCCCGTTGCTTTTTAACTATTAAGGTTTGGGGATGCTGCTCCTACAGCACAAAGCCAGGCAACAAATCAATCACAGATGACAAGGCCAGGCACCCCACGCCCACAAACACACTCTGACAGCCAACAATTTTCCAAATAATCCATCGTGGATTTCTGTAGAGCAGAAGTTCCGTAAGAAGCAGCAAAATGTATTTGCAATGATTCTGCACAACGGGTACGGAGCTGCAGAAGTGACCTCAGACAAAGACGTTTCAATTTAGTTTTCTCTGGTTCCCCTAAAGCACGGCTAAAGCCTTACTTCTTTGGAAGCACTAAAAAATGTAAGCCACCACTGCAAGAAAGACCTAAACTGACAAATAGTTCTGCAGTTGCCTGATGACACCTGCTCCTATGAAGAATGATTGCTACATGTTAGCTGAAAGGAGGAGAAATTAGAATGTACAGCTTTAGACCAAAAACATCCCAGACAAAGCGTCCCACCTAAACCCGCCCTCTGATGCACTGCAAGGAGCACAGCATCAACACACAGCTCTGTAACGCGAGGGACCACAGCTTGTCCTTCACTGCAGCTCCTACAACTCTGCATTCAATCTATTTGATAGCTGATTTCAACAGGTATCTGCAGAGCATCTCCTGCTCAGGTCACTGGTGTTTCAGGAGGGATTACAGTACAGTTCTGCAAGGTAGACCAACATCTGCTATTAACAGAGTGAAACCAAAATCATTTCCAACCACAGATAGGAGAAGCAAACAGGCCACTGCCTCCCATCCTGTGCTGATGGGAACAGCATTTCATGCCTAACTGATGTCCCTGATTCCCAAACTGCACGCAGGAAAATGATGGTGGGGTTATACAAGTTGCAGCTGTTGCATAACTGCAGCCACACAGCTCTGCTTTGCTTCCTGCACCACTCCATGCAGCTCTCTATTCTGGTGCAGTACAAGCTGAAACACAGTGTTGGACCAACAGCTTGATGCTGGCTGGAACAGGGCAGAGAAATCTCTGCACGAGCCACCTGCAGCTCTCTCTATGCATTCTCCAGGTTTAGGCACCTTTAAATAACATTAACCATGGGAGAGCATCAGTGCTCCAGCATCAGGCTCACCTGTTGTAATGGGGATATCACACACCTCCATCCTCCCACACGCTGCTCCTTATTTATACAGACCAGCATCCAACGTGACACTGCACAGTGTGCTGTTGGCTGCCCACCTGACCTCTGCTTCATTCTCCTGCTGCCAACCCATGTTCCTTTACACACTAAGGCCTTTCTGCTGATTTTTCGCTAAGCAGTTACCAGTAGAATTTTTTATTATTATTATTTTTTAGGAAGTATACGATAAAACCACTGCACAGTCCTTAAGGTGTGTTTTAATATGACATAATCTGGACCCACATTCAGTGCTCTCAGTACCCACAAGGATGAGGAGCCAGCAGGAACCCCACAGGTCTGCCCCATATCCCAGCAGGGCCTCAGGGAACCCTACAGAACTACCCCACATCCCACCTCAGGGAACCCCACAGACCTGCCTTATACCCCATCTCAGGGAACCCCACAGAACTGCCCCAAATCTCACTTGAGAGAACCCTACAACTGCCTCACATCCCACCTCAGGGAACCCCACAGAACTGCCCCACATCCCCAGAGCAGAAGGGCTCCCACAGCACCCTTAAGGGACCCTAAAACCCCCCATAAACCAAAAGGAGCCCCGCAGCACCTCACCCCGCAGAGAAGGGCTCACAGCACTCCTCGAGGACCCCACAGAACCCCAAAACTCCATTCCCCATAACCAAAGGGACACCACAGCACCCTTCGGTTACCCCTCAGGCTGCGAGATCTCACCCCAACGCCTAGCGAGGGGCAGAAGGGACAGGACAGAACCGGAGGTAACGAGGTGAAGCATCCCACAGCTGGGCAGGAGGACGAGAAACAACCATTCCCGGGCTCCCCCCCTCACTTACCCGCCCCGCCATCTTGTCGCCTCACACCGCAGCGCAGCGCCATGGGGCGGTGCTGCGCATGCGCGGAAGGAGGCGGAACGGACGGGAACAGAGACGCTGCGGGTTCGAGGCTGACCTCGGCCGTGCGCAGTCAGGCGGTTCTATTTTACAGCTCACAGTGTCGTTATTGAGCACCAAAACCTTATCTTCAGGGCACTTGAGAATCAAGGCACTGTTTTCTCACCTGCTGCCTAATTTTTCACACCTGGAGTCTTATTTTAGGGCCCAAAGCATTATTCTTATGGTGCAAAGCCTCCCCTTGGGCATCCATGCATTCTGTGACAGGACGAACTTCATTCTATGGGCCCAGGCCTGAATTTTAGAGCCCAAAGTTTCCTTTATCAGCCAGAAAAGCGACAAACCCACCCCAAAACCCATCACAGGGAACCCTACAACCTGCCCCCCATCCCACCACAGGGAACCCTACAACTTGCCCCACATCCCATCACAGGGAACCCTACAATCTGCCCCCCATCCCACTACAGGGAACCCTACAACTTGCCCCACATCCCATCATAGGGAACCCTACAATCTGCCCCCCATCCCACCACAGGGAACCCTACAACCTGCCCCAACACAGCTCTGTATCACAGCACCCATCCTTTAGGACCTGCTTTTTAAGGGCCTTTTATTATGGCATGTGCCAGCAGACAAGGGAAGAGCCCCCGATGCCATCTATCTGGACTACAGCAACGTCTCCATAACATGACGGAATCACTGAATAGCAGAATGGTTCAGGTTGGAGGGGATCTTAAAGACCACCCAGTTCCAACCCCAATGCCACGTGCAGGGCTGACGGCCACCAAACCAGGCTGCCCAGATCTCCACCCAACTGGCCATGAATGTCCCCAAAGCACCCACATCCCCCTAATTCTTCTCTGCAGGGCTGCTCTCAGTGAGTTTTTCTCCAGCCTGGACTCCTATCTGGGATTGCCCCAACCCAACACCCGGCGCTTGGCCTTGTTAAGCTTCCTATTCAAACACACTATGCTAATAGCATCTCATCGTGCTTTGGTTTGCCTACAAATTAGAGGTACATACAGATCTAAAAGCCCAGAGCTGCACTCCCAGCCTCCTAACATATGCCAAGCCTTGGAGTTAAGCTCATCTTTTGGTAGGGAGGACTTGGGGCATGCGAGACCAATTGCTCAGCCTCTGCTTGGAATGCAGCCATATTCTGCCCATGCAGGTCCTGTTTCCCCATGGTCTGCTCCCACTGACTCTTTGCAGCCAGACTTCTGGACGTGGATTTTTATGGGGTCCACCTCCCGGGATTTGGTTGAAGCAATGCTTTGCTCTTCAGAATAGATCATATTGGACAGACTGTCTCACGCCGAGAGATGAAAAGCGCTGCATCCCCCAGTGTAACGTTCTGCGGGAGGATGAGATTCCAATTGTGGTCTGCTGTCTTGAATTAGCTTTGAAGGAGGAAGGCAGCAAGTGATTGGACTCCAAAGAGAGGTTCAATACTGTCTCCAAAGCTGCCCTCAACAACCTGGAAATCAATTCTGGGCACGAGCTGCGGTGCATTAGCAACCTGTTACATCAACTTCCTGAGCAGGGCTCGTCAACATCATGAAATATTAACATTGATTTAACTGCCTTGAACAGGTAGTAATTCAGTGGTAGGAATTCAGTGGCATTCAGGTAGTAATTCATGGCAGGGCATGAGGAGCTTCTGCAAAATGGAGGCCCCCTCAGGAGGATGCTTTTTGCACAAGCTCAGTACCACGCTCTGCACCCCAGCACTGAACTTTGCCCAAACAGCACCATTAGGGGAAGTTTTCTCACCACTCTGAGCTTCCCAAAGCTCTCTGCCCTATGGCCTTAAAAAGTCTTCCAGAAACAAGCACAAGGAATATGACCTCTGCATCTGTAGAGAGGCAGTTCTGCTATGGACCACTCAGCGGCCCGCACCCAACCCACAGTACAGTTCTATAACACCAAAGACCCCAGCTGACATCCAGGCTGCCAGACAGGCTTCATTTTCAACAGCTCTTCCTTCCTGAACTGAATGTGTTTATGGCTCCTGATAGATGCTTCCTCATTGTGTGCAGCTCATTTTGATGCACTTGATAGGGAATTTGAAGTCTCAAAGACACAAAATGCTAAGTAAATCATGCAAAATCCAGCTGCTGGCAGACAAAGCCTACTGAGTCAGACTCTGCCCACCCTCAGCAAGTTTGCTCACGGTATGAAGCTGGGTTGAGACACCAGAAGGCCTTGATGCCATTCAACAGGATGTGAAGGGCTGGACAGAGAGGAAGCTGGTGGGGTTCAACAAGAGGAAACGCAGAGTCCTGAACCTGGGGAGGAACAGCTGAAGCATCAGTACAGGTGGGGGGCTGAGCTGCTGGAGAGGAGCTCTGCAGAGGAGAACCTGAGGGGTCTGGTGGGCAGAGGTTGAGCATGAGCCAGCAGCGCGCCCCTGTGCCCAAGAACGCAAAGGGAACCCTGGGGTGCATCATGTAGAGTGTGAGCCCTCAATGAGGGCAGAAGCTTCTCAGTGGCATGCAGCAATAGCACAAGGGGCAGAAAACGGAACACAGGAATTTCCACACTAACACAAGGAAGACATTCTTTACTCAGAGAGGGTGACAGCACTGGAACAGGCTGCCCCAAGAAGCATCCTCAGGAGTCTCCTCTGGAGATACACAAGACATGTCTGGATGGGATGCCCTCCTGTGTGACCTACTGCAGGCAACCTGCTTCAGCACGGGGGGGTGGACTGAATGATTCTACAGATCCCTACGCCTACAATTCTGTAATTCTCTTCAGATTCGGGGCCAAAGAGAAGCACACCACCTGGTCCTGTGTCCCAGCAACACACCATCTCCTTGCTTAAACAGGGCCTCATAGAGCTCTGGACAGGATACCAAAAATCTTAATTTAGTTAGTATTCAAATTGAATGCGTCTTGATGCCCCAGAGAGGTGAGAACTCGTCCGTTTGTGTGGGGAAGCACCAAAGAGCATCTATTAGGCAGAGAAGTGCCAAAGAACAATGTACAAGTAGGTGTCAGAGCAATGTTTATACCCCAACATCAGTACCAGCTATGGGCAAACCGCACAGGACTCACAGATGGAACATTAGATTTAACATGCACAAATAGGTGGGAACTTTGTGGACGCTGTATGAATGTTAAGTTCTTTCCTATGAGAGCGGTGAGGTGCTGGAACAGCTGCCCAGAGCGGCTGTGATGCCCCGTCCATCCCTGGAGGTGTTCAAGGTCGGGTTGGATGGGGCCCTGGGCAGCCTGGGCTGGTGTGAAATATGGAGGCTGGTGGCCCTGCGTGTGGCGGGGGGTTGGAGCTTCGTGATCCTTGAAGTCCCTTCCAACTCAGGCCTTTCTGCGATCCTATGATGTTCCTATGTTAACCGTACATAACAAAGGCGATTTATCTCTGGGATATGCATGCTTTGTGAAGGGATCCCCACACACCCAGTGCTGTAATAAACCAGCCGTGGCTTTATGAACTATCATTTACCCAAGGCCCAGCACAGCTCAGCGCTGCCCTCCACTCCCTGTGAGAAGCTGTGGCCGCCATGAGGCCTTCCCTCAGCTTCCTCTGCTCCGGGCCCAACGCACCGAGGGGCCTTAGCACTCCTCACAGCCGTGCCTTCACGCCCGCCCCCATTTTGTAGCCTGATCTCCCCACAGAACTGACAAATCAAGGCGGCTGAGCGCAACGCTCCCACACGCTCCGGTCGGCAAGAACGCACTGAGGCATCTGAGCGTGCGGCCCTATCTCCGGGCGAACAACGGCCGCGCGCTCGCTGATAGGCTGTTCTCCCGCCGATGAGGGCGGGCTGAGTGCCAGCGTAATTTCTCATTCGCTATACCTTGGCGGACGAAGGCCAATAGAAACAAACCGCAGTTACCATGTGACCGGCAACGGCGTCCGTTGAGCCGCGTGGAAAAGAAAGGCGGTCACGTGGCGCGGGGAGGTGTGAGAAGTAAGTCGGCGTCTCATTGGTCGGCGCGCTGAGGAGCTGGCCAATCCCGTTGCGCGCGCGGAGCGGGGCGGGCGGTTGCTCCTCTCTGAGGTAACGGCGCCTCAGAACTGTTGGGGCGGCGGCGGCGGGGGGGGGGAAGAGAGCGGGCGGTGGGCAGCGCTGTGTCAGCCGCGGTCTGCGGGCAGCATGGAGGTGAGGGGCATCGCACCGGACTGGGGAGCGGCTCAGGGGGCTGCGAGGCGGGGTGGAGCGGTTGGGCTGCGGAAATGTTCCTGTTAGAACGTCATCGACTGGTTGAGGCTGCCGGTCACCGAGCGGAGCTGCGGCCCTGTGCCTCTGTCAGGGAAGTTCCCTGAGATTCCGTGTGGGAAAAGGGCTGTGTGTGGAGGCAGGGGGTTGCAGCCGGCCGAGGCTCCTGCTGCTGGTGTGTTTTCTCATTGTTTGCTGTTTTGAGATGAAAAGCCATACAACTGCACAACCAAAGGAGAAGTGTGCTCGTAATGTGTCTGAGGGTACCAGTACTGGTGCTGGTAAGTGGGGAGGTTGTCCTGTGGCCACGTTGTCATCCTGTAGAGATACAGATGGAGGAGTGCTTGTTCAGAATGGTGTCAGAGCTGTGGAATTGGGCTTTCTGAATTTAATAAGGATTTCAGAATGGAAAAGGTGATGAAAGAGAACTACGAGGAGCTGAGGGAACTGAGGCTGTTTGGGCTGGAGAAAAGACTGAGAGGAGAACATATTGCTCTCCACAACTGCCTAAAAGGGTGGGGGGTGTTGGGCTCCTGAGGGATCTGGAGGTGTTGGATCGTAGAATAGTCACAGGATAATCTGAACTGGAAGGGATGCTTAAAGGCCATCTGGTCCAGCTGCCCTGCAGTGAGCTGGGACACCGTCAGTGCTCAGACCCCATCCAGCCTGACCTTGAGTGTCTCCAAGGACGGGTTGTCCACCACCTACTGTGCCAGAGCCTCATCACCCTTACCGTAAAAACCTTTTCCTTTTGTATTATAAAAAAAGGGTGGCCAGAAGGGACAGGGAGGTGATCGTCCCCCTCTGCTTGGCTCTTGTGAGGCCCCATCTGCAGCGCTGCATCCAGGCCTGGGGCCCCCAGCACAGGAAGGATGTGGAGCTCTGGGAGCGGGTCCAGAGGAGGCACTGAGATGAGCAGAGGGCTGGAGCAGCTCTGCTGTGAGGAAAGATTGAAGGAACTGGGCTTGTTCAGCTTGGAGAAGAGAAGGCTCTGGGGAGACCTCATTGTGGCCTTCCAGTACTTGAAGGGAGCGGATAAACAGGAGGGGGAACGGCTGTTTGTGAGGGTGGGTGGTGATAGGACGAAGGGGAATGGTTTTAAAGTGAGACAGGGAGGTTTAGGTTGGATATTAGGAAGAAGTTTTTGACCCAGAGGGTGGTGAGGCACTGGAATAGGTTGCCCAAGGAGGCTGTGGATGCCCCATCCCTGCAGGGCCAGGCTGGATGTGGCTCTGGGCAGCCTGGGCTGCTGGTTGGTGACCTGCACACAGCAGGGGGTTAGAACCAGATGAGCGTTGTGGTCCTTTTCCACCCAGGCCATTCTGTGATTCTATATCTAGTCTAAATTTGCCCTCTTTTAGTTTGAAACCGTTTCCCCTTCTCCTGTCACAACTGACCCTGCTGGAGAGTCTGTCCCCTTCTTTCCCATAGCTCCCCTTTAGATACTGACAGGCCGCTCTCAGCTCTCCCCAGAGCCTTCTCTTCTCTGGGCTGCACAGCCCCAGCTCTGCCTGTGCTCACAGGGAGTTGTTCCATCCCTTGGTCTGGATGGGATGCACAGAGATTGGTGTCAGGCTGTGCCAGGGGACGTTGAGGTTGGGTGTTAGGAAGGGTTTCTTCATGGAGTGGGTGGTTGTGCACTGAAGGGGCTGCCGAGGGAGGAGGTGGAGTCTGCAGCCCTCGCACTGTTTGGGGTGCGTATAGCAGTGGGGCTGGTGGGTCAGGCAGGAGGTTGGACTTGGTGAACTTTCCTACTGAAGTGACTGTAGGTGCTACAGTTATGTTCTAAATATTGCACCAGTAATATCACTGCTTTATTTCTCAGCTGTGTTTTTTTTTTTTTAGCTAGTCAATTTTAACTTTAATTCTGTTGTGTGCCTCAGCATTCTGAAAAGGGGAAGAAAAACCCGAGGTTCTTGCTTTGTTTTCATTGCCTTTTCCCACTGGGCAACTATTTCTGAGCACATCCAGGTAGATGATGGGGAGAAGGGTGTTTCTTAGGGGGAAGAATCCGCAGATAAGTTAGTTAAATAAGTTACTTACGCCAATGAGATCTACACTTCCCAGGTTTATGTATAATTATGTCCTTCTACCACTTTTTCCACCTCATGTTTTGTAGCCCAAAGTTGTGTGCAGAGGAGGCAGCTGCTGTTGGAGCAGTGCAGAGGCTGGCAGCAGGCTGGCAGATGCGTTCAGCAGTGTGATGGCAGAGTCTGGCTCGCATGGCTGCTACAAACCACAGGTTCAGTTGGTTATAAATAAAATTTGTATGTCTCTGTAAGTGTTTGGGGTGTTTGTAAACAAAGTGGCCAAAAATTTTGTTGCTGATAATGCATGAATCAAATGCTGTAACTTATAAGTGTAAGGTTCAGCCGAAAAGACAGGAACTTAAATGTAGTCACAATAAGGCTGTTCACCTGTTGTGTATTTCACCTTTTGTTGTCTCTTGTAATTTTTTGCCCAATACCATCGGCTGCGTTGTGATCGATTCTGAAATTTTCTCTGTCATCGCTGCCGTACTCAAAATTTCAAGAGAACTCCCCCATGAGAGAGATTTTAATTGGAGCAGTGCTGCAGAATGACGCAGGACCTTCTCCCCATCTTTCCTTCTCTCTGGTAACCTCTGTAGTGCAGGAATTCCAGATCAGCCTTCGGCTTTGTTCATTTGGGGCTTTTTCTCAGTCCACTGACTGAACATCACAGCAGAAGGGGGCTGACAGTAACGGAAAGAAGGAAAGAGTAGATGAGTCCATTGACCTTCTACATTTATGAGGAAGAGTGACAGAAGACAGATGTTTATGTAGAAGGCTGGTAAATAGGTGAGAGGGAGCATGAGCAAATGGGGGGGGGGGAGGAGAAATTAGGACTTTAGCTGGAGATGTGCTAAATCTAGCTGAATACATCTGGAAGGAGTTAACTGTTGGCATACTGAAACATGGAAGCAATTAGAGCCAGCAGAGGGAAATGGGTTTAGAGTAAAGAAAGTGTACTCATAGAAGTTATCTGTACTGAGCTGACCTGGGAAAAGAGTGATGTGAAGAATGTAGCAGTTGGAGGTGCCTATGGGAAGAGCAAGAATAGTGAAAACATGGGGGAAGTAAAGAGACGTGGCAGCAAAACCAAGAGGTTGTGACTGAGAGTTGAGTTTAAAATCAAAAACACCACAAAAAAAAGTGAGGAGGGAGGGAGGGGGTGAGAATCTATCGAAGAAATATTTAAAGAAGGACTCAGTGTGGAGTGCTACATATGAAGGAGAATGTGGTGATGAGGAAGATAGTGTTTCAGTTTGTTTTGTTCTTCTGCTAGTATCAACATTTGTAGCAAAGTGAGGAAGAAATTACTATTGTTAGGAAAACTGAGAAGGAGAAGCTTCAGCCTCCCAGCACTTGTTGGAGGGGCAGAGAGGTGTCCAAACGTTCACGTAGAGCAGCTGAGCAGGAGCTGCTTGGTCCGACAGTCGGAAACGCTGTGATAGGAAAATCATTACATCTTTTCATTTTGCATTTCGTAGGCCTAGCTTTTTGCACAGGTAGGAGTCTGAAATGAAAACCCTTTCCCAGTGCCTTCAGGAATACAGCCTGGAAGTCAACAGGAGAGTGGCACTGTGGCACTATGCCCAAAACACATGGTGTGCTTGTTATGGTCAGCTGGTTGCTCCACCAGTGAAGTCATTTAGAACCTTGCAGAATGAAGAAACGGCAATTTAATATTACAATTTATATTATTTCATATTGAAATCCATGTTTCTATTGTCTGTAAAATGCAGAATGAAGAAAACGTAGACCCACCTCAGACCTACAGCTCTTCCCTCTCGACACCAGAATTCTCTGCAGCCGGGGACTCCTCCCTTCTGTACACAGCGTGGTCTGTGTGTGGAGATGACAGCAAGCAGCCCGCTGCTCCTCAGATGAACGTGAAATCCAGGTAGTCAGTTCTGAGTGGGTGATGGGTCGTCTTGAAGGCGATTGTTCTGTTTGTTTCTTTAACTTAATGAACTGTTTTAAATGAACTGACCCATTTGTTTTCAGAATTCAAATTGAAAGGAATGATTATGGCAGCGAAGCAGATTTATATGAGCTTGTGTCTAGCATCTTGGAAGAGCAGGATAAATCCCAGCCGTATTGTGCTGAGGGGTGAGTATGCTGTCATGCAAGCACTTCTGGCATTCTCACTGCTGACAAAAACTGCCCTCACGAGCTCAGCCTGTGCTCTCTTATTCACCCTCACATCTCCTGTTAGCAAGCCCTCCTCCTCTGCATTTTCCTTTCCTCCCCCTTAATCTGATAATGTTTTACTTGTGACAGTACCATGGTAGCTTTTGGTTTTCTGGTATTTACAGAATTTTTTTATTGGAAGTTTTTAAATAAATCTTTAAGCAGCCTGGAAGGGCCGTATTCAGGTAGATCTCCTTCAGTATCATGACTGAGTTCAGACCTGAGGTTTCATTCTTAATTTCAGTCCACAGAAGGAATGCACAAAAGAGGAAATAGTGCTCCTTCGTGCTCTCCTGAATTGACACGAGGGAAGAGTTCTATGAAGAATGAGTTTTCCCTGATGTCTGTGCAACCTAAGTAGTGCTTGCAGACCAAAATGTCAGATTTATTATTCCTATGTTCTAATGCTGAAATAAATCATTAGATAGCCTGAATCTGACTATTCTAGTTCTCACAGATGAGGAAGGGAGCCCAGTTCTTGTGGTTCACAAGCCACTCACCCTTTGTCTTCCCCAGACAGTTCTGGTTTTTGGATGTGTGCTGGCTGATGTGGCCAAAGTGAGGTTCTAAACAAAGTCAGTCTTGATCAGAAGGACTTACTAATTGCTTTACATAGTTTTCAGCACTGTCAAATCTAAACAAAAATCCAATCTGGGCTGCAGTGCATTCCAGCTACAGTTCCACTTTTTCACTTGGTCTGATTACATAATGATTGCTCTATTGTTAATCCATAGCACTTAGTAGAAGGAAAGGACGTGCCTGTTTTTAGTGAGTTGATTTAAATGCAGGAAGCAGCGTAAGCCAGTGTAAAATGCAGGTGATTCTGAAGCAAAAAGCAGCATGAGGCACAGAAGCAGTTTGTGTAGAGAACTTGGACGTGGCTGTGAAGGGTTACGGGGAGTTCAAGTCGTGATGGTCTTAATCTACTCTATCAGGAACATGGAGATGATGGTAAATCCTTTGGTAGGACTGAGTGCGCATCACTTGGTACGAACACACCGCCTGCAGCTCACAGGCACTGTATGTGTATCAGTTGTTCAGGCAAACCAGAATCAGCTCTCTAGTCTAGAGTTATAGGAAGATAACAGGCAGAGATAGGAGGATGAAGAGGTGACAATAGTTGGTAATGTTTAAAGTAAGTGATTCTTTCCATAGTGAAGAGAAATCGTTGGGAGTGAACTGGTCTTTAAGACTTCTCTCCCCATTTGGGAATGGAGGAGCACTGCAGATGGAATCTAACACTAATGTGTGCTTCTTGCTTTTGCTAAGGAGTTGCTCTTCCAACTTCAAGTCGGTGTGGTCCATGAATGCTACGAGAGTCACAGACCATCACTACCTGTTGTCAGAAACTAAAAGACCACTTGCTGCAGCTGTTTCCCAGCAGAGTTTTTACAGTAGTGAATCAACATCTGCTGCTGAGAAACAGTACTTGCAAAGTGGTAATCTTGCACCACAGCAAAAAGCAGAGGAATGTTATCATGGATTTCCTGCTGCAGACCTCGAGGAGCAGCGCTTGTGCGCTTCTAGGAATGATTGTGCCAACTGCTGCAACATGCAGGCTAATGAGAATATTAAGACAACACCTGTGTGTCAGAGCTATCCGTGTGTGAAAAGCACCTTCACGCCTCCTGCTGCTTACTTGGAAGCAATCAAGGACTCAGGAGCTGATGCTTACTCCTACAGAAGAGAGAATGCGTGTCCCAAAGGAGCGGATGCACAGCTGCAACAAAAGCAGGCAGAAACACTCTCACAGTTTCAAAGATGCAATGAAAATGCTGATTATGGTAGATATGCTGAATATTCTCATTTTACCAAAGCAAAGCCTACCAAGAGCATCAACTGTAGCTTCCAAGAAAGTAAAAAAATAGTAAGTGAAATGATTGAAGCATCATCTCTGGATGTAGAACCCTATTCTAAATTATTTCAATTCAAATCAGGTACTCAGAGAAAAATAGAAACGATTCCAGATCAGCAAAACTTTACATTCACCAAGGCTGCAGGACTCCTATCAGAAAAGCAGTTTGCAAATGAGCCTCTATTCTGCAGTGATCTGGGGCAAAAATTTGAGTATGGACTGAATTCTCTTACAGCTTGTCCGGGGAACAGTGACTGTGCAAACGGTGTGGATAAGCCACAGTTTTCCAAGTCTGATCTTCAGAATCCTGAGTACTGCAAACCACTTCCATTATTACCAAACTCAGCAAACTTGTCAGCAGGTGCCAGTGTAAGGCAGGCTTGGATGAACTTCCAAGCCAAACCCGCTGTCCCACCTCAGAGTCCAAGCATGGTGAAACTGAATAATCGTTTATCTACTTTACAGAAAAATTCCAGTCTCCCTAATGACTTCTTGCAGTTATCCTCTTCAAATGTTCCTTTAAATAGTAATTTATCTCACAAGAACTGTCAAGATAATTCTTTGTTCTTCTCGAGTCTTGATTTTGGTTTTAACGCTTCAGAACGAGCTCAGTCGGCTGCTCTAATGGAAGCACTGGCAAAGACTGGGGAAGAAAACCTCATTGAGTTTTTAAGTGACAAGAAATTAATGCAACCAGATAGAGGCAGCTCAACTCAGCAGCTGGGGACCCTTGAAAACCTGAACAAGCACTGTTTCCAGTTGAAGCCACAGAGTGGGCATTATGATGTGGAAGGACAAAAGCACTCAGACAGGCTGTTGCAGAACGCGTACCAGGATTCGGTGGAATCTCAGGGTCAGCTCAACCTCAGGCAGGGAAATGGAGGTAATAGTGCTGTCAATCCCACCACTCAGGCATCAGGCTTTGCCAACAGCTGTGTGATGGCTGACTGGAAGCATAACCATCAGCTTGGTTCAGCTGCTGTGCCCTTGAGATCTGCTCGTCCATTTGGCCGCCTGGTTGTCCCTCTGATGGAATCCTACAGCATGTTCTCCAGTGACAGCTTAAATTGCTTCTATCCTTACGTTAACGATTTGATGTGCGATGTACCGGCGCTGGGATATCAAAAGCAAGTTAAAATGCACAGTGGGACTGCCAGGGAACTCCGTGTTAAACTGGAAGAGTGTTACGAACAGTGCAGAGCTTTGGAGAAAGAAAGGAAGGAGGTAAAAAATATTTATTAGTATTCCCTGTCACAGATCTGATCACACTCGAAGGTGAGACCAGTTAGAGAACATGGGAAATCCTCACTAGTAAGAGTTGGAATAATGGGATTTGAGAGAGAAGAGTTTCCCCATGTATTTGAGACTGAAAAGAGAAGTTCTGTTGGTTGGTAGCCTGATTGGAGCATAGTGAATGTTGTGCTTACACCAAAATTCAGTGATGTTTTCAGCCTCTGCACTGGGGCCTGGAAGGGTATATTGGGTGGCTAAAAAATAGGAATTACATTGCAGCCCAAGGAGAAATGTATCTGAAAACTTTCAAAGCAAATCTATTGATTATATTTCAAATTAGGACTAAACTTCAGGCCCTTGAAGAATTAAAATAATGCCCTCTATTCTAGTTCTCTCCTTCCCACCTCCAGTTTGCCTGAAGTTTAAAGCCTAATATGTACTGGAACAGGCTCCTTTTTTTCCCCCAGAAACAAGCTGAAGAAATATAATAATATCGAAACACATAAAAGAAAAAGCTTCAGACAATTCTGTATGGAGCAGTTTCCATGTTTAATGCAATTGCCCTTTTTGTTAATAGCATAAGTGAGTGCCTCAGTCCATTGTTAAGTGTAAAATCTGTCTTGATTTCACCAGTTTAGGTGGTATGGAGACTCAGAAATGATCTGGAACCACTATTTGGTGTGAAGGAACCTTAATCAAATGTTAGCAGGGGGCAGTGGCAGCTGGCCCTTTGCTCCTTGTCTTTGTGGAAGCTGTTGTGTCAGTCCAGTGGAAGAAATTGAATGGAGATGTAACAGATTTTTGCCAGAGCATTGCCTGACAAAAGCCAGTCATTGCTTTGGATACAGTGGTTAGGGGGAGGCAGGGCTCAACTTGAGAAGGGGAGGTTGATGTCTGTAGTAAAAGTAAAGGGCAAAAGAGGAGGAGCTGAGATGTAGGTGGCAAGTAAATAAAACCACTTTATCTTGTGATAATTGCTCTATTTGTAGCGCTTTGAGTAAACTGGTTGTTGATTTGAAAGAGGTGATTTTCACACCAAATGGTTAAATCCCAAATTAAATCCACGTTATCTACTTAAAAAATCCAAAACCCTAAGGGGAAAAAGCTGCATGTCTTAAGCTTCTTGCTCCTGAAGCAAAGCACGCCTCACAACTGCTGTTCTGAAGGAGATGATCTTTTCGTTTTCCTGCAGACTGAATCAGCTCTTGCTAAGAGTTACCCAGGGAAAAGTATTTCCAGTAATAACAACGCTCCAGTTCCAAGGCTGACATCAAACTCATCAAAAGTTGATCGCTTGATTGTGGATCAGCTACGTGAACAAGCCAGAGTGAGTTGTAAAAAGATTGTAAAAGTCTGTTGAGTTTATTACACAGAGTACAGTAGAAGATACACGTTTGTCAGAGCAGCTTTTCTCCAGATGGTTTTGTTCTTCAGGGCTATGCAGGAAATATTTCAGCAGTCCCTGCTGGGACCTTTACAGCTCCAGGTTCACCCCAGGTCTTAGCAGGGAACCCTGGGTATCTCAGGCTCACAGTTACAGATGTCCAGGCCAGGACAGTTTGTTTCCTACTACAGAGCTGTGCGTGCAATGCCAGAAACCAACCAGCTGGCCAAACTGCTTGCACAGCTTTAAGATATCCCTGCATTCTGAGCTGTTGGGCACCTCTTGCTCAGCAGAGAAATGTTCATTACAGCTTTGCACTCACTATATTAGAGGAGGCACCTGTGGGGGGGGAAAAGGAAACAAACATATTTATTAATGTTTTTAAGACATTATGATGCATATTTGCATAACAGAGCTGTATTTGTTAGTGAGGAATGGGTATTTGTGCAACTTCAGCTTGAATGTCTGCACTGTTAATTTGTTTTTTAAGCTTAAAACAGGCATAGGCTGTAAGTCTTGTGCCTTTTGAGCTGCGTGTGGCTCTGTGGCCAAATGATGGTGCCAGTGTGCAGCATGGTGCTGCCTGTGCAGAATCCTGTAAGGGAGACCAGAGGGAGGAGGTGAATGCAAACAGAGCAGATCTGTGCTGCCACAGATGGTGGTGGGCTTGCTTCTGGGCTGGGAGACCAAAGCCAGGCTGCCTGTGCTGCAGAAGGAAAAGAGATGTGGGCTGAGCAGCAGAGGTGCTGAACCTGTCCCTGCAGGAGGATGAAAGGCAGAGGCTGCTGTTCTGAAAGATGCTGGTTCTTGGAGGAACAGACAGAGCTCAGCTCCCAAGGCAGCAGTGCTAAGGCTCAGCCTTTCTTACCAGTCGCACACAGGTGAAATAAGCCATGGACCCACGCTGGCTTACTGCCTGCTGGGATCAGCCTTCTGCAGCTGCCTCTTTTCTTCCTACAGCTGAGTAGAGAGCAGAGTGAAAATGTATCCACAGGCTGAAGTCTTACTGCAATTTTCCTGAACTTTGGAAGAACAGTGTAAGGGAACTACCTCTAATTTCAGATGGCCTGTCCTCATCTTTAAGACTGTGCTTAAAGGAGGGCTTAATCTTGTCTAGCTATGTAAGGAACCAACCTTCAGAATAAAGAACCTCGAATGCCTATTACACAGCAGCTGAAAAGTAGTTTCAAGGATGCTCAAAAGCACAGTAGGCAGTTGAACGTAGATATGTAGCATCAAAAAGTGCAGTGACAGCCAAGGAGAAAAACTGGTACAAAGGCTTGAGTGAAAGCTGAAGTGGCCGGATGTGGGATTAACTCTTGGTAGCATAGAACCTCTAGTTAAAACCCTCTTGGTGCTCACAGACGTTTTTCCATTTCTCATTTGAGACTCTCATTTACAGCTGCTCTTATTTCCAGAACAAAATGTAGCTGAAGAAGAGACAATAGCTTCCTTCACTGTGCCAGTCAGTAGCTGTTAACAGCACTTAAACTAAGATCTACCCTGTACAGACTCTCATCTCCTTTGGGTCTGGTAAATCTCCAGCTCCTCTGTAAGTGCAGAATGCCACTGCGGAATGTGCTGCGGCTGGATGTTCAGTCTCACCTGTTGAAGTTTTCATAAGTAAAACACAATAGTCCCTGATGGACACATGTCACTGTGTGATAAACAGTCATCAAAGCTGGACCTGAAACTTCAGTCCTTATTCACTGGTGTGTAAGGGAAGCTGCTGGCTTCCTGCTGCTCCCACTGAGGGATCTGAGTGAGTGAGCAAACAAGCCCTGTGGCAGTCAGAGGGGAGGAGGTGGGAAGTTGAGCATTTGAGCCTTTAGTGCTTCTCCTTGGGCTCCAGGGCAGCCCAGCTTTCACTCTTGTGGATTTTGATTTTACTACATGTTGGTTCTCCCTGGCTTGTTGTAAAGAGTGCAGGCATTTGACTTGCTGCAGTGGGTGCATTAGGTGCGAGCATGGTACCTGAAAGCCAGATCTTGGAGAACCTAACTTCTTCTGCAGGTCTGGATGTCGCTGTAGCACCTGACAATCCTGGCAGGCCATTTTTGTATTGTTAAGTCCAACCATCAACAACTCTAAGATAAGAAATGACTGCCAGGTTCATCTTTCTTCGTTTTACTTGCTTACATAATCCTGCCGTGCCACTCCTTGAAATTTGTCCTTCAGAAGCCACACTAGTGATTTCCAAACGTTAGCAGCTTTTGTTTCCTCTCCCAGTGACTGATTCCTCAGTTGTTTATGTGAAATTCACCCTGCTCCCTTCCTTTTTTTTTTTTTTGTTATTATTATTTTTTACTCTATAAATGTGGGTTGTTATTTTGAGTTTACTGTTTGCTGCTGCTGCCACAGAAACCTGTGTAATTTATTAATGCCTGCAGTTTTTTTCCAGGCTTTCACAAGATGTAAGGGGAGGCAGGACTATCCTGTCAGCAGGCGCTTGCTCTTCCTGAATGCTCTGCAAAGCCCGGTGTCAGGGAGCCTTGCTGTTGTGTGTGCTACTGCCAGAACAACTGTCTTGGCCTGCAGCCTGCTCTGAGGAGACTTGAGGCGAGTTGGACGAGTTGTCCTGCCTCACATGCTCTGTTTCCCAGCCTGTTGTTAGATAAACCGAGCATTTCTCCTTTTCTTGGGAAAGCCTCCAGTCCTTCTGTTGTAAGGAAGCATCAAGAACTTGGCTTTTTGTTGTGCTCCCAGCCCCTGTTTGTTTGTTTGTTTGTTTTTTCACTTATTAATCACCAATAAACATTACATGGGAATTCTGTAGCTTGTATCTGCAGACAAGGAGCCAGGTTCTCCAGAGGCCTATGAGCCTCAGCTGAGGAATCACTCACCAAAGGAAAATTCTTAGTAATGTGTTATAAGATAAACAAGGCAGCAAAAGTGCAGATTTTCATTTCTCTGAAGAAAACAGTGATTTTTGAGTGCTTATGCTTAATATCTATCCTGAAAGTTAGCCTATGGGTGTGGATACAGCAGCTGTTGGCAGTCCAAGCTGCTCTCCCCTGCTGATGTTGGCTTTGCACTGGCACAGGGAAATCGCCTGGGTGAAAACTGGGCAGCCTCTGTGGGATTCGTTCTCACCCAGGTGGCTGCAGCAGTGCTGATGGAATGTAAGCAACAGAAATGTAGGTCAAAATGTTGTCAGGGAAACCACCTGTTACGAGGTTGTCCCAGAGTTGTGATATCCATTATTAACTGGTGAGCTGGGTGTCTTGGTGTTGTAACATTTTGCTGTTCTGTGCACGCCTATTTTACAGCTTTGTTTTTGGAGAAGAAAGAATTCCAGCTAAGAATTTTAACTGCTTCACCTATAGCTTTATGAACGGTTCCCAAAACAAAATAATGGTTACAGTTAATCTTTTCTTCCTTGCTTTTCATGGAAGTGTAGGTGAGTACAGCTTGAGCTCTTGTAACTTGTGTCAAATGTTCATTAGGTCGTGACTTTACTGGGGAAAATGGAGCGCCTTCGCAGTTCTCCCCTTCACGTCAACATTTCCACTGCTCTTGATAAACATCTGGAAGTGATTCGTGTTGTGCAGATGCGTAGAAAATATGAGATTGTAAATGCTTCCCATCGACCAAAGCAAGGAGCTCCCAGGTGCCAAGATGACCGAGGTATGACTGAGCTGGCATACGTAATGAAGTAGCTGCAAAAGTCTGTGTTAAAATGTCTGAGAGTTTGGATGCTACAGTTTCATTTTGTTTTACAGCCAGTTATAATTTGAAGTTATTTTTCAGCTCTGAGTGAAGCAGGCCATCTTTTCTAGGTGATGAGACAAGTTAAATCAGTTTTGATTGCATTTATTCAATCAATTATGTAATGCAGCTTGTCACTGGAGATGATTTTAAGCTGTTGCCTCATTCTCTCTGTCCCTGGTAATGCTGTAACCATTACCTCTGTAGCTCTGTCTGTATCTTAATGTTGAACCTGTGAAGAGTGATCAAGGTGTCCTTAAGTTATGAATGCACTTTTTAAGCATTGCTAGTGAAGACTGGCAAAAAAATCCCAACAAGTAATGTTTTGGATGGATATGCAAAGATGTAACTGTCGAGAATGGTTTTATTCTTCGTGGTATCCAAAATATGCAGAATGTTCAGCTTAACCTCTCAGGAGTGCACAGGCAGAATGGCAGCTTCTTTCCTCTTTTTGTTCCCAGATGTAAGAATAAAGCCCTGCCACCTGTGATGCTCTGCTCCATGGCTTTGTGATGGAAGCATTGTTACAGTTCTGACACTGCTCTGTTCATCTTCTGCCTCCTTTCCAAAACTGAGTGAGATGGATGACTTTATGCCTTTTGTGTTTCCCGTCATGCAGTTCTACAGTTCTCAAGATTACTTCAAAAGATACTCTAACAATTTTCCTTCTCACTTCTTCAGGCATTTTTGTTTCTCTTTATCTTGAAGGTCATGTAACATTTTTGATCTTTAAGCCCATGAAAATAATTGGCACTGGCTTTAGTGCTACACCTTAACCAGGTCAGTGAGCTCTTTGGAACTGAGTAGACAAGAAAACAACTGGCTGTCTGTCATGGTTTGCAGGCCTGCTCCCTGGCCCAGCTCCTCTAGGGAGAGAAGAGGAGGTGGCCTTGCACAGCAGGATCTGATCATCGAACCAGACGGGCTGTGCTTTCTACTTCTGCTTCTCCTCTGCCACGCTGGCTGGCTGTGAGATTGTCAGCCTGTTGTAGCAACCGGTGAGACATTCAAATGTTAGAATACTCAGCAACTACCTTTGCTGCCTGTTTGGGAGAGCTTTGAGGAAAATGCCTCAAACTGTGCATCTCCTCTCTTTGCCAGAGCTTCCTTGTTAGTGTGTGAGTTCTGTGAGTTTTGTTCTGTTTGAGGAAGGGTCTCCCTCAGCTCCACCTTGTTCCCATGGCACCTTTATATTCTATCTGATACGATACTGACTCCCTTACAAAGCAGAGTCTGACCGTTGTGTCCTGTGTTCTAGGAGATCTGATCTAAACAAAACTTGTACTTGAACCATGGCCTCATTTTCTCCTAGTTAACTCTTTTGTTTGGACACAGATTTGCTTTGTTGGGTAGCAGGTAGATCTGGCTGCCCCATGGCGAGTCTGAAAGATTCTGCTACTACACACAAGAGTTGCAGAACTGTACACGAAATCTGGCAGTTGTTTGTAAATGGTTTTGACCAGCTAATGAAGGAAGTTCTGCAAGAAATCATGATGATGAGAAGGTTTTTCCTGACTGCTATTTGCCACCTAGATCAATTCAAAGCCATTTGTAACCATCCCTCTGTTGCCTGAGATTTGATGTTCAGGATCTCTCAAAATAATCTAGATGTTACAGATGATCTTTTGAGGACAGAAAAGACCTCTTTAATGTCTGCAGCTCTTGGATACTGCATCCACAGGCTTTAAAACAACTCCTCCTTATTTTGGTGAGATTTTCTCTTATTACCTGGTAGTGACCCAAATACCAGCTGTATCTTTCTGCTTTGAGATGTGCATTTCTGTGTCACTTGTTTCTTACATTCTTCTGATGGTTGAGGTGATACCATTTCTGTGGGCTGTTCTTTCACAAAGCTTGATGTGAAAAGCACGATCTTGAACGCTCAAAGGATGGCAATTCTATCCTCCTGTTCTGCATTCTGCCCTTGATTTCTCCAGAATTATCATTACAAATATTACCTTGAAGAATTCTTTGGGTAGTTGATGTTCGTGTTGCACGAATGGACTTACTCCCTTATTCTTCCTGGTTACCTAAATCAGCTTTCTCTGTCACTCCTTCCGTGAGCTTAGCAGTGGTAACTGTAAGAGGAATCAGTGCTCACTGTTTCTGCAGAAGGAAAGAATGAGGTCTCAGAAAGGCTTTGCAGAAATCAGCCATTGAGCGAGAGCCAGGCAAGCTGGTGAAGAGGGAAATGATGAGGGGATGAAGTTAGGCCTTGAAATTCTGTCCTTGTCTGAGGTACCCTTCATATCTCCAGGAGCAGTATGCTTTCACCTACAGAACCCAGGGCTGCTGCTTGAAAGTAGGTGCCAGTTTTGTGCAGTAAAAGGAAACTGCAGTCATGTTCCTGAGCCTGAGTGCCTGGGGAAGCAGGTCTTAAGTCAGTGTCTTCCACTTCTTCCAGTCCCCATGGAAGTGTTTGGCAGGGGAAGCAAGTGCACATGCCCTTTCTGTGCAGTCCAACATGCAATGCAGAGTTAACCTGGAATAAAACAAAGTTCTGACTGAAAATTCTGGTGCCTCGAGGAGAGTATTAAATGTTTCCTCACAGAGGCTGGAATTGAAATCCAGTAATTACCCACACATTTAGTGATGGTTGTATGCACTGAGCTGTTGAGTCAGTGTGCCACTGTGCCACTCTGCCTCCCTTTACTTTGAAATGGTGGGTTTTGACACATTTTTGCAGAATGTGGTCTGCACACTCTAATAAAATGTGCTAAATGAGCTTCTCCTCCACCTTTTGCCAGAATAATTTCTTAGGCAAGATGGGCAGAGGGTCCAGTTTGTAGACCTGAAGGGCTCACTGTGAACATCCAGCAATGAGCTCGGGGGGGGTTTGGCTGTAGAATATTTCACAGAGGTGACTGTGAGGTGACTCCCTCCTGACATGAGATGAGAGCAAAGTAGGAGAGTTAATAAAACAAGTACCTGCGTTCCGCCTTCTTCAATTAGGGCCTAAAAACGCTGCTTTCTCAGATGGAACTTTTACGACCTTTTACAGGAAGAGACAAAATCAGACTCAAAAGGGTCTAAAAGATGCTGCTTTTTGACCAGCAGCGCAGCGATGAACTGTGTCGTAAAGATTAAAGCTCCTTTCTCCCTCGCAGACGTTTTAGCTCTGGTGTTGGCCATCAGTGAGATGAGCGCAGCGACGCGTCGCGTGCGTACGACTCTGTGGTGCGCCCTGCACATGAGCCTGCCAAAGCCTGTAGCCAGACAGCTGCTCACAGCAAAGGCTCTTTGGGAGCGGGCACGGCCTGAAGAGAAGCGTACGAAAATCTGAACGGCCGTGGCAGCGCGGATTGGATGGCAGAAACCAGGTGCAGAGGAAAAGGCGGCGGCGTGCGCCTGCGAGGAGGTGATGACGTTCATTCTTTCTAATTACTTGTGACGTTCAAACTGCTGATACTCGTATTTAAAGCTGTATCTTGAGGGGAGGTTGAATTTTCATCAAGGGCTCTCGGTTTCTCCTTAAACTGCTGAAATTACAGGCAGGACCATAATATTGGGAAGCCCAACTGATGAATGCTAAGTAATCGCACTAATTAAACAACGAGCACCCAGGACGTCGTTTGACGTCTGCAGGTGAGCCTTGGTGTAGAATTCTTCTGTTAAGTTTGTTTAGTTTTGTTTTAGAAAAGGGGTTTTAAAATAACGAGTCTTAAAGATTACAGTCTTTCAGACTACAGTCTACTGTGGTGTCCAGGTGGTTTCAGACAAGATAGTGACATAAAAGTGTTTTCTTTATCAAACCAGTACCTGTAAACAGGAGGAAGAATGCTAAGAGTACTCAATATTCATGTAAAATTAAATATTTAACATATTAGTATTTATGAATTTGAGATTTTAGAATCCACATTTGTGAAAGGAAATGCACCAGATTCTACTAAATTAAATGATGATAAAATTGCTCTTGCAATTTAGTAAATGTATTCAAATCATTTGGGCACGCCCTCAGGAAAAGAAAGAACCTGTTTTAAAGTACCTAAACATAATCAAAATGTGACATGCACACAGTATTAGCCTCTAAAAAAGCTGTACAGCAGCTGAAATAATGAGTATTGTTTTTAATGCCTTCACTTGAAAACTCTGATGGAGGGTAGGCATCACAATGTTCTGAAACTTGTGTTTTTTAAAGTTACTCTTTCACTAGTCTGGTTTGTGATTTGATTGTCCTATTTTAGACATATTAGTTTACATCTGTGTTTCTGACAGCTCTTAACACTTGGTGCTTATGTGCACATCTTATCTCAATCTCTGTACTGAGTATAAATAACTTATTCATTGATAAAAGCGTTGGTATTATGTGACTTAGGAGAGGAGGGGTTTCAGCACTTGCAGCGTCGCGTTCAGAACGCGTGGATTAAGTTCATTCAGTTTTCCTTGCCTCGATGCACTGCTATTTGAAGCACAGTCTGCATTCTTCCTACTTGTGGAAATCCTGCCACATACGAGATGGAATCACACCACATAAATTGTCATTAGGGATTATGAGAGAAACACTGAATGAGAACGCAGCAGAAAGGAACCACTTTGATCACTGGTATGGCCAGAAGTACTGCCAGAGCGAATTCACGGGGCAGGAGGACAAAGCACTTTTCATACCACAAGTCACTGCATTAAGATTTGTTAACTAGGACATGTTGGTGTTAAAAACAAATGGAATTTAGTCTGTCTGGTAAGAAATAAATTAGCTTTCGTTGCAGAGAATGTGTTCTGTTTTCCTTCGTGTCTCGGTTCCTAAAGCATTCTCCAGTAACGAGGATTGTCATTTTCATTTACCTACTGAAAGGTGAGGTACAAAGCAGGGGGTACTGATATTAATAAAGGACATGACTGCAACTTTAGACTATGGCAAAATTGAATCAGTGCAGTGAATCCAAAGTGTATCTCAGTTCAAAGCTCTCTACTGTCATACAAAGCTCATGCAATGAATTCAGTACCTGCAGTAGAAATCTTAGGAGTGTGCCTGGGGTCTCCCTGGGCCTCAATGCCAGGACAAGGAGAGAGAAATAACATTTGCTATCAGGCACTTCCTACCAGAGACCCACTGGTCTCCTGAAAGTTCTCTGTCATCAGTGCTCAATTCTGCATCAACAGCAAGATTTATTAGCATTTGCTAACAGCTCTGTGGCTTCAAGGAAGACCTGTGACAGCGTGAGCCAGGAAGCATTAACTGTGCTGAAACAGGCTGACGGCCAGGGAAGAGCTGATGTTCTTCACTGCTGTTGATTCATGCAGCTGTGCTCATACACAGGACTTCACGGTGCTTTGCTTCTGGCCCCAAAGCCTGGGGCAGCAGCGCTCTGGTACGGCCCCACAGGGCCACAGGAAGAGGTGTGAATGAGAGGAACCACACCAGCTCAGCCCCCTGAAATACTGCTGCTGGGTAAGAGAAAGTGAGGATGTGGGACGTGGCATGAAGCCTGAGGACAGACCCTGTGTCTGTCGCTACCGCCGCAGACACAAGAGGAGCCCAGCTTCTTGGCCAGCCATCTTTATTGTTCAAGTCCAGAGATAAAGCAGATACTCACACTTGCAAAAATAGTTAAATAATAGGATGCATTACCCCTAAATCAGACTGGTGCTGAAAGTGGGCAACAGGGGCAGCTACCACCAGGCCAGGAGCTGCCTCCTGCCAAAAGCCAGCCTTGCACGTGAACGCAGTGGCCAGAACATGAAGCAGCACAGGGATGAGGTGCACTGGTTCCCCTGTGCCCCTGGAAGCACCACAGGTCCTTCCTCCACACACAGAGGGGAGTTCAGGTGATGCTGCCACAAAGGCGGCTGAAAACGGCAGCTAAAGAGCCCTTGTGGGGTGAGAGAAGCCTTCACCCCCTCCTCACAGCTCCTGAGTAGGGCTGGGCCAGATGGAGTGACTGCTCATAAAGCCAGAGCATCCAAACCAGTCACAGCCTGCATTAAAGCATTTTCTCTGACAGCTGCTGTAGAATAACAGTGGATGTTCACCCACACAGAACATCACGGAGCACCATTTTCCAGCCACCAGCATTAAGTTTCAGAACAGCACAAGGGCCTGACCGATTTGCTGCTGCTCTAGCTGACACTCCAATCACTGTGCTTTTCCCTTACCGAGACTCTGTGGGTGAAGTGGTCTCATAGCTGTAACTCATATATATTTCATATGATTTCCTTTCTCTTGCTGCAGAACAGCACTTGCCCTTGCTGAGGGCAGAGCCAAACCCTGCTCTTTCAGCCAGAATGAAGATGTAGCATTGTTCTTGGCAGCACAAATAAACGTATTTGCAAATACATTTTTCAAGGCTAGTGTAAATTCACATTCACCCCATAGCAGCAAGTCCTTAACTGCATGTCAGAGAGGGGCTCTGCTCTGTTCTCAAGTCGTAACGTGCTGTTGCTGCAGTCCATGGATGCAGCCCATTCAGAAGCCCTCTCCTATATCTTGCTTTAACTAGTTAGAAGTAAAACTGATCAATTTGAAACACAAACATCATAACTTCACTGTTCTTTGGTACAACACTGGCCACAAGAATGACTGGGACATTTGACACCACAAGCACATGGCAAAACTTGAGTTTAAGAGGTGCTTGAAATTTCTTTTTTGCTACATAAAATAAAGGAAATGTTTCCGAAGAACCGGTCACCAGCCACGTGCCCAGAATTTCTGCTGCTTTTTAAACACACACCATATTCATAACTGATTGTATCCCCTTAAAGTCCAACTAGCAAACCCCAGCTATCGCTTCCGCTCTCCTTTTTGTGTCCTTTTCTTCTCCTTCTCCTTCCGCTCCTGCTTGGCTAACTTGTCCTTCTCTCGCTGCAGTTTGTCTTGCTCCTTCTTCTTCTGGAACTCATCTCGCAGCAGCTCCCGCTCCAGCTTTCTGGCATTCAGGACATCCTCCACGTTGGTGTTTCGGAACAGGGCTGGTAGTGAGCTAAGGGCAGACAAGGTGCTCTGAACACACAGCTTCCTCTTTGTAGTGCTGGTTTGGGGCCGTATGCTGACTCTGTAGGATAAGCCACAATCCACCCACAACAGATCTCAGCTGCTCATTTTTCTCCCAGCTCTGCAGGGAGAGAAAGCCCTCAGCCACCAGCTCTACAAAAGGAGATGCACAAAGACAAGGAACGTTTCTGACTCCCCTCTCTGCTTTCTCACCAAGCGGGTCAACAACCTGGAAGTAAAATGAGGAAGGAAAAAGAACCTCTGCTTGTGCCGTGATAAATCCTACTTCCACCTGAAACTGCCAGCTGCAGAGTTGCAGGAATGTTCCAAATAACACCAACAAAAACACTGTTGGTGTCTTTGACTCAGCAACCATGCCCTAGGTGTACATACAACTAAGTGTACCACAGCAGTCTTGTTTCAATTTCACTTACAATGATTCCTGACATGATTTTCCTCTTTGGACACCGCTCAGAATTAAACTGATGTTTGGGAAAATTATCTGTATCAGTAACATTATGTGAAGCTTCAGAGAGGACAGTAGAGGAAAGGAAGGCATAAAGGAGAGAAAAGGAAAGGATCAGTCTTAGAAAGAATGGGAATTTCGCAGCAGATGCCGCCATCCTCCCAAAAACCCCAACTCAGAGAATCAAAGGATACATTTTTCTGATCCAATGTTTACTGCTGTCGCAGTGGAGCTGTCCTGTTCATCGTCACCAGTGAAAGAATTAAGGAACTGTGGGCACTGCTCGTGGACTTGTGCTCCTGTAGACTCACTTAGATCAAAACCTGTCAGATAACAATTCTACCAGGCCAGGAGGAAGAAGCTCAAAACAAACATTGATGATTGAGAACGAGATAAGCGTAAAACCCAATGTTTAACTCCCTAAGCTGGGACCTCCCATGCTTTTTGCCATGGAAGCTCCCTCACAGGGAAAAAGATGGACAAATTTCTCCAATTCCTCCACCAGACACTGCAAAGCCAGGAAGGCTATTTTAAACAAACATAAAAAGGATATTCCTCTTCATCTGTCACGTTGGCATACTGGGCCAGGAGGGCTGCCTTCCTCTGCTTCTCCTCCTGCGAGATCTCCTTCGGCTTCACGATGATCCTGGCCTGCTTCTCCATCATGCTGGTGATCGCCTGGACCTCATCTGCCAAAAACAGAGCATCAGTCAGCACCCCAGCAGCGAGGGCCTGCTGGCAGCTGCCACACCAGGTTTCCACATGGGTTTGCTTTTGTGCTCCATTTAAAAGCTGGAAGATACCCTTCAGGTTTTGTGTTTCAAACACTTCAGCTTTCTACCGAGAACAAACGCCCCATTTGTGTCTTCTAGAAATTACAAGTGGGTACCGACTTGGATCACAGAATGCGTCAGGCTGGAAAGGAACCTTAAAGATTCAGCTCCAGCACTGCTGCTGTGCGACTTCACCTGGGATGTATCCTCCTGTGGAGTCACATTTCTAACAGCATGGCTAGAAGGACATATTGCTCCCATCTTTCTGTGCCCAATCAGAAAAATCCCTCATTTACTGTGCAAAGCCACTGGTAGGAGCCAGAGGGATCCAGCAGCATCTTCAGCAACTCCCATTCCTTGGCCACAAAAAGGGGGTTATTTTTTAACACACGGAGGAGCACGTTTTCCTGTCCTCAGACAAAGGCAAAGTCAGACCAAGGACAGACTGCTTCTATGAATTTTAAGGCAAAGACACTCAACTGCTGTGTGCTGTAACCCTGAGATTTGGTCAAGAGAAGCACAACGTAAATGCAGGGTCCACAATAAGGGCCCGATGGGGACAACTATTTCCAGCACATCGGGCAGTGACGGCGTTCTGTGTGCACCAGAACCAACA
Source organism: Tetrao urogallus (assembly GCF_951394365.1). NCBI lineage: Eukaryota > Metazoa > Chordata > Aves > Galliformes > Phasianidae > Tetrao > Tetrao urogallus. Next base: position 4,134,834 of record NC_136839.1, on the reverse strand, counting down.
AAAAAATGCAAAGCAAAAAATAAGGGCTGTAGCCAAATGGGACGCTGCATCGTGACAACGCAGCCCTGAAGATCACTGAGCCATGCGCTGCATTAAACCTGCACAGCTCTCAGTATGGGATTTCGTTGTGCTCCAGAGGGAAAAAAAACAACAAAAGCTTATTTCCTCTGCAGGATTATGAGCCCAGAGAGCAGCAGAATGCTAGCAGCAGCCCTAAGTGAAACTACTCTGCTTTGTTTGTATTTCAAGACAAAACAGAACAAAAGCCACAGCAATGAGAAGCAAGTCAGCTCTGCAAACAACGAGCAGCACTCAGTTTAACTCCTAACAGAGCAAACACACAGCTCTCATCTTGCCGAGCCCTGCACAGCACTCATAGCACACGGAAAGGCACAGTGAGCAGCAACACTACCTTCTTTTTTCTCTTTGGTGTCAACAATCTGAGATTCAGACCACTTCTGGACTACTTCCCTGCAAACATCGTTTAAGAGATCTTCTTCCTAGTGGGGGAAAAGAGACTTCTCAGTCTTGGAACAGAGTTGGTCTGCTATAAATGAGCACAAATCAGGTATAAGTACCAGCTGCAAAGGATCAGAATCACACACCAGCAGGCTCAGCTTCCACACGAAATCTACCATGACAGGCACAGAGGGACTTTTGTTAACCTGGGAGCACAATGCACGCCATGAGATGCACCTACGGTTGGCTCAGCTCAGGGCTGGAGGCAGACCTGGCTGCTGCACAAACAGCACAGCCTCCCTGCTCTCCTTTGGCAGCAGCACTATGCTCAGGGGTCAAATGAGGCAGCAAAGCAGTGTTAACCCAACCAGACCTGTTCTACAGCCCATCTATGCCAAACGTGAGCTCTGAAGACTGCAGGTTGCTCCATACCCGCTGCCCAGAAGAGAATTTCCTATCAGGGCTTGCCACAGGCAGGCCTCAGCTGTCTTTCTCCATCTTACCCTGCCTGGCATGCAATTGGAATCTCAAAGACAGCACACCAAACCCCTGCACAGAGCTCCCAGCAAACCTCCCACAGCTAAGCACAGAATAACAGTGAGGTGACAGGAGAACCCAGACAGTGATACCACCACACAAAGTGCCAAGCACAGAGACCACAAGCACAGCACAGGGAAGGGGGCCCCTGGGTGAGGCTGGAGGCACTATTAGGATGGATGTACAGGATGTTCCAGACTGTGGCACAGAAAGTGATGTGCAAAACAGCAGAAGGATGAAGGGTTTGTGGCTCCCATCAGTGCTACACACCACGTCAAGGCGACCACTTGCTTTAAAGTGGAGTAAACCCAGAGGGCAGGATGATGCTTAACCTGCTAAGATCAAGCGTGCAAGCATGGACTCGATGGTGTCCAGAGGTCTCTCCCAGCCCCTACAATTCATGGATCACTAGGTGGATGGACTGCCCTGAGCTCTGGAAACCTGAGCACAATGGAATCAGGGCTGGAAAGTGGTCAGCAGCTTTAAGTTCAGCCAGGAAAGAAGGCTGGGAAGGACGCTCCCTGCACGGCTGGTTTCAGTATCCAGGAGGAAGAAAATTGGGTAAAGAATGACAAAGGAACAGTGGTAAGCAGGAAGGAAAATGAACTGCAAAAAGACTGAAGATGATGGCATACACCTGTAGGTGCTAATGAGGATTTGAGCAGTAAGAAAGAAATCATTTGTGTACCTGAAACATGATGAAGGAACAATAACTCAGCCTTGGCACTATGGGGACTTCATATTCTGAAAGGAATAAAGACCAAGATGACAGCGTGCAAATGGACCTGAATGAAGCAATGGAAAAGAAACAGACAATGCAAAAGTCGACACAGAAGGAAAGAAAGAGAGGTAAGACCACAGCACATTCACTAAATAACCCTCCTAGCTCAGCCCACTCAGGACAAGGACCTCTCACAGCCTATGGGAGATGCACAGAGCCAAAGAACAGATGCTCCTAACACTGATGTAGACCACGTTGCTGTGGATACAACAATTTTCACCTCATATTCTCTAAAGGAACAAGGAATTTTGTCATTTTAAAGGTTAGTAGACACAAGAAAAATAACTGGAAAATACACAAGAGCAAAGTGACCCAGAGTCTGAGATGAAGAGCAGAACACAAACAGAACTTGACTTGAAATGGGTGAGTTTGAATAAAGTCAGGCTGCATGAAATTTCTTTTAGTGAAGATGGCAAAGGCAAACAAAAAGAAAGCCTGGAATCTGTACACAGATCAAAGAGAAAAGAGTCAGAAAGAAGAGCTCCAAGTTAACCAAATGAAAACTGCTGCAAAGTCAGTGCAGAAATCAGCAGCATCTACAAAAACAATAAAAGTGCACGGAATAAAAGAACGTCAGAGAGTTCAAGAGGCAAAAAGAACATTTTAGAGAAATAGTAGATAATCAAACCGAGTTAGAACTTGTGAGCGAAGCATAACCCAGCTGCAAGAGTCTGCCCTGTCAGGAGAGAACAGACTGAAGACACAGGAGTGCCATGAACACGCACTGCACGAAAAGCAGTGCATATGAAACTGGTGGCAGCACAGATGGCACCTCAGCACTAAAGGGAAAAGAGGAGAGATCAGAACGTAACGCAGCCAATGGCAGTGCCAAGGTTTGGTGCTTGCTCCTCCTATTAGTCCCAGCACAGGGCTACACTGACAGAGCTGTGCTTCTTTTTGAAATGACAGCACTGCTGGAGCTGCAGGGTGGGGAAGTGATGGAAGGTAGTGAGCAGGTGCTCTGTATTTTAGGAAGAATGGTTTTTAAATGGTGAGCAGTCATTTAACAGAAGGAACTGTAGTTATAAGAACAAAAATCTGATTGGGTTTTATGCTCCTGCATTTGGGAGAAAACCAGTGGCAGCAGCTGATCAAACTGCTGATGAACACCGGCACACATTAACTACTCAGCACTTCATACCTGTGAATATTAATTCAGAACCAAAGAATCAGAAAGGTTGGAAAAGACCTCTCAGATCCCCCGGCCCAACGCATCCCACCCCCCTGACCACATCCCTTAGTGCCACTTCTCCACAGTAACTTGTACCATCCAGGGATGCTGACTTCCCCACCCCCTGGGCAGCCCGTGCCAATGTACCACTGCTCTTTCTGAGAATAATTTCTCCAAATATCCAGTCCTCCCCTGGCACAACTTGAGGCCACCAGCTCTCGTCCTATTGCTGTTCGCAGTAGGCTGCACAGGACTGAGTCCAGACACATCCTGAATATCTCCAGGGAAAAAGACTCCAAAACCTCACAGTCCCAAAGCTCCCTTACTCTTTGACTAGAGAATCCTTTCTTTGTGTTAGTGTGGAAAGTCTTGTATTCCAGTTTCTGCCTGTTGCTCCTTGCTGCACATCACCAAAAAGAGTCTGCCCCCATCAGTCTGACTCCCTGACACTTGAGATACATATAAAGGAGTGGTGACCCCTCTCAGCCTTCTCTTTTTCAGACTGCAAGGCCTCTCAGCCTTTCCTCACACAGGAGATGCCCCAGACCCTTAATCACCTTTGTGGCCCTCCACGGGACTTTTCTAGAAGATCCTGGTGAATCCTGAACTGAGGAACCTCATCACATTCCTCTCTGTGCAACTCTCAGCCTGTGCAGGTTTTGTTATATGGCAGCACAGCCTTCCAGCATGTCAGCCACTGCTCCCAGCTCTGCACCATCACCAAACTTGCTGAGGATGGATTCTATCCCTTCATCCACAGTGCTGATGAAGACGTTGCACAAAACTGGGCCCAGCACCGACCCGTGGGGAGCACAGCTCACACTGCCTCCAAGCAGACTGCGTGCCACTGATCTCAGCACTCTGGGCTCTGCTGGTCAGCCCTTTCTCACCCACCCTAAGCCCCGTTACAAGGACGCTGTAGCCGATAAGAGCCTTGCGCCCTGCTGACCTAAAGGTGCACAGCATCCACCGCTCTCCCCCCCATCTACCCCACGTTCGCGACACCTTCGTGAGTTACCACTTTGCTCCAGCACGATTTCCCCATGGCGAACCTCCTTCGGACGCTCCATAATTGCTTTATACCCTCCCGCTAAGGCCCCGTCCCACACAACGCGGAGAACGCGGCCCAGCCCCTCACCAGGCAGGCCGCCAGCACCCCGCGCAGCGCCTCCAGCCGCTCTTCCTCGCTCTCCTCCTCCCGCAGCAGCCCCGCAATGTACGCCCCGTACACCGCGCGGTCCAATCCCAGCGCCTCGAGCCGGGCCGCCAGCCAGGCCCCAAAAGCGCCCGGCCCCGCCGCCTCCACGCAGGGCGCCGCCATCTTACAGCGCTTCCACCCCTTCCGGTGGCGTGCACGGAAGCAACTTCCGGTAGCGCATGCACAAAGAGCCAAGCTACGGGGGCCGGGGAGGGTGACAATTGTGGCGGGACGCGCGGCCCTCACGGCCACCGTAGCGACCGCCGTTAGCAGCGGGGCGGGGGGAAATTTAAACGGCGGCGGAGCGCTAGAGGCGGCTTCCCTCCGGTATGGCGGCTCCTGCTGGGCCTCTCCGTGGGAGGACCTTCTTCCTGGATGTGCCCAGCGGGTGGGCGGCGAGGGAGCTGGCGGAGGTCATCCGGCACCTGGGCGGGGTGAGTCGGCCTCGGCCGCACGCTGCGGTGCGGCTGGGGGTCCTGAGGGGCGGCGCTGGGAGGTTCCCGCCTGTGGTCATAGGAGGCTTTAGGGGCGTGAAGGGATGGGACAGGCACGGGGCGCTGGTCACCGCCTGGAGCGTTGGGAAGGGGCAGGTTGGGCCCTGGGAGCAGTTTGTGGTTGGAAGTAGTGGTGGTGCAGGGGCTCGGGCTGCGCGGGGGGTCGCTGAGGACTTGGGTAAACACAGACTGGGGGTGTCACCTCTGTGCCTGGGAAGCCACGTAACAGATCCTACATGAAGGCACATCGAGGTGTTTGTGGGGTGCAGAGGTGATCTGAGGCAGCCAGCACAGAATCACCAAAGGCAGAGCATGCCTGATGTGTCTGCGGCCCTCACTGATGGAGCGCCAGCGTCAGCAGACAAAGGGCAACTGATGTCACCTACCTGGGCTTGTGCAAGGCCTCTGGCACAGCCCCACACCCCATCTTTATCCTTCAGTTGGAGAGAGATGGGTTTGCAGGCTGCACTGTTCAGTGGATAAAGAGTCGGTGGGACGGTCGCAGCCACGGGGCTGTGATCAATGGCTTTGTCCAAGTGGAGGCGGTGAGCGGTGCCCTCCAGGGCTCCATCTGGGACCAGTGCTCTTCAACAGTGGCAAAGACAATGGCATGGAGTGTGCCCTCAGCAGTTTGCAGACCGAGCTGAGTGGTGCAGCTGACAGCACCAGCCAGACCAGGACAGGACTGAAACTGTGCACAGGAGAAACCCACGAGATTCAACAGGGCTGAGTGCAGGGTATTGGACTGGGGCAATCCCAGGTAAGAGCACAGACTGGGAGAAGAGCCTGAGAGCTGCTCTGCAGAGAAGCACTTGGAGACTCTAGTGGATGAAAAGCTGCACGTGAGCCAGCAGCACGTGCCTGCAGCCTGGAAGCTGATGCAGTTCTGGGCTGCATCAACAGCGGTGGCAGCAGAGAGGGGAGGTGACTGCCCCCTCTGCTCTTGTGAGGCTCTGGACTGGAGCATCTCTACTATGAAGAGAAGTTGAGGGAGTTGGACTTGTTTCTCTTGGGGAAAAGAAGGCTCTGGGGCGACCTCATTGTGGCCTTCCAGTACTTGAATGGCACCAACATTTACAGAGTCTGATAGAGATAATATGGGGGGGGGTGGCTTTAAGCTGGAAGATGGGAGACCTAAGTAAGATCTTAGGAAGAAACTTTCTGCTCAGTGGGTGGTGAGGTGCTGCTGCAGGCTGCCTGGGGAAGCCATGGGAGCACCATCTCTGGGGAGATTCATGGCCAGGCTGGGCGGGCCCTGGGAGCAACACTGTTCATGACAAGAGACTGTGACTTATGATCTTAGACCTTCCAACCTAAGCTGTTCGCTGGGGACATGGGTTAGGAGACATGGTAGAGATGGGTTGAGGTTGGACTTGGTGATCTTAGTGCTCTTTTCCAACTTCAGTGAATCTATGATTTATGGAGCTGGTGACTGAGCCCTTCCACAGGGAGCAGGGAGGTTTTGGGGTTCTTCCATGGAGGTCTCCAGACCCACCTGGACGTGGCCCTGCTGGTACCAGAGGGACCCCGAGGTGCCCGCAGCCGTGCTGTGGTTGAGCTGTTGCTGTCTGTTTTCTGCTGTTTCCTCCATGGCACAGGTCTTTTTATGGGCACCAAAGCATCCATTCTAAGTCCATCACAGCTTCATAGAATTGTTTGAGTTGGAAAGAATCCTTGAAGGCCACCTGTCCCACTGCCTGCAGGGACACCCACAGCTTTGTCAGTGTTCACAGCCCCATCCAGCCTGGGCACCTCCAGAGCATCCGTCACCTCTCTGGGCAATCTGTGCCAGAGCCTCACCACCCTCCCTGTGAAATAACTTCTTCCTTATATCCTCCTTGTAAACAGCCTCTTCCTTATATTCAATCGGAATCTCCCCTCTTTGAATTGGAAACCGTTTCCCCTTGTCCTGCAGATGCAGGTGTAAGATCTTTGCATTGCTCTCACATTTTCATTCTGCAGACCTTGCCCTAGGATTTTGCTTTGGTTGCCTAGGTGCTTAGCTGGGCTGACTTGCACTTTTTCCCTTTTCTTCAACCATACATTCATGCTTAACTTGGTTTCCTTCTATCATTGCCTGGACATGCTGCCAGCCCTCTGAGGAGTGCTCTCCAAGTCTCTTTTCACTTTGTGTTTTCCAGTCTGAGAAAGACTCCCAGTGGTTGGTTATTTCTCTGGGCAGCTACCACAGTAGTTGGAAATAACTTTATCCTTTGGACTGTCCCTCTGGCTTCTGATCAGACATCTCGTGTCACTTTCCCCTGAACTGCAGTCTGCTTGTAGCAGAGTTCTCATTCCTTCCCCTTCATGGAGATGCTGTATTTGGGTGCAGCATTTGTCAGCAGTCACAGCCCAAACCTCTGCACTGGGAGACTTTGAGGCACTCTTTTCCTGCAGCCTCCTTTGTATCCTGCAGCAGAAGTCACTGCTGTAGGGCAGTGAGCAATGCCACCGTGGCACTGCATTCTGTGGGGCAGCAGGATGGCCTTGTTTAGCAGCTGTGACTTCAGACTGCACAGATTTGTATCCTTCTGTGTACTTCATACCCTACATCTCTCTGCTTCCACTGAGCTTCTGCTGAGCCTGTTGTTAGTGCCCTAAATCAGGCTTTTTGGTTTCTAGCCTCTTTCTTCATCTTCTGCCTTGTGTGCAAAGGTCTGCATGTGTTGCTGGAGTATTTCTGAGCTGCTCTGCTCTGTCTTTTGCTACAGGAGACTGAGAGCTTCCTAAGCAAAGAAGTCAGCTACGTGGTGTCCAGCAAAAAGGAAGCCAAGCGAAGCAGAGCCAGGGCTCGGGCTGAGAAGAGGAGCAGTGTGACCTCAGAGGGTGCAAAAGCCCAGAGCTCAACACCTTCCTCCTCCAAAGAGAACCACACCAGACCTCAGCAGAAGCCACCAGACACTGTAAGAGCTATTTAGATTAAGGCCAGCCCGAGGGATTTATAGAGTGCAGCCAGTGTTGGAAGGTGTCTGTTGCTGCTCTGAGCAACTCTGTTCTTTTTTTTTTTTTTTTTTCCTCCATTCTCATTTGTACCAATGTTCCTGGTGTCTGTGCTTCTTTTCTCCCTCTAATGTGCGTGTCACAGCTTTGAGCTAGCAGCAAAGGATATCTGCTCAAATGGAAGAGAAAATTGAGGGCTTTGCTGGCTTCCCAGCAGAACAGGCAGTCCATCCCAATGCGGGAGCATGTCTAGGGAAAAAAAAAAAAAAAAAAAAAAAAAAAACACAACAGGAATGTAAGCAAAACAGATCTGCTTCAGAACCATTGCAGGCTGCAGTTGTGTGCTGACAGTCACAGGTGCAGGGCACAGCAGCTGGCTCCGCAGGAAGGACTAGCAAGGACACCTCTAGCCCCTGCCAGCCTCTTGGCACGCAGGGTTGCAGAGCTAAGTTGCTGCTTCCTCTTGGCTCGCTCTGAAGCTGTTCAATAAAAGCCAAGCCTTGGCTGACTGGCTGCCTACTGTGGATGTGAAGGGTGTCTGTGGTTTGTGTTCCCTGGAAATGCGAGTCCTGCTGTCTTTGAGATGGAGTCTTGGCCGGATTCCTCAGCAGAGCAAGCATCTCTAGAAATCATTGTTGCTGGGCAGCCTCGTTGTCCTCAGCTTGCTGCTGCCCGGGAGCTGAAGCTGGAACATAATGCTCGGCTGCTTTCTCTGCAGGCCCTGATCAGCAGGGGAAGGGAGCTGCTGCAGAAGGCCATGAAGAATCAGGTGAGCAGCACGTGGCCTGGCTTTCCTTGAGCCGAGTTCAGAGGACTGCTGATCAGTGCAGAGCCAGTGCCAGGTGCTCTCAGAGCCCCTCCTGCTGAGGGGAGCAGACTGGGCTGGTAAAGGTACAAATCTGTCCAATGATTCTGTGGAGTTGGTGGCTCTGCAGAGTGCTGTGCAGTGCTTCTTCTCAGAGCCGTGCCATCCTGCCCTGTTCAGCTGCTCCTGAGGTCTGTCCCAGCGATCAGGTTGCACCACACAAGAGAACTGTTAACACAGGATCATAATGATGTGAGATTTCAGAACTGAAGCCACGTTGCAGGAGCACTGCAGTCGCTCAGTGACCGCTTAGGGAGTTCACACAGCAGTGAGAGTTAAAAATCCGAGCTCCATTCTCCTGTTGGCTTGTAGGTAGAGATGAGTTTGAACCTTCTATGCCCTGAAGCTCACACACTAGTAACTCCTATGCTTTGGCCTGTCAGTTGGGCAACAAGGAAACCCCACTGAACCAGGTTTGTTGCTGCCAAACCTCTCTGTTTTCACAGGACACCTGCAGTGGCAGCAGCATCCTCGCCAACGCTCGCTTGTGGGGAGTCCAGATTGTGCATGTGGATGGTATCCTTCTCTGTTATGCTGGAATTCAGGGAATCAGTGAATTTATTATTATTATTATTATTATTATTATTATTTTAGAGAGAGGCTGTGCAGAAAGGGTACAGTGAGTGTGGGATGGAGGACGAGAGGAATTATGAGGAATGTGTGGTATTTAGTGATGCTTTGCATGCATAGGACAGCTACTGTCACGTTCACCACAGCAAATGCAGACTATGTTGTAAAGTACTGACTATTGGAAGTGTTCATGGCTCGGTCAGTCCTGAATTCACCATTTTTACTGCCTGGAAATGCAGCTGGTGATAATGGCGGGACTTGGTTAATGAGGTGCTGCTGGTTGAGGACCTGTGCTGGAAGGTGCTTCCTGCCTCGGTGATGGATGGGAGGGGGGTGATGGGACAGAGAGACGATGAAACTGCTTCTAATAATAGGTCTGGAGTAAAAGGTTCCTGAGTGTGCCGTGACAGTGACGTACTGCTGTGGCTGCATTTGTCTGGCTGTGCGGCGGAGGCTGCGAGCACCCATCCCTGAGCTGCCAGCCCTGAGCTGCAGCACTGCTGCAAATCTGTCAGAGTTTTCCAGTGTCCACATGCTGAACAATTCCTGGTAGCGCCCACTGCTGCAGAGGCTTAAAGCCGAGGGATGGGATGGGATGGGATGGGATGGGATGGGATGGGATGGGATGGGATGCCTTCCTCGGAGCACCAACTCTTCCTTGGCTCGCTCTTGGGTGCATCAACTGTGTAGTGGTGATGCTGTGCCTTGCTGAGCTCCTTGACAGCCCACCCCCACAGAAATGTTGTCGTATGCTCAGCAGCTGCTGCGTGCTGCCTCAGGAGCACGGAAGCAGAGGACGGAGGTGAGTGACCTAAGTTCAGCCCAGCTGGAGGCGCTCAGGACCCCTCAGTGGCTCTGAGAAATCCATCCCTCTCGTTTAATGGTAATCATCAATCTAATGGTCAGCGTGAAGGTAGGGCAGATGATGAGAGCAGCAACTTGGATGTCATATTGAAGCACCCCTAGGTAACTTGACAGCCAAAATATTGGAGTGGGTGAGGGTAGAAGGGAGTGCAGTCTGCAGTGCAGAGGGGTGGAGTGGTGGGTGAGTGCTGTGATCTCACTGGGATCAGAAATCGCCACTGCCTGCTCTGCCTCCCATACTGAGTGTGGCATTCTCTCCTGCAGGCACAGAGCCCCGTGTCTGGACAAAGAGCTCACAAAGGTAGGCCTGGAAGTTGTTCCCTGCACATTCACACTCGGAGCCACTTGAAGAAACCTCAGAATTTGAATATCTGCCTGAAACTTCGGCAAACAAAAATATGGTGACTGACTGAGGCGGTTTTTGCAGCTCCTTGTCTGTGAGCAGCTGAGGGCGTTATGCCTTCGAATGCAGGCAGTGTTCTTAAAACCCCACAAACAGTTTGCACCTTTACTCCCAGCATCTCAAGGCACTTAGCAGCCGTGCTGCTGGCTCTGCTCAACCCGCTGACTCCAGCAAAGTTCTGAGGTATAATGCATCCTCCAGCAGGGAGCAGTTCCTCACAACCCACTCATTTCTGCTAGGCTGAAATAAGCATCTGAGGCACTAGGCAGGGAGGGGGCTGGGAAGCCCAGGTTCTCATCTGCAATTAGGCAGGAGTGAGGTGTGGTGCTGGGACTGCACTGGTGATGCAGGCCCGTTTGTGACTCCTTAATTCAGCTCTTTGGAGAGCATCACAGAACAGAATCCAACCTCAGTATGATTTTCCGGTCTTGGTGGAAAGGTGGCGTGGGGGGGAAGGTACAAGAAGTTGTCAGATAAGGCAGATTGCAGGCTGCAAGCTCAGAGCTCGTGGTCATGGCACACTGTGTGCTCTTCTCGGGGATGTGTGGTGACAGCTGTCACTGCTCAGCCCTCTGCCACCAGCACTTAAGCAGAAGCATTGATCCTGGCTGCCTCTGACGTAGGGCTGCATCTGATGCAAGCTCAGGGCTGAGACTCGAGGAATGCTCTGCTGAGGAGAGGTGGGTTCAGCATTCTGGAAGAATGAGGCTGGAGCTTCCTTGCAGGAAATATGACTGAGCTGCAAGGGAGCCAAACTTCCCCCTTTAGAGGCAGTAAGGGAGGTGTGAGGGAGTTGGTCTGAGGGTCAGGCAGGTGCCAGCACAAACACCTTGGAGTTTGTTTCTTAAGCAGCTGGATTTTCAGGTGTAGGGCTCACAGGTGTGAGCAGTAGTGATGAGTTTGGCTCTACAGCCCAGCTCTGTTGGGGAATGAATGAATGGCGGGGAAGGTCAGGCTGGTGGGGCTCTGAGCTCCTGGTGGGGCTGTGGGTGGCCCTGTGGGGTCCCTCGCTGGACCTTCAAGGGTTCTTCCAGCTCAAACCATTCCATGGTTCTGTGAATTTGGCAGAGGGTCACTCCTAACCCAGCTGTCTTTCCAGCAGGAAAACTGAAGCCCCCTTTTTTGAAGGTTGAGGACCAGAGCAGGTAAGTGGGACCTTTCCAAACATCACAGCCAAACCACGTTAGAACTCCTAGGGGAAGGAACCCTTTACTGTTTCTCCTCACATGTGGGATGGTGGATATTCTGTCCCCGCGGCACAGTGTGGCTTCCTTGAAGGAAGGTGATGCTCTCCATGGCATTTCCCGAGAGAGAGCAAATAGGGTTTAGAGAAATAATCTTTATGGTTTGTGTGTCATTGGGGAAAAAGGTGCTCGGTGGGACCTGGCGGCAGTTACTTCCTTGCTCAGATTCCACACGTGATCCTCACAGGTCACCTAATCTGCTTGAGCCCTCTGAAATAGGGAAAGAGATTAAAGCACAGGAGGTCAGAGCTTGTAACTTGATTACAGCGCCTGGCCTGGGGGGATTGGAACTCTGCGGTGTTTCTAACAGTGCTCAGAGCACTAATGAATTGCTCTGAGGACAACATTTAAGGTGACTGCAGGGTCAAATAGTGTATCAAATACCCCTCTGAGGGAGGGACAGCTCTGCTCGTGCCACCATTGCTTTCTGATCCGCTTCTTCCAGGCAATTCCGGCCCTTCCACCACCAGTTCAAGAGCTTTCCTGGCCTCAACCTCCTGGCACCCAAGGGCTGCAGCCCCTTTGAGCCTCCAAAGAACCTCCCCAACTCCTGCAGGGCCAGGTAGGTTGTAGCCACTTCAGTGCAAGCTTTTAATCCTGATGGTTGGCGATGCTCACAGAAGCAGCTGTGGGCTGAGAGGAGACCTGCTCTGGGCTCAGTATCTGTAGCTCAAAGGAAGTGCTGTGTCCTTGCATCCAGATGTGACAGCTGGGTGCTTGCTGGAGGGCAGGGAAGAGCTTTGCTGTCATCTTACAGGGCCGTGGAGGGCTGCACAGAACACAGCAAGGGGGAGAAGAGCCCCCAGTCCACAGCAGTGCCAAAAAAGAAAAGGGGATTTTGTGAGTGCTGCCAGGAGACGTTTGAAGAGCTGCAGAAGGTAAAGGCAAAGCCACGTCCTGGGTCATCCCAGCAGTTGTGGGGACTGCACAGTGCAGTGGGTGATGTGATGTGACTGATGTTGGTAAGTCCCTTTGGAAGCAGAGCGGGTTCACCTGGCCTTGATGTGGTCGGATCTGCCCTGCAGGCAGAAGCCATAGAGCTGCTCAGATTTCCTGGTTTGGGCCAGAAGTGGTTTTGGAGATCATGAGATGCTCATCTGTGGGTCTTGGAGAGCCTCCAAGATGTAACCCTCCACTTGGTGTGTAAGGTGAGCTGTTCCGTAGCAGCTGGGGGACACTGGCTGATCAAAGAGATAAGAGCAGGGTTTTATCTCCTCTAGAACACCAGCGTGGCTTCCAGAGCCCAACCTTCAGTGATAGACAGCAGGTATTTGGGATCTGCATTTTACTAACTGCTGGGAAAGCTGTGGGCTGCTGTTAGATACAGGCACAGCCCCTCATTATCAGGTGTCTATGGGAACAGAACACTGTAAGCAGCCAGGGGTGACAGCATTGCCTACGTTTCCTAAACCTGTTTCTAAGCAGTGGGGCTGCCTGGTGAGGGCTGTGTGTGGGGCCCTACAGGCTGTGGGCACTGTTTGGTACTGCACTTGTGAGAGGATGAGCATTGCCAAAGGGCCTTTTCCTCCTTGCAGCACCTGCAGAGCCCACAGCACAGATGCTTTGCCCTGGATGACTCCCGTTACGCCTTGGTGGATCACGTCATCGCGCAGCTCGCCAGCAGCATCACAGGGCAGCTGCCCAGGTACGTGGTGTGTCTGTCATCGTGCACTGAGCCCCACCGGTCTGAAATTACCCAAGGAAGGGCTCCTGGCCTCCTGCACTGCAGGAAAAAAGCTTCATCTTGCTGTGGGAGGGTGTTGCTGGGCCTTGAGGTGGATCATTAATGGATGGTTCTTTTCAGGGTGCCGCTGCCCTGCCTGACAGATGAACACTTAATGCCTCGAGCACAATGTGCAGGAGCTGAGGTGCTGACAGCGGTGCTGGGGGAGGAGAGGCAGCAGTGTGAGCAGGCTGTGGGGCTGCTGAGTGCTGATCCCAGCACCAAGGGGTGCTCCTCCTGTCTGCCTGGAAATGACGTCGGTGATCCCACAGAAACAGAGGGACTGAGTGGAAGCCGCCCTTCTGGACTGTCTGCTGAATTCAGGTCAGCAACTGCTGCTCCGTCTGAACCCCACAGACTTCTGCACACCCCTCCTGCCTGCAGGAAGCGCCCGCTGGGCCCTGCTCAGCCCGCCCCCCTGGGGAAGAAGCCTCGAGTGGAGCTGAGGGCCAACCCCACTCGGTGCCCTGTGTTCCTGCAGACCCCCCAGCACAACAGCACAACGGCTCCCCGTGACTTTGAGATGAGTTCTGAGTCAGGCTGGGATGTCCCACTGCTCTCCACGCTGCCCCAGGACGGCAGGATCTGCTCTGTGGACAGGGATCTGCTCCAAAGGGGGGACACCCACGTGCGGGGCAGTGGGTGCGACTCGCAGCTCTGCCTGGTGCTGCAGCAGAACTCGGAGTCGGACAGGAGCTGCAGAAACTGCTGTGCAGGGAGCAGAGCTGCCTTTCCCCCAATTTCAGACCTTTTTTGGCAGCTGGACTGATTCTAACCAACTCTGGGCCCTCAGTGGGAGCTGGCCCCACACCTCCTGGGGGCAACACATCTTCATCCAGCACCTGCTGCCCTGGCCTCTGGCAGGGGGGGAGTGATATGGGATGCAACCTTCTGCCCCAGCCCTTGGGAGAAGGACACAAAGCGGTGTGCTGAGCTCACTCCATCACCCCACAGCAGCAGGAGGGCAGCAGTGCATCCTCCTCCCAGCCATCGGGGTCTGCAGTGCCTCTCTCCTGTTGGGCTCCAGGGGGTGGGCTGTGACCTCAGCATCCTCAGCATCTTGCCCCTGAGATATGGCTGTGGTTGGGCTGGGTGTGCTTACAGATGTTTTTAACTGCTGCTAAGCTGATTTTGTTTCTAGCGAACTTCTAATAAAATGAAAGAACAGAGAGCGGCGTGCGGGGTGGGCTGTGTCCAACTCTGAAGGGCGTGAATTTAGGGGTGGGTTGGGGGGGGAGCAGAGGAGCTGCAGGGGATTGCAGTGCTCTGCTCTGTGGGGCTGCACGGCTGCCCTCGATCCTGGGTTTGTCAGGCCTGGGGTGGGGGGGGTCACTCAGGTATCTGGGGTTGGGGGCGCTGACCCACACCAGATTTCACTGTGGGTTTACGTTTGGATTTCATTGCACGGGCTCAGGACCCCCGTCTCCATCTCCTCTTCGTCCCGTGGGGCCCCGCACCGCTGCGGGATCAGCGGGAATCCATCATTTACCCCCAAACCACCCCCGAAATGGTGCGTTTCCCCGCAGCATCCCCTAAAAGTGGGGCAGCCCATTACCGCCGGGGGCGGCTCCGCTGCACCGCCGCATCCGCAGCCGCCGGGGGAGGGGAGAGAAGGGGGGGGGGGGGGGAGGGGCGGTGCTGCGGACGGGGACGGTGCGGTGCAGCGCTGTGCGGGTGGTGGGGGCGGCCCCTCCGCACCGCTCCGCTCCGCACCGCTCCATCCCCGGCCCCGGGGGGCGGAGGGGCGGATGATGCGGGAGCGATGAGCGCGCTGCGGGGCTGGGGGTGGCTGCTGGCCGCGCTGCTGTCGCTGACCCCGAGAGCAGGTAGGTCCCCCCCGGTCCCCTCCCGATCCCCTCCGGTCCATCCCGGTCTCCTCCGGAACCCCCCCGGACACTCCGGCCCCACCGCTGCGGTGTTTGGATGCGGCGGTACCGCACCGCGCCGCCCCCGTCTGTGTTCCCCGGGTGTCCCCTGGGCGTCCCCTGGCACGCAGAGCCACGGTGCTGTGCCCCCACCCCGGGACGCGGCCCCATCGCAGCCCCTCCGCGTCCCCACGGCCTCGGGACCCCCACAGGACCCGTCCTCACCGGGGCCCCTCCGTGTCCCCAGACCCCAGGTGTCCCTTTCGTGCTGCAGCATGGCCTTGGGTCCCCCAGGATATGTCCTCATCACAGACCCTCTGTGTTCCCATCACCTCGGGACCCCCAGGACGTGTCCACATTTCAGCCTTTCCATGTCCTCCAGGTCCCCAGGTGTCCCCTTTGTATGTGTGTAGCAGGCCTTAGGTCCCCATCACAGCCCCTCTGTGTACCCTGGGTCCCCAGGTGTCCCTTTGGGACTGCAGATCCCCATTGCAGTGCCCCAGGTTCCCATGACCTCGGCTCCCTTCCAGGACGTTGTGTCCCCTCCACGTCCCCCAGATCCCCAGGTTCCTGTGGCTTTGGATCCTCATAGAACACGTCCCCATCGCAGCCCCTCCATGCTCCCCAGGTGTTCCTTGGCATGCAGCGTGGCCTTGGGTCCCACAGGATATGTCCCTATTGCAGCCCCCTCATGCTTCCCCGGTCCCTATGGCATCAGATCTACCCAGGACATGTCCCCATCACAGCCCCTCTGTGTCCCCCAGGTGTCCCTTCAGGGACAGAGCATGGCCTTGAATCCTCCCAGAAACATCCCCATTGAAGCCCTTCTCTGTCCCCATGGCCTCAGGTCCCCCCCTAGAGCATGTCCCCATTGAATCCCCACCATGTCTACAGGTCCCCACGACCCCGGGTCCCCCCAGATGCATCCCTGGTGCTGCCTCTCCACATCTCCTTGGTCCCCCCAGGATGTATCCCCATCACGGTCCCTCCCTGTCCATCAGGGCCCTATGGCCTTAACCACGGGGCACCCAATGCTTGTCTGTGGGACACCCGATCCTTAACCACAGGGCGCTCAGCCCATATCTATGTGGAACCCAACCCCTGTCCATGGGGCACCCAGCTCTTGACCATGGAGGACCCAACTGCTGACCCACGGGTCCCACCACCAACCATCACTCCCGGCCCGCAGGCCCCGCAGGTGCCACCCCACAGACCAGCACCCCGCAGCAGAAGCTCCCGCAGCCCGGCTGGCTGGAGGGACAGGCACTGGCCGAGGTCACCCACCCCAGCAGGTTGGTGGGACGCAGCGCAGGTGGAGAGGTCCTGAAGCATCAACTGGACACCAGGGTCCGGAATGAGTCTGGAGCGGGAGGTGGCCCCGTAAGTGCACTGCGTTCCCATCACCCTAATGGGTTCCCATTAAAGCTCAGCTCTGGAGGTGCACGTGTGAGTACACGGCTCATGAATAATGAATGGCCCTCACTCGGCGCTGGGGAGACAGATCCGGTGCTGTGCCGCGTGCCGCCGAGCCACGCTTTGGGGTGGCCCCACGCACCCAACACAGACCCCGCTCTCTTGCAGGGGGTGCATCTGGCGCGGGTCAGCTTCATGGTGCGTGCCTTTGGCTCTGCCTTCATCCTGGACCTGGAGCTCAACCAGTGAGTGTGGGGTGACCCCTGACATGGGGCGTCGCTATGGGGCCGGGTGGGAGCCTTGCTCAATGCGGACGGGGCACAGAGGCGGTGGCATCTCGGTGTCCCTTTGGGTTGGGTTCCCAATGGCTGACGTGCGGCGCACGGCGCTCAGTGGGGTGAGGGTGGCAGGGCGGCACCACTGTCCTCACCCCACTGCTGTCCCCACAGCCACCTCCTCGCCTCACACTATGTGGAGCGGCACCTCGGTGTCGGACAGAACAGCAGCAGCACGGTGAGGCTGTGCCATGCCAGGCTGTGCCATGCTGTGCCATGCTGTGCCATGCTGTGCCATGCTGTGCCATGCTGTGCCATGCCAGGCTGTGCCATGCTGTGCCATGCTGTGCCATGCCATGCTGTGCCATGCCAGGCTGTGCCATGCTGTGCCATGCTGTGCCATGCTGTGCCATGCTGTGCCATGCCAGGCTGTGCCATGCTGTGCCATGCTGTGCCATGCCATGCTGTGCCAGGCTGTGCCATGCTGTGCCATGCTGTGCCATGCCATGCTGTGCCATGCCAGGCTGTGCCATGCTGTGCCATGCTGTGCCATTCCATGCTGCGCCATGCCAGGCTGTGCCAGGCTGTGCCATGCTGTGCCATGCCATGCTGTGCCATGCCGTGCCATGATGTGCTGTGTTCTGCCATGTTGTCCCATGTTGCCCCATGCTGTGCCATGCTGTGCTGTGCCGTGCCATGTTGTGTCGTACCACACCGTGCTTTGTCATCTTGTGCCATGTCGTGTTGTGCCATGCTGTGCCATGTTGTGCCATGTCGTGCCGTGTTGTGCCATGTTGTGGCATGTTGTGCCGTGCTATGCTGTGTTGTGCCATGTGGTGCCATGTGGTGCCATGTGGTCCCGTGTGGTGCCGTGTGGTGCCATGCCACACCATGCAGCAGTGCCCCATGCCCTCAGCTCTGTCCCCTCTCTTAGGGCACAGGCGAGCACTGCTACTACCAGGGCCGGGTTCGGGGGTGGCCCCGCTCCTTCGCAGCGCTCTCCAGCTGCCGGGGGCTGCAGTGAGTACCGACCCCAACCCCGGGTCAGAGCTGTGCTCGCAGAGCAGGGCTGTGGACAGAACCTTTCGGGGCTTCCCTTGCAGCGGGGTCTTCTCAGATGGGCGGGATATATTTCTAATTGAGCCCCAAGCAGGCACCGAGCACGCGGAGGTGAGTGGGGACCTCTGCCCTGCCTCAGTTTAAGGGGGACGTGGCCCTGGGGACATGGGGACACGGGGACACGGGTCTTGGTGCTCTCTCTGCAATAGGGTCTTCAGCCACATCTCATCCAGCGCACCCCAAGCTGTGCCTTGCCAGGTGAGCACCGTGCTTTGGCACTGCCTGGCACCCCCAGTGTGCCCAGTGCCCCAGTCCCACTGTCCCCATTCCCCGCAGGCTGCATGCTGGGTGCCGTGGGGCAATCTGGCTCAGGCAGCTCGGCCAGGCTGCGGCGGCGGCGGAGGCAGGTGAGTGCTGGGAACATGGGTAGGACATGGGCATGGGGCTGGGGACAGGGGTACAGGGCTGGAGACGTGGGCACAGGGTTGGTGACAAAGGTGTGGACTAGGGGAACAGGGACAAGAACACAGGGTTGGGGACAGGGATATGGTGTTGGGGACAAGAGCAAGAGGCTGGGGATAGGGATATCAAGCTGGGGAGAGGGGTACAGGCCTGGGGACAGGGATATAGTGTTGGGGACAAGGCCATGGGGTTGGGTACAGAGGATGTGGGACTGGGGACAGGAGAATGGGGATGGCAACAGCAGCATGGATTTGAAGACATGAGGCTGGGAACAAGAGCACGCTTTGGGGCTCGCAGCCATGAAACGGGGCCAGAAACTCCCAAACCCCACTCCTTGCCCCATACATCCCCATGGGCACTGCCCACCTCCTTCCCTGCCCGCAGGTGCGTCGGGCGCAGCACACAGTGCACAGTGAGACCAAGTACATCGAGCTGGCCGTGGTGAACGACCATCAGCTGGTAGGGATGTGGGGCAGAGGGATGGCAATGGGGCGGCCGCCCACCCCCCGCTCCCCAAAGTTCCTACAGCTCCGCAGATCCGTGGTGCTCACCAGCAACTTCGCCAAGTCTGTGGTCAACCTGGCTGACATGGTGAGCGTGGGTCCATCCATGGGGTGGGGACTGCGGGCCCATCTGTAGGGTGCTGAGCGTGGTGCTGCCTGTGGTGCTGCTCCCATGGCGCGTTGTGCCCCATGGCCACCCCCACTGTGCACTTTGCCCCGTTGTGCCCCATGGCACACTCAGCCCATCGTCATCCTCATGGCACCCGGTGCTCCATTGCCATCCCCACTGTGCGTCGTGCCCCCTTGTATCCCATCATGCCCCACTGCCATCCCCCTGGCACACTGTGCCCCATAGCACCCCATGGTCATGCTATGCAGATCTACAAGGAGCAGCTCAACACCCGCATCGTGCTGGTGGCCATGGAGACGTGGGCTGCAGGGGACCGCATCCGCATGGAGGAGGACTCGATGGGGACACTCAACGAGTTCATGCGGCACCGGCGCGAGGAGCACAGCGACGCCATCCACCTCTTCTCGTGAGCATGGGGTCAGGAGCCCAGCCCATGGCCACATGCCCACGTCCCCATTTGCCCCATCCCTTGTAGGGGACGCACCTTCCAGAGCAGCCGCAGCGGTACCGCCTTCGTTGGGGGTATCTGCTCAGCCGGGCGCGCTGGTGGGGTCAACGAGGTGGGTGATGTGGGTGCAGAATGAATGGCGGGCATGGGACCCCATGGTGACAACGTTGTCCCCACTGGAGATCCCATGATGACCGTGTTGCCCCCATTGCAGTATGGCAACATGGCGGCCATGGCGGTGACACTGGCACAGACGCTGGGGCAGAATGTGGGCATGATGTGGAACAAGCACCGCGCATCAGCAGGTAGCAATGGGGACAGGGGTGGCACCCGTGGGGACAATGTCCCCTCCCTGGCACCGCAGTGCTCTGCCATCCCATAGGGGACTGCCGCTGCCCTGATGCGTGGCTGGGCTGCATCATGGAGGACACGGGGTGAGCGCTGTCCCCACGTGGCACACGACCACCCCAGGAGGTGCCACCCATGGGGTGCTCCCACAGTGGGGTGGTGGAGGGCGCAATGGGGTCATTGGGAGCACTGTGGGATCAGTGGGGTCATTGGGGCACAGCTGGACGGCGGGGGGCACATCGGGGTCATTGGGGCACAGCTGGATGGCGGGGGGGACAGCGGGGTCAGTGGGGCACAGTGAGGCTGTGGTGGCACAGCAGGGTTGTAGGGGCACAGTGAGGACACTGGGGGAATAGTGGTGTCACTGGGGAACAGCAGGGCTGTGGGAATACAGCGGGGTCAATGGGGGCACAAGGGGGGTCACTGGGGTACGGGCTGAGCGCTGCCCCCACGTGGCACTTGGCCACTCCTGGAGGTGCCACCCGTGGGGCGATGGCAGCCACCCGGTGTCACCACGTCCCCCCGTAGGTACTACCTCCCACGGAAGTTCTCCCGCTGCAGCATTGATGAGTACAACCAATTCCTGCAGGACGGCGGTGGCAGCTGCCTCTTCAACAAACCCCTCAAGGTAAATGGGGCATCAGTGGGGCGGGGGCTCCCTAGGGCATCAGCAGTCCAATAGGCATCAATGGGGTGGGGAGTCCCTGGGGCATCAATGAGTCCAATGTGCATCAATAGGGTGGGGGGTCCCTGGGGGGTCAGTGGGGCCAACAGACATAAATGAGGTGGAGGAGTCTCTGGACCATCGGTGGGGACGACATATCAGTGGGATGGGGATTCTCCGAGGCATCAGGGGGCCAACAAGCATCAATGGGGTGGGGAGTCCCCGGGGCATCGATGGGGCCAACGGGCACCAATGAGGTGGGAATCCCTTGGGGTCACACTTGGGTTGGGAGGGACAACCCCACAGCCCTTCCCCACAGCTCCTGGACCCACCAGAGTGCGGCAATGGGTTTGTGGAGGCAGGAGAGGAGTGCGACTGTGGATCGCAGACGGTGAGCAGGATCAGGGCCATGGGGGGGCAGCTATGGGGCCGGGGTGGGACTGAGCACCGTGCCGCCCCCCAGGAGTGTGCCAGGAGCGGAGGGAACTGCTGCAAGAAGTGCACGCTGACACACGACGCCATGTGCAGCGACGGGCTGTGCTGTAAGGGATGCAAGGTGCAATGGGGCACGGTGTGGGGCACTGGGAGGTCTGTGGGGTCAGGTCCTGATGTGGGATTTGTCCCCCAGTATGAGCCACGTGGTGTGTCCTGCCGGGAGGCGGTGAATGAGTGTGACATCCCTGAGACCTGCACTGGGGACTCCAGTCAGGTGAGAGGGGTCACTGGGGCACTGTGGGGTCACTTGGGGCACAGTGGGGACATGGGGGCACAGTGCAGTCACTGGGTGTGCAGCAGGGCTTTGGGAGTCACAGTGGGGTCATTGGGGCACGGTAGGGCCATGGGGGACGTAGTGGGGTCACTGGGAACACAGAGGGGTCACTGGAGGCTCAGTGTGACTGTGGTGGTACTGTGGGGTCATAGGGGCACAGTAGAGTCGCAGTAGGACTATGGGGGCACAAAAGGGTCACTGGGGTACAGCGGGGTCCCAAGTGTCCTCTCCTGCCCCCAGTGTCCCCCCAACCTCCACAAACTGGACGGGTACTTCTGTGATAATGAGCAGGTGAGTGGCACCATAGGTATGGCACATCCATGGGATCGCAGCGCCCGTGGGTGTCATGCTCCCATGGTTGCCAACCTATAACCCTATAACTGCTTCCGTGGGTACCAACCATCACCCCGTTCTTAATCCCACGGGTGCCACCACGACCCTACCCCTGCTTCCATGGGTGCCACCAGGACTCTATAACCACTCCCATGGGCACCAACCATGACCCTGTTCCTATTCCCATGGGTGCCGCCATGGCCTTATAACCACTCCCACGGGCGCCAGGTGTGACCCTATTCTCACTCCCATTGGTGCTACTGTGACCCTATAGCCATTCTCAAGGGTGCCGCCGTGACTCTGTAACCACTCTCATGGATACCAGCCATGACCCTACAACTGCTTCCATGGGTACCAACCATGACCCTGTTCCTATTCCCATGGGTGCCACCATGGCCTTATAACCACTCCCGTGGGCGCCAAGTGTGACCCTATCCTCACTCCCATTGGTGCCACCATGACCCTATAGCCATTCTCAAGGGTGCCACCACGACTCTATAACCATTCCCACGGCTACCAGCCATGACCCTATAACTATTTCCACAAGTACCAGCCATGACCCTGTTCCTCCTCCCCTGGGTGCCACCATGACCCTATCATCACTCCCCTGGGTGCCAATCATGACCCTATAACCACTCCTATAACCAGGGCCGCTGCTACGGCGGGCGCTGTAAAACCCGGGACCGGCAGTGCAACGCGTTGTGGGGCCGCGGTGAGTGCCCAGACCCCACTCCCACATCCCCGCGTTGGGGACAGCCGGTGACGCCGCTCGCTGCAGGCTCTGCGGAGCGCTTCTGCTACGAGAAGCTCAACGTGGAGGGCACCGAGAGGGGCAACTGCGGGCGCGAGGGCGCGGGGTGGACGCAGTGCAACAAGCAGTGAGTGCCCCCGCCGAGCGCCCCGCGTCCCCTCCTGCTGTCACCCGGTGTCACCGCCCCGCTGCTGGCAGGGACGTGCTGTGCGGGTTCCTGCTGTGCGCCAACATCTCGGGGACGCCGCGGCTGGGCGAGCTGAGCGGGGAGGTGGCCACCACCACTTTCTTCCATCAGAACCGCTACGTGGACTGCAGGTGGGCGCCGCCGCCCCGGGGACGGGGACACGGGGTCACCCCTATGGGGACGTGGGGACAGGAGGGACCTCACGTGAACCCGCTGGGGACAAGGGCATGGTGGCGTGCCTGTGCCACCTCCTTAGGGATGGGGACGTGAGCACGGTGATGTCCTGGGTCTCGCCTTGGGGACAAGGGTGTGGACATGTTGGGGGATAAGGGCAGCGGGGTCCCACTGGGGACAGGGAGAAGGTGGCAGCGAGGTCCCTGTGTTCTCCCCTGGGGGACATGGACGTGGTTGGGTCCCTGCATCACCCTCTTGGGGAATGGACTCAGCGGCGTCCCTGTGTCATTGGGGCGGAAATGTGGTGGAGCCCCTGTGTCACAGCCCTAGGGACGTGGACATGGGAAGGTCCTTCTGTCCCTGTGTCATCTTCTTGGCGTGTCACTCCGTGGGAGATGGGACAAGGACATGGCAGGGTCCCTGCGGGATGGGGACAATGCACACAGTGTGGTTCCTGTGTCATTCCTTTGCGGACATGGACGCAGTGGGGTCTGTGTGGCGCCCCTTGGGGACGGGGGCAGGGGACATGGACACAGAGGGGTCCCTTTGTCACCCCCTCGGTGTGTCACCACCCTGAGCATTGGGACATGGACCCGGTTGTGTCCCCATGTCACCCCACTGGATATGAGGACGTGGCGGTGTCCCCTTGCCACCCCTTTGGGGACAGAGACATGGACCTGGTGGCATCCCCACATCACCCCACTGCCACCTTGCAGGGGCGGCCACGTGCAGCTGGCGGATGGCTCAGAGCTGAGCTACGTGGAGGACGGCACGCCGTGCGGCCCTGCCATGCTGTGCCTCGACCACAAATGCCTTCCGGTCACCGCCTTCAATTTCAGCTCCTGCCCCGGCAGCGGGGATGGGAAGATCTGCTTTGAGCACGGGGTGAGGCGTGGGGACGGGGCTGGGAGGCGCGGGGTGACGACAGAGGGTGGCATCAAGGGGTGACGCCGCCCCCTCATAGGTGTGCAGCAATGAGGGGAAGTGCATCTGTCAGCCCGAGTGGACGGGGAAGGACTGCAGCGTCTACGACCCCATTCCTGAACCCAAACCCACGGGGGAGACGGAGCGCTACAAGGGTCTGCTGGGGGAGCGTGGTGCTGTCCCTGCTCCCCGTGGTGCCCCACGGCCGTGTCAGCTCTGACGCACGTCCCTGTCCTCCTGTCCCAGGTCCCAGTGGCACCAACATCATCATTGGGTCCATAGCGGGAGCCGTGCTGGTGGCTGCCATCGTCCTTGGTGGCACGGGATGGGGATTCAAGTAAGCGGGGTCATCGGGATGCTCGTTCCCCCGGTCCCATTTGTCCCCTTGTCTCCATGTCCCGTTGTCCCACGGGGTCACTGGGATGCTCATTCCCCTGCTCCCATTTGTCCCCCTCATCACCGTGTCTCCTTGCCACCCAGACTCATTGGGACGTTATTTGCCCAGTCCCATTTGTCCCCATTGTCCCCTTGGTCCCTTGTCCCCTGTGGTCATGGAGATGCCATTCCCCCGGTCCGACTTGTCCCCTTGACCCCATGTCCCCACGTCCCTTGTCCCCTGGGGTCATCGGGACGCTCATTCCCCAGTCCCCTTTGTCCTTCTTACTCCTTTGTCCCATGAGATCATGGGGATCCTCACCACCTTGCTCCTACTTGTCCTCCTTGTCCCCTGGGGGTCAAGGGGCTCAGAGGGACACCGGGGACACTGACACCGCCGTCCTCTCCCCCCTGTCCCCAGGAACATCCGCCGCGGAAGGTACGACCCGGCGCAGCAGGGAGTGTAACCCCCCACCCCGTCGTCTCCTCGTCACCATCACCGTCCGGCGGCAGCGGTGACCCCCCCGGGCCGGAACCGCCGCCCGTCTGTCCGTGTCACTGTCTGTCCGGCTGCCCCCGTGCTGTCTCCATCTCTGTGCCCACCCCAAAGAGCCCAGTGGGGCGGGGGGGGGCTCTTTGGGGCTTGGTGTCCCCCGTGTCCCCCCATCCCATACCTCGTGTCACCCCCCTGCACTAAAGCGCTCCTCACTTCTGTGTTGCAGGTCCGGGGGGGCCTGAGCAGGTCCACCCGAGAAGGGAGGAGAGCACGGGGGGATCCCCCCGACCCCACTGCACCGCCACGAATGTCCGGAACCCCCGGGCCCTCTGGGGTTGGGGTCACTGCACCGCCATGAATGTACCCGGGGGGGCCACAACAGGACCCCCAACCCCACATGGCCCTGGGGAGGGGGGGGGGGGGGAAGGGTCAGAACCCCCCCTCACTCCATGTCAACATCTTCCAGCTCTGGGGGCTGCACCCCCTGTATCAGGCCAGTATGCCCCAGTACCCCCCAGTACCAGGCCAGTTGTCCCCTCCATGACCCCAGAGCAGGGCCTGGAGGCCATCCCTGTCCCCTCCCATCTCGCATCCTCACCAGTGGGGTCCCACACCCACGGGTGCCAGGCTCTGGGTCAAGGACATCCCCCATCCATCATCTCCCCCATCCCAAAAGGTGCACCCCAAAATGGGGACTCAACAGCATCAGGGCCACCCTATGGGGCTGGGGGGCAGGGAGAGCCCAGGGGAGTGTCACCCCGTGTCCCCTTGTTCCCTGGTCCCTTGGGGTCACTGGGATGCTCATTCCCCTGGTCCCATTTGTCCCCCTTGTTCCCTTGGTCCCTTGTCCCTTGGGGTCATTAGGATGCTCATTCTTCTGCCCCCCTGGTCCCCTTGGCACTTCACATGTCCCATGTATCACCCTCAGGACAAGGGGGTGGCACATGTCACCCCTGTCCCCGCGGCCCCACATCACCCCATGCCATCCATCCCACACCACCACGGAGCACTTAGGGCCCACCGCAGCCCCACAATGACACACAGCACAGTGGGGACCCCACACCCACGGAGGGGTGGCAGTGTCCCCCCCATATGTGTCTCCTGCTATGGGGTCAGCAGTGGGACAGGAGGTGCCCCCAGGGCAGCCTGCATGGGGTGACCACGAGTGGCAGCCCCAGGACCATAGGGTGGCAGCAGGATGGGACGTCCCCAAACTCAGCTGTAACCGTGTCCCCATATGACACAGCAGCTCTGTGGCCATGGGCTGTGGGGAGCTGGGCAGCACGGAGGGGTGTGTGGGGGTCCAACCCCCCGTCCCTCAATCTGTCACCATGATGTCCCCACAGCTGCAGTGCTTGCGAGAGGACACCGCCGTCCCCGTGGGAGCCCCGTGTCCCAGTCCCAACACTCGTCACCGATTTTGGGGACGTGAACCTATATATAAATATATATATAAATATAAATATTTTTTTTTCTTAATGATTTTAATGCTGTACGGCCCCGCAGTGCCACCAGGACTGGGGGATGGCCCAGGGACGGGGTGAGCTGACCCCAGGGCCCCGCAGCACACCTCACCTCCTGCTCGCGTGCCTGCTTCACCCGTGCTGGGGGTCACCTGGACCCCACAACGCCTCCTGCAACGTCACAGATTTATTTACAATAAAGAATTGGAAAATCAGTGGGAAAATTCTGCCTTTCTGCGGGGCTGGGTGAGCAGCACGAGGCCGGGCAGAGCTGCACGCTCACATCCGACGTATCCTCACACATCCGGGACCAGACAGAACTCACTCCTCTGGTCCCGTCTGTCCCCCTGTCCTCCTCTGGTCCCTGTGTCCTCCTGGTCCTGTGGTCCCTTGTCCCATAGGGTCACTGGGATGCTCTCTGCCCTGGTTCCACTTGTCCCCCTCACCCTCTGGTGTCACTGCGATGCTCAATGCCATGGTCCTACTTGTTCCCCTTATCCCCTGCTCCTCCGTCCTGTGGGAACACATGGATGCTCCTTCCCCTTGTCCACACGTCCCCATGTCCCATGGGGTCACTCATATGCTCATTCCCCTGGTCCCATTTGTCCCTCTTGTCTTTGTGTCCCATTTGTCCCCTGGTCCCCTGCTCCTTGGGGCCATCACTGGGATACTTGTCCCTCTGGTCCCATTTATCCCCTCATCCTCTTGTCCCTTGGGGTCATGTGGATGCTTATTCCCCTGATCCCATTTATCTCCCTTGTCCTCTTGTCCCCTCGTTCCCCGGTTCCCTGACCCATGGGGTCATTGGGATGCTCGTTCCTCTGGTCCCATTTCTCCCTGTTGTCCTCTTGTCTGCTGGTTCCCTGTCCCACGGGGTCACTGAGATGCTCCTTCCACTGGTCCCATCTGTCCCTCTTGACTTTGTGCCCCATTTGCTCCCTGGTCCCCCATCCCTTGGGGTCATGTGGGTGCTTATTCCCCTGACCCCACTTATCTCCCTCGTCCCCTGGTTCCCTGTCCCACGGGGCCATCGGGACGCTAGTTCCCCCGGTCCCATTTATCCCTGTCATCCCCTTGTCCCCTGGTAACGTCCCACGGGGTCACTGAGATGCTCATTCCACTGGTCCCATTCATGCCCTTTGTCCTCCTGCCCCCTGCTCCCCTGCCCCACGGCACACTGGGATGCCCGTTCCGGCCGTACTCCCAGGTCCATACGGAGCTCCTCAGCCCGGTTCGACTCTCCCACGCCGCCGTTCTCCCCTCGCAGCGCTCTGCTCACCGCATCAGCCACCAGAGGGCTCCCCCTGCCCGCTCCTCGCACCGACGGCCGGCACAGGAGATGCGCAGCCGGGCCACGCCGGCTCCTCGCCCCCCAGCCTGGAGGCTGAAGGCACAACGCGGGGCTGCAGCACGCTCCCATCTTTGGGGTCCTCCGGAAGGGCGCAGCTTTGCTCCCAGCCACAACAGAGGCGCGGCTCATTGGAGCTTTTTGGGGCCGCTGTCTGTGCGCCGCGGCGCCGAGCGTGTCAGAAATAATGTGGAAGCACATTATAAGCTGAGTCCTTTGAGGCCTTTGGGCTCAGGAGGGCATGGAAATGGCGTTGGGTTCCCAGCCCATCCGAGGTCCTTCCCGGAGCCACGCGTCCTCCTGGAACACAGCAAAAAATCAGTGATTTATTTACCATCTTTTTGCCTGAGGGCAGCAGCGAGGCACTGAGCTGCAGGTGCTGCCCATCACAGAGCCCACGAGGAGGAAAAAAGACCCGCTGCTCATCAGCAGACCCAACAGAACAGATCTCCTGCAGCCTCCTCTGTGCCATTACATAAAGGGGAGCTGCTCAAACCTGCAGTCCCTCGGCTCCTTCAGCTGCAGGAGCTGATGGTGGACCATCTGGCTGTGATTTGTCGGCGATAATCTAATGAGGCAGACCTCGTTTTTAGGGTGCACACAAGGAAGAACGTCCTCCTGACTCCCCAGGAGCACAGGGTGCCACGTGAGCAGCAGCTTGCAGGAGCAGAGGGATGCGATGGCTTTTCAGCTCTCCTATCTGAAAGAGAGCAGAGAAGTTTGGGTCAGAGGGAGACATCAGATGGTCGGGAGCCAACGCTGCCATGTGGGCTGGAATGGGAGGATGCCTTCCTGCAGGGAGCCGTGCTTGGGGGATTAAGGAAAAGGGGAGAGAAAGCAAGAGCCCACGTGCTCTGGGTGCTTCACACCTGAGAGAGGCTGCTGGGCTGCACCCAGGGTGGGAGAATGAGGTCTGCAGAGGGGACAGCAAGGGCTCAGCCTCAGCCCCGGCCCCTCACCCTCATCCCATTCTGCTTCCTCCCTGAGTTGACAAATGAAAGCTGGTATTTGGCACCTGCTGCTGAGGTTCTGAGAGCGAGGCCACAGCTGGAGGCACAGAACGCGAACAGGAGCAGCTCGGGGGAGCAGCGAGCATCTCCAAGCAGCCGTGCTGCAGCCGTGGGAAGGAGCAGCTCCGCCAGCAGGCAGCGACCAGGCCCTGACCCACTGCTGGCCTTGCTGGGAAATGGGACACGCAGCCGCTGCAGGCGATGGGGCATCGCGTGTCGGAGCGCTGCTGCAGCAGGAAACGCTCAGACAAGGAGAAAGGAAGGGACACGGCCAGACCAGCACAGCTGGAAATGCGATAGGAGGCTCCGGCGCTCCTCCCGGCTGCACTGGGGGTGCAAACGCCCTGGGGGCCATGGGGGAAACCCAGTTCCCAGCGATGCAAGAAATCTCCCACCGCCCTTTTGGAAGCGCTCCCCTGGCTGGGATGCTGCCTTGGAGGTCTTTTCCAGCTCAGAGATCCCATCACTCCACAGGCCAGCCTTGCTGCTGCTCTTTCCCTCGCAGTGCTGAGTTCACGTTGTTGCTGGGGAGCTTTGAGCCCTGCGGAGCTGAGGCCATCACAGGCACCACGGCAGCAGCGACCCCAAGGCGGGTGTCAAACCCCCTGCAGCTCCCACTGCCCTGCAGGAGGTGGGGATCAGAGCCTGCTGGGCAAAGCAGCGGCTCAGCGTCCTGAGCACATCTCCCAGATTTCTCTGAAGGATTTCAAAGCGATGACAAAACGGCAATTTGTTAAATCAGCTCTGAAGGCTGCGGAGCTCCTGAAGAACTCCTGGAATGTCTGCAGCGCTGTGGCACTCGGGGTCAGAGCAGTTTATGTAACCCCCGTCCCCTCGTGCTGCCACCAGCACTGCTGGGATCTCCTTTCGCTGTCAGGCTTTTCTCCTCCCGTGTTGGATACGAAGAAGATGCACACGGATAAGAAACGCCAAGAAATCCCAACATTACAGAGGATCACAGCTTCCCTTATGGGGGGGGAAATAAAAAAGAAAGGAACCCATCTGTTATATAACCCCACTGCAGCTCAGCAGTGAGGTGAAGGGAAACCGCATCTCACAGAGACTCACTGAACCACACGGCACCTCACACTGCTGCCAGCCCAGCAGCGCACAGCTTCCCTTCCCTGGGGGCGATGGGGAAACAACATCCAGGGGAAATATTCACGCAGGGACAGCGTGTTATAATGGATGAAGGAAACTTGAAGGCATTTTGCAGCTTTTTCAGCACGTTCTGGGTGAGCAGTGCATACAGCCTGCCCTCTGCTCAGAACCCTGCACGTATATGGGGAGCTGGGTATCGCTATGCCTGCACAGCAGCAGCCTGCCCTGCAGCACTGAGGATTTCCCGAGCTGAACATCAGCAGAACGGTGCCGGGTGAATGGCATTCATGCTTTGTGCACAGCACCCCTCCCAACCTCCCTCCCTGCATTTCCTTGAATAAACTCCTTTTCTGTTGGATACAATCACGTGTCTGCTCTTGCTTTAGACGTTTCTTACCTCCTGGCCACGCATCTCCCCATGTTGCCCGCGGCAGGACAGCTCTGCAGCTGCTCTGCTGGGTTTGGAGCTGCTTCTCTTCTCCGCAGCCGCGCTGCAAAGTCCTCACAAGCAGATTTTCTCTCTGGTTTTCAGCAGGAGGATTTGTGGCCACCTCGGCTCAGTGATAACGGGAGTGTGCCAAGCTTCCCTTCCACTGCAAGGCAAGAGGGCTGAAAAGAGATGCTAACACAGAGCAAGAATGTCTGCAGCACGAAGCATTTGCTCTGAAAGCTGAACGCTGCATGCAGTGCACAGCACGGGTTCCCCTCTCCCAAACCTGTGTATGGATGACCCCATGTGCTGACCCTGCATGCTGACCACATCCCAGCTCCGAGCCCACCGAGCTTCAGCTCACAGCTGATGTCATCACCCCGACTCTTCAGCAGCTCCTGCAAAGAGCTGTTGAGATGTGAGCAAGTTTGCTACCAAATATGGATGACAGATGAAGCGCAGCTGCTGATCCGCGCTCTGCGTGTGAGACAAAGGGCTCAGGGCCGGGGTGGCTCTTAGCTCAGCGAGGCTCTTTGGCTGCTAGGGCACCCTACATTCCTGGCAGCAGCTCAGCGACCACAGGGCCCTCAATTAGCGCCGGAGCTGATTAACAACGCGCCGCTTTGCTGAGCAGGCTGAAGGTTTGGGTGCCGTCCCCCATCTTTCAGGCTGGCACTCAGCAGCGCTGCTCTGAGCTGTGGCTGTGGGGCTTTGTGCTCTGCCCAGGGCAAAAGGAACGCTCAGACAGAAAGGAGCTCACTGGAGTCACCGCACAGCTTTAAAGGAGGGCCAGATAAAAGGGCGGCAGTCGGCAGGCTGCAGGACCTCTGTGTGTGCACAGCTGAGACGCATCGCTGACACAAGGCCTCGTTGGTCGCAGACATGGGAAGAGATTTCCCCCTACAGACCCCCCTCCTGGCACAGCACAGCAGCACCCCAACAGCACCCACAGCACCCTGCAGAAAGCAGAGCGCTGCTTTCCCAGCAGGGAGGAACCCATCTGCTGACACTGCTCTGATAGAGACGAACTGAGCGGCTGCTGCAGAAGGTGGGTTACATCCTGCTCCTCCACCAACAGCCCAGCTCACAAAGCGATCCTTTGTGACAGCAAAACAGACGGGCATTCAGCTGCGATGTGCAAAGGCAGCCGGCCCCGTCTGCTCCACTCGGGGCAGCTGAGGCCGCACGCTTCGCCGCGCCGCGCTGCTCCTCCACATGCGCCCATGCAGATCCCGGGTGGTCGGGAGGAGCTCCTCGAGGGCTCACTCTCCACATTCCTCCCTTTCGACGCCGTTGGAAAGAGGCTCTTTGTTACACTGAGGTCAAACAGGTTGAAACCCCAACCTCTGCACCCCCCCCATCCCCGCAGCACTGCAAAAACGCCGCCTCAGCCTGCTTTTCTGAACTGCATTTAATAGACAAAACCAGAGGTTAACAAACTCAAGGTACGTTCATTTTCTTTTTTCTTTTTTTTTTTTTTTTTTGGTCCAAGATCTGTTCTGAGCGTTTATTTCAGGATGGCCTGCATCAAGCCAGAGCAAGGAGCGTTTTCAAGTAATGCATTATCATTTCTTCAGAAGGAGAAAGGAGCCAAACCCGAAGCCTTGAAACCAACTGCAGCCACAGACCCCAGCAGAGGGCTGCCACACACATCCTCTGCAAGGAACACCTCGTCTCAAAGCAGAGGCGCACTGCTTGCACCGCTGTAACTGCCAGGGAACGGAGCACACGGAGCAAAGTCCCAAAGCGTGACACAGAGCAACAGAAAGCAGGCATTTCTCAGCGTCCCTCAGATGTGAATGCTCACTGTGGCCAAAAAGACACTGCCAGGGGCAGTAAATACTGCATTCCCCCCCCCCCCCCCCCCCCTTTTTTTTTCTAATTATAAATTCAAGTTGAATGCCAAAACTGCAGAATGCCGCGGATCTGACCGGCCTCTCGAGCAGAAATGAAGCGGTGCATTTATTGCTCCGTCTGAACTCGGCCCCTCGGATGTGACAGGAGGAAGAGGGGTCGGGGGTAAGGCATTGTTGTTAATAGTCAGAAGGGTTTTGTGAAAACCTGTACAGACAGCGTGTGCGCGGGGCCGGGGGAGCAGGGCTGCCACAGCACAGAGTGACCACGAGTCCATCCAAGCACATTGCTTTGGAAACACAGCAATCTGCCCCAAAAGGGACTGGAACAACTGGGAGCCCCGGGGAGGGGGGTGTTATGCAACGAGAGAGCACAGAAACATCTTCAATATGTAAATATGTTATGAGTTATGAGGCGTTTTCCATAGGATGAAAACACGCAGTGAGGGACCAGGGGACATAAGGACAAAGGGGACATGGGGAATGGGCATCTCAAACAGCCCGTGGGACCAGGGGACATGGGAACAAATGGGACCAGGGCAATGAAAACCCCCGTGACCTTAAGGGACAGGAAGACAAATGGAGACAAGGAAGACAAATGGGATCGGGGGAACAAGTATCCCAGTGACCCCAGGGGACAAGGGACCAGAGGACATGAAGGACAAAAGGGACACGGGGAACAAGTGTCCCCATGACCTTGGGACAGCAATCAGGAGACAAGGGGACATGGAGACAAGGGGAATGAGAGTCCCCAAGACTTCATAGAACAGGGGACAAGGGACAGAGGGCAAGGAGGACTAAAGAGAACAGAGGAATGAGCATCCCAGCGACCCCAAGAGACAAACAGACCCACGGAACAAGGGAACATGGGGACAAGGGGGGCAAATGGGACCAGAAGAACAAATATCCCATGATCTCATGGGACAGGGGACATGGGACAAGGAAGACAAACAGCACCAGGGGAACAAGCATCTCAATGACCCCATGGGATAAGGGGGACAAACGGGATAAGGGGAAGGAGTATCTCCATGACCTCATAGGACAGGGACAAGGGGAGAAGGGGCACGGGGTGAGGACAAAAGAGACCGAAGGAACGAGCATCCCAACGACCTCAGGGGACAAAGAGGACCAGGGACAAGGGGGACAAAAGGGACCAGGGGAATGAGTGTCCCAGTGACCCCAGGGGACAAGGGACACAGGGACATCTGGGTGAGACAGGCAGGTGGTGGCCCCCATATAGGCAGCTATGGGACGTTTGGAGCAGGGTGTTACGTAACGAGAGACCTCAGAAACCTCTTAAATATGCAAATATGTGGAATTACAAGTCATTTTCCACGGGATGAAGAAACGTAGCACGTAACAGCCACAGCGTGACACTTCCATTTGTAGGTAGCACATCATTTTTATAGAAGGTACAGTCAGGAGCACCATCAGCAGACGTTTCCGACCCCCCCCCTGCTCTAAGGGAGCAGATCTGGCTCCCTGGTGCTGTGTGTTCAAGGCACTTCTCAAATGCAGCATAGAAAGTTCTGACACTGAAAACAAACAGAAAACGACGACGAACCACAGTAATAAAAGGAGCAAAATGCTGACAGCTACCTACAGTTTTCTCCTTTCGTATAAAAAAGGGTAACTTCAGAGATCCAGTGTACAAATACAAAAATTGTGCATAATAAATGTACGATAATACTGTACATACAGCGTAAACCCTTCAATGAGAATGATTTAAATATACCTATTTGTCTCCTGGCTTGGAAGGCAGAAGAATAAAGTTGTACAGTCCTACAGTGCGCATATAAACACTTTCTTAGAGCTGGAATCGCTAGCCAACAGCATCCCTGAAAATAAGCAGAACCAAATATTTACTTAATGGAAGCCATTACTCAACGGGTTGCTGGTTGTGAGAAAAAGACAACATATAAACTCAGCCAAGGTCAAATCCAGACAGAGTTCTTCCCGTCCCCCGATTTGCTGCTGGCGCTGCTTTTGTTGGAGCCTGCTTTGGACTTCTTCTCTCTGGAGCTGCTGCTGGGGTTGTTTTGGTTGTTGTACGCCTGGATGGCCATGTCCAGGCGTTCCTGAGCCACTTTGATTTCCCTCTGCAGGTTTTCCAGGTCGGCAGGGATGTTCTCCTCGTTGCTGCCGTACTGCTGCTCCTGGGCGATGTTGGCTTTGTTCTGCCTGTAGGCCATCTTGGCGTTGGACAGCTCGGTGTACTGCATTTGGTCGGGTTTGACGGCGATGTTGTAGCCGGGGGGAGCAGAGGGTGTGTTCCAGGTGAAGGGGTAGTTGTAGGTCCCAGAGTCCTCCAGCTCTTTCCTCTTGCTGTTCAACGTGTCCCGGATGGTGCCAAACCCCAAGTGCAGCATCTCCCACACGTTCAACAGCAAACACATGCAGCTCACCCCGTACATTATGAGCAGGAAGATGGTCTTTTCGGTCGGCCTTGAAATGAAGCAATCTATCTTATGGGGGCAGGGCTTCCTGCTGCACACGAACACGGGGCTGACCTCGAAGCCATACAGGAGGTACTGACCGACCAGAAAGCCGACCTCGAACGTCGCCCTCACCAGCAGCTGCAGCACGTAGATCCTCATCAGCCCGTCCTCGCGGATCCGCCGCCGCCCGTCGTGCTTGGCTTTGGCGGGGGGCTGCTGCTCCTTGTTCTCCCGTTCGCTTTCCAGCTCTATTTCTGGGTACATCATCGGGTCCTCCTCGTGGTCGTCCTCGGCCTCCTCCAAGCCTCGGTGCTGTTTCCAGCGCGTCGAAAAGCTTTTGCTTCTGAACCTTCTGTCGACGTCACTGTGCTCCACCATGCGGGCGATCTTGTGGATGGCGTAGCCCAAATACATGACGGACGGAGTGGCGACGAGGATGATCTGGAACACCCAAAATCTCACGTGAGAAAGAGGAGCAAAAGCGTCGTAACAGACGTTCTCGCAGCCGGGCTGCTCCGTGTTGCACACAAACTTGCTTTGCTCATCATAATAAATGGATTCGCCTCCCACGGCGGTCAGGACGATCCGAAACACGATCAGCACCGACAGCCAGATTTTGCCAACGAAGGTGGAGTGGTTGTGGATCTCCTCTAAGAGACGGGTCAGAAAGCTCCAACTCATGGTGGTCAAATTATTTTACCTAGAAAACAGACAAAACCCCCAAAAGAGTTGAGTTGATGAGCTCAAGGCCGCACGCTGCAAACATGCAATCAGGAGAGAAAGGCTCAAATCTGACCACCAACGCAGAACTCTTCTGTGGCATCACCTGCTATCGGGAAGCTCCAGCTGCCAGGACTTGTCTGAAGACCTACGTCTCCTTCGCAGGCTTTTGGGAAGTCCCCTGTCAAGAAGTAAAGTAGCAGCTCTCTGCCACTGCACAAACAAATCTTGCTTCCAAAGCGGCTTCCATGCAGAAGAGAAAGGCATGGCTGCTCTGCATTTCTAATGTTTACACTTTGGATTGAAATCTCCTTAACGCAGTGGATCAGAAGCTCAGCTCCTGTGACATTTTATGGGCACCGCTGGCTGCGTCCCACTGCTGACACCAGGACTTGTTTTCACTGCTGAAATCTGAGCTAACAATGTTGGCCTCCACCACCCACGGCCAACAGAGAAGCACTGCTAGTTTAATTACACTGCATACCTCAGTGCCCTGAAAAAGGGAAGAAAGGACCCTACAGAGCAATGCCGGCTGTCTTAAGGTAGCAATGAGCCACTCAGCCAAAACCTGAGAGCAGGCAACTGCTGTTGACTTTGCTTCAGGACAGGACAATCCAATACAGACCATGAGCTGAGCAGTGCTGCCCTGCAAATCCACAACTTACAGCTATTCAAGTTGTTCCATGCAATGACAGCGGTGTTCACAGGCAGCATGCTGAGGTCTGAGGTGATGCAATTAATGCACTGATACAGCATAACAAAACCAGTGCATCGGTGCATCACCAGCACAACATCCACACAGCCAATGCACCATCAATGCATCATCAGTGCAACCATCGATGCCATCAGCGTATCATCAACAAATGAAATGATGCAAATTTACCTTTTGTGTGAAATTAAATGTTATACTGAAAAGTCATCAGCACAGCACGTGGCTGGACTGGGTGGGTCATTTGATTCGTTACTTGATGACATGATGAGAAAAAAAATAGCATGATACAACATCAAAAAAGCACACGTAACAGCCACTAGAGACCTTGGAAAACAATTCCCACATTAGAACAAAGATCAACTGCTCCCAGTTACAGTGAGCTCCACCAAGACCAGAAACAGCTCTGCACCCAGCAATCCAGGCCTGACAAATGCCACATGTGGTACAGAAGCCTGCAGACTGACAAATGGAAACAGAGTGTAATTGATGCAGATAAATACACGGCTTTGGAGGCTGAGCCCATTGAAACAAAATGCTTTGGCCAAGCTCAATGCAAGGACGTATTTCAGGAAAAGCACGAGTCATTGGGTAAGAGCAGTCACTGGGTTGCAGTGAATAGGAGTCAGAATCCTCTGCAATACAGCAAAAGCAATTAATGCATAAGGGATCTCACCTCCTCGTTAGCAAGACGGCACGCCGTGCCGGTGTGTGCATCCTTCAGAAGTGGCAGGACGTCAGAGAGCGAACGCGTCAGCCTCAAGTCCATCTGAAGAAAGGGGAAGATGCCTGAAAGAGATCAGAGCTCCATTTACTTCTGCGGGGAACGTGGGGAGAAACGGAGCAGGAAAACAGGCAGGGCTGTGAACCGCTCCCTGAACTCTCTTCAGGACGGAGATCGTTTCCCGTTCTGACTGCCAGCGATTACACAAATGAGAGATCACAGCTCACCTACAGACACTGACAGCGCAGACTTGACACTCAGATTAACCACAGCCTTCACAGCGCAAGGCTTATCAGCTGTGCGTTAACGGCGCGCGTTGATTAGGAGGCTCTCAATGCTCAGATTTGAAGCTGCTGAGCAGCTCTGCTTCTCCCTGGCAAGAAAACGTCACTTATTCTATATTTAGCCCCAGTCCAGAGGAAAGCTGCGGATACAAATATGGGAAAACACACCAGCAGCACCTTCTGTCTGAAAGGAAACCTTTGGACTCAATGGAACGACCTCTCATTAACCCGCTGTCCCGCTGGAAACGTCCATCTCAATCTAATTAGAAGGAAAGAAGGAAGTCATACGCGGAATTCTGAATTTCACATGGTTGTGTCCTTCAGTTTCTGAGCTAGAGAGCAGCTCTGCCATGTGCTGCAGGACCAGACACACGGCAGCAGCCTTCACCCCACGTCCACCGAGTGCTTCCCAGATCTGCCGGCCTGGCAATATTTAACTCAATAATCTTCCACCGTTTGAAGGAGAAGCCGATGGACGCTGACACACATCTGAAAAAGGCAGAATGTCAGCAATTTCAGCTCGTTTAAGATGTGGCAGAAAGTGCATCCAAGAGAGAGCTGCACTCTGTGTCTGTGTCATGAGCTCATCCCCACGCTCGGCGCAGAAGCACTCGGTACAGGGAATGGATTTACAGCATTTTTCCCCTTAAAATATACCCTCCTGTGCCGCCCTAATTAAATCTGATTAATTTATTAATGATATATTAGTTTTGCTTTGTTTTTAAGCAGTGTAAAAAGATGCGCGCTGATCGGAAAAAAAAAGTCCAGAATAAATGCATGGCAATTCCAGTGATAATCCAAAGTGGTTTCATGCTGCGTGAAAGTCAAATTAGGCCCCCGGGCTAATTAAGATAGGATTTGAATTAGGATGAATGCATAACTAGCATAATTCATTCAAATCTCATTTACATTCACTCGATTTTTACTACTCGAGAAGGAAGAAAGCGATGGCCAAACCCATCACCAGCACAGCACCTTGGATGATGGAACCACAGATCTGGGCAGAATAGAACAGCAGGCTAAAGAGAGGTGGAGAAATAATCAGATTCTTGTGCTGTCAAAAAAATAAAGATGTCAAACACGCATCTTTTGGAAAGCCAACACGCGTGTACCCACCAAGCATTCAGCTCAGAGATGAGCTGGAGCTCGCAGATAAGAGCCGAACCCCCGATAGCCTCCGAGTGCCCCCCAGTAATGCCAGCATGGAAAGCCAAGTGACAGTTTTAGCATCGCTCCCCTGATGTGACACAACTCAAATGGAACTGGGAGATGTGTTGTGCTGGCCAAACTGGCATTCACTTCACCTACAGCAACGGGGAGCTCCAGAAAGAGGTATTTCCAGGGCGGTGGAGGTGAGCTGTCGGCTCTGTGCCGTCTCGTGGGGTTCTGGGGTCCTACAGACCCGAGATAACAAGGAAGTTCAGCAGCAAGCCCCAGGTGATGCTGGCATTCCGATGATGTGAAATGTAATAATGGAGAAAACAAGCTGGTCAGCAGATTTCACGAGAAGGCAGGGTGTTATCTGACAGCCTGTGAGATGGAACAGCTGGTCCTGGGGGCAACGAGCCACAGCATAACCCAAAGCTGGGACTGCAGCTTGCCACGTGAGCTGCCCATCCACCTCTCCATGACTTGGAAATAAAGAGTAACGGGGCAGGGGATGAAAAGGGCAACGCCTTCGTGCAATCAGATCGAATCTGAACCTCAAGTCCGACAAGAACAAACAGCCAAACATGAAGGTCTGCGACCAACACCCAGCTCTCGGACTGCCAGCAAACAGCACTGCCTTCTGACATCCACAGATCAGCAGCAGATCCTCAAAATGACCACTGCTGCCAACCCCAATGACAAACCCATTGAGTGAGCACAGTTTCAGTACAGATTCAGGGCCACAGAATATTTCTGATCAAGCTCTTAGTTCCCCTTATTCCTCTCAACACGGATTCCATTGGGTTTCTGCAAGACGATTACAGTTGGACAGGATGATCCTACAGGTCTTGTCCAACCTTAATGATTCTGCGACCAGAAACACTCAGCTCTGCTCTTCCAAATACCCAGGAGTGCTCTCCAGCAGCTGCTCCCACCTGGACACCTTGTGATGGAGCAACACAGGACACAAAGCCACTCTCCACAACGCTCCCGAGATGAGCGTGCCCACAAGCCCAGCATCGAGCAGACACCAACACAGAATCACCCATTCAACTAATTTACTTACAAAGATGCTCAGCCCCCAATTTTTCTTGTACCAATGCACGTTACCCCCAAAATGTACAATGTTTTGCCATCAGGCAGTTGACACTACAAATTCAACCTCCTGATTTCATACTACAACTCTGACAGAGTTCCAGGGCAAGCTCCCAAGCTCTGGCTACAAACACAGACATACCCCACTGTTCCATTTTTGGGACAGAGAGGAGCCACCAAGTGCAGCCATCAAACCCACAGGTCTGGCAGGGGCCAGGCAGGCAGATCCAGCCCACTGCTACCAACCAGTGCAGCTCGGCAGGACTCTGCCCAGTTGGGTTTCCTCCAAGGAAGGAGAATCCACAAGCTCTCCAGACAACCTGTTCCAACACCTTCAAGCAGGATTGCTGTGTTTCAGTGCCCGCTGGGTGCCAACCCATCGCTCGGTGCCACACAGAGGAGGCTGGGACTCAAGCAGCAAAACTACTTTTCCTGTAAGAATGAACACAACGATGTGGGGATGTGTTACAGGGTCTGGAAATATACAGGAGAGCAGCATGGTGCCCCTTCCACCCTGTGCTGGATGGCAGCCCAGTAGGCACGCTCAGGACGCGCATCACAGCACGGTGTCCCACTGACGTCCCCATACCTGAAAGCAGCCCTGAGGACGGATGGGGGCTCCCACGCCGAGACCCGGGACACAGTGCTGAGATCAGGAGGAAAGCACATCTGAGCAGCCATCAGGGAGATTCCCCCCGAAGTGATGCAGATCAGCACAGCACCCCTTTAATGACTCCTGATCCCACTGCGGCGCTTCCCACCGCGCTCCTCCGGCACGCTCACAGCCATGAGTGTCAAAAGAAAGTGACACGCTGGAGGCAGCTGACCCAGATATCACTCTCACGTCCATTTCAGGAGAAAAGAGAGAAGCCCAAAGAGAGCAGTGCTGTCTGCTCCTGTAAGTCGGATGGCTCTCGCAGAGCTGAGCTAGAGACGATGGGTGGGTAACACCTCATTCACCAGCACTGGATTATGGCAGAAGGGAAAAAGCAAGCTGACTTCTACTGATAGAACACGCAGCAATGCTAAACTTCCCCTT
The DNA here is from genome assembly GCF_951394365.1 of Tetrao urogallus. Classification (NCBI taxonomy): domain Eukaryota; kingdom Metazoa; phylum Chordata; class Aves; order Galliformes; family Phasianidae; genus Tetrao; species Tetrao urogallus. Next base: position 4,095,046 of record NC_136839.1, on the reverse strand, counting down.
CCCCCAGTTTCTTATCTCCAGGCTTTCAGTACTTGAGGAGTACGGGCACAGAATCACACAGAGTCACAGAATGGCCCGGGTTGGGAGGGACCTCAAGGATCACGGAGCTCCAACCCCCTGCCACACGCAGGGCCACCAACCTCCACATTTCATGGCAGCCCAGGCTGCCCAGGGCCCCATCCAACCCGGCCTTGAACACCTCCAGGGATGGACGGGGCATCACAGCCTCTCTGGGCAGCTGTTCCAGCACCTCACCGCTCTCATAGCAAAGAACTTCCCCTGACATCCAACCTCCATCTGCCCTCCCTCAACTTAAAGCCATTTCCCCTTGTCCTGCTGTTATCTACCCTTTCCAAGAGTTGACTCCCCTCCAGTTTTTAGGCTCCCTTTAGGTACTGAAAGGCTGCATGTCTTCACACAGCCTCTTTAAGTCACTGAACCTCTTGCTCACGTTGCACCCCTCTCTCAGCTGGAGCTCACAGATGGCCCAACCGTGTCCTCATGGAGAGGCAAACAAAATTCTGCTTTCCAAAATACTCTGAGCACAAAGGATGCTAAGCAGTGCATGCTGGACCACAGCTCATTCACTTGGGAAAACATGGGCTGACCACAGAACAAGGCAACCCCAAGGATTCCCTTAGCAAGGCATCCCTGCACCCACCCCACTGCTACTCTGCTGCTTCAGAGGCTCCTCAAGAAATACCCAGAAAGCCCCACCAACAGGCTGACTGCTCGGTGCTGCTAGAAGAGAGAACAGTGGCACATGGAAAAACAAAGCCATTTCCCCATCTCTGTACTCACAGAGCAAGAAAAAGGCACAGCCCCACTCCTCGAGGGACTCCTCAAGACAACAGTCCCAAAGCAAACCTACAAATTCTACATCTCCAAACCCAACATTCATATAGGACAAATGAAACCGCATGAAAATATAGGCTAGAATCATCAGGCAGCACTTTTTGCAGGAGAAAGTCAGACAGGATTCTGCACGGGGACTTCCAGCGCACAGCAGCAGCGCAGACTGCTGCCTTTTACAAGACTTGCTGCTGTCTCTCAAAGGCTCCTTGCCAGGAAACCACAAGGCCATATTGGCACAGGGACTGTCCCGAAGGGAGGAACAACTGGGTGAGTGATAACCAAGAGAGTGGGAGTAAAGAGTCATTTCCTGCAGAGCAGAGAGGTCACAGCACAGCCTATGTCAAGGATTCCAACTGCGGAGCACGACGGAAGCGGAGACTTCCAGTGAGCCAGGGACCAGAGATGAGCACATGGAAGATGAGTGGGTGCTGCTTCTGAACTCTTCAAAGCCCCTTTAAACATCCCAGGAATCAGTTTCCAGTAGGAGGATAGCTCTCCTGCCGAAAACAGCTCAACTATTTGGAAGTCAGCTGCAGAATGTCTGCGTTCACTAAAACTGAGCCATTTGTTAACCACCTAAGAAAGGTTTAGTGTGAAAACCACATTACTCTTTCCAGGAGCAGCACACCAGCAAGGCGCACATCTCTCAGATGTAAGAACCTGATTGTTTTATTTTTAACCCCATTTGAAAGCACCCTCACACACAGAGCCAGCCCAATGCACGCCAACCACCACCCGAATGCTAAGCCCAAGTCCCCAGACTGACAGCTGAGCACTCAGCCAGGCTTCAGCAGGTCACCAGGAGTCAGAAACACCCTCAAGAAAGGGGGAAAAACCTCTATGAGCACAAGGAATCACCATTCTGGGCAATTTGTTGAAGCTCCATGACCTCTGTTGGAGCTCCATGGTCATTACTGGAGCTCAAAGACCTCTGCTGGGGCTCAACCACCTTTGTAGGAGCTCAAAGACCTGCACTGAAGCTCAACAATTTCTGTTGGAGCTCCATGGTCATTACTGGAGCTCAGTCACCTTCAGTGGAGCTCAACCACCTTCATCAGAGCTCAGCCACCTTCACTGGAGCTCAACCACCTTCGTTAGAGCTCAACAACCTTCATCAGAGCTCAACCACCTTCGTTAGGGCTCAACCACCTTCATCAGAGCTCAGCCACCTTCACTGGAGCTCAACCACCTTCGTTAGAGCTCAACCACCTTCATTAGAGCTCAACCACCTTCGTTAGGGGTCAACCACCTTCGTTAGGGCTCAGTCACCTTCATTGGAGCTCAACCACCTTCATCAGAGCTCAACCACCTTCATTAGAGCTCAACCACCTTCATTGGACCTCAACCACCTTTGTTAGAGCCCAACCATCTTTGTAGGAGCTCAGTGCCTCTGCCCCCTGGGCAGAGCCCACACCCCCTCATGCCACAAGCACTTCTCATCACCGCACACGCTGCGTCTTCCAGCAGTGCACCACAGCCATCCTCGGGTTTAAAACCAAAATAAAGACCCGTTTCACATTTCTTCAGCAGTGCGGCTCAATCAGGAGAGCAAAGTGGAAACAACGCTGCACCTTTTGGAAGGGCTTTGGGAGCTCAGCAGAAGCAGCAGCGTGCACAGCCACCTCCACGGCAAATCAAACCACCCGGACAAAGCAGATCAATGGCCGAGAGGAACACGACAAAGGAAAATCATCAACCACAATCACCATCCACCTCTGCAGCGTTTACACTTGGGAAGAACAGCAAAAGCTGCTGATCACCCACAACAGATGTCCTCTCTCTGTATCTCAGCAATATCTTAAACAAGGTCAAGCACATGCAATCATAATTGCCTCCTAACAAATGCCTACCTAAAAAGGTGGAACTAATATCCGTAAGAGCTGAAAGCTGGTATCGTGCCCTTATTTAGGCACAGCGCTGGAAGACCTCGGCGATTTTCATCTAAGAAAGCTAATTGGGAGAAATCCCTCACTCCTGTGCAAAGCCATCAATCCCAGCTCCGCGACTCGTCTGAGCACACGCCTAATTTAAAGCCTGAAAGCAGCCCTGCTGACAGCAGGCACGTGCTGAGTACCGGGATGACCCAAAACACCCCCAGAAAATGCACCACAGCAGCTCTGTGCGTAAACGAAGCACAGCGATACGGCGAGGACGGCGGCTGCCAGGCTGGGGGCTCAGCACACACATCTGCTCAACTTTAGGCACACAAAACATTTTTCAGCCCAGTGACCCCACAGGGAAATGCCTCACACATCAGCTCATCTGACTCAAATTTTCCATCGCATTTCCCTCGGTGCAATTTTGCCCATAAAGACTCTGTTTTTTGTTGTTTTTTTTTTTATTCTTCCAAATATAGCTTTTTATTTATAGCCCGGGCAAACGATTCACCTCGCAGCACCACCGACAGCCCCACGCTCTTGTAGGCAATGCCCTCCTTAGGGGATTATTACCAAGATTTGGGACCACGGCATCGATGCTGGCAGGAGGAATGGCCCCCATTCATCGAGCGTCCACCAACTTTCATCTTAAACCACAGTTTAATTCAAGCACAAAACCCCTTAACAAGGGAGGATTGTTTAACAACCCCCACCAGACCTCCCAGTCAACCGCAGTGTTGCAGTGGGAACGAAAGGGAAATGCAGAGAGTAGGAAACACCCGTGTATTTTTCACTGGAGCGGTTCCTCATTGGTCTCAGCTGCCTGAATGACAGCAAAGCGCTCAGGATCCCAACCCAGGCCTGGGCTGGATGGGACAAAGTGGTGTTTTAGGAGAGTCGGGGTGTTTCTGCACTTACAGAACTGCTGCACGTCCCCAAGCCAACAAGTGTGTGTTAAAAATTCAGCGCCAACTTCATCCGCTGCATTCCGGGCTCACAGCTACAGAGCTCTGCCCTTGAACCCCGTCCTTGCCAGATGTAAAGCCACGTAAAATCAGAAGAGACCTTTCAATATTTCACCCGTGCTGCACAATTCCCAAATTAATCATCTCTTCAGCCTGCAGGCAATTCCTCGCAGACGCAGCTTTTCTAAAATTAAAAGCAGCAAAGCGCGCCCAAATCCTTTCCTGAATTCTTAAACTGGGTTCAGTGTGGAGCTCTGAGCCCTCCTGGCCTCTTTTCCTCATCCCAGGCGACCCGCAGCCCTGAGCCCAGCACCCTCAGCTCCCAGCTCCGTGCAGCCCTGGGTCACCTGTGACGGTTCGGATATTTCCTGCCAAAAAAGACACTCCTCTACCAAGGGCTACAGGTGGTGCAAACCAAACCCAGCCAGAAAACAAACTGAAAGGGACAATTCCTTCTCCACAAACATGCGTTTAGACCTGCAAGGTGATTCAAACCAACACACAGAACTTAAACCACGAAGCAGTGCTGAACAAAGAACTGCTTCGTTCCACTTTTTAACACTGAAGCACCGTGTGCTGCTCAGAGGCATCAGTGACAGCAGAACTTACAATTTCAGCCCTGGAAGCACAAAGGCGGTCACTTGGATGGGGTACAGATGTAATCTAAACAGAACTGGAACTTGAAAGAGCCGGCCTGAAAAGCAAAAGGGTGACAACGAGAGGCGGCAACCGGAACAAACCCGCAGCACGGCTGCAAAAGAACTGAACATAAAAGCCTCTACCCGCTGTCAGCGCACAGCACAACGCTCCCCGTGCCCGGCCCGATCCGTCGCTCTCTCTACGGCCAAACGTCGGTCGAGAAAGAAAGGCACAGCAGCAGGGCGGCTGCCCTCGGAGGACGCGCAGGCACCGAGCGCCGCTCGGCTCACTTACCTGCGGCCCCGCCGGGCGCCGGGCATGCTGAGCGGCTCCCGGCCGGCCTGCACGACGCTGCCGGGCGGCGAGAAAGGAACGGAGCAGCCGCGCATCCGTCAAAGGCAGAAAAGATGCCCGGGTTCAGCCCACCATCGCACGGCACGCCCCCAGCTCCGCTCCGCTCGCCGCGGGGACACCAGCGCTGCCCCTCGTGCCGGCCCAGCGCTGCAGCACCGCTCGTCTTCCTGCCGTCCCGCTGCAGGGGAAGACGCGCTCCGACAGAGCAAGCGTGGCGGCTCGCAGATGGAAGCAGCGCACGTACCGAGCTCCCCGCTCCGTCCATCGGAGCAGCGCTTTGCTTCTCCCCTGGGAAAGCGAGCACACGTTCCGTGCGTTCTTAGAAAGAAGCGTCCATGGCTGAATTCACATTGCTTCCCTGCTCAGACAAACGGGGCACCCGGCTGCTGAACCCAATTGTTGCTCAAGAATCCATACTGCACGCGCCTGCCCTAATTACAGCCCTGCCCACTGTCTCCTCTTTGCAATCAATTTGATAGTGGAAAAAAAAATTAGCGCTTCCCTGGGAAGCCAGGGCTGAACAGGCAGAAAGAGCCGGGATTGATTCCTCTGAAAAGAGAAAGGGATGAAAAATAGCCCTAAAAATAGATGTGCAAATGTCACCGTTGTGAAATCCTAAAGCAATGGTGAAAGGCCTCACAGAGGCCGGAATGTTCCTAAGGGAGCCATTGCTGCTGAGGGATGGAGCACACGGAGCAGAGAGTGCTGTGCTATAGGGCAGCACCCCCAGATGTCCCAGAGCTGAATATGGGATGCCACCAACCCCTGACATCCCATATCTGGAGATACCACCAGCCCCAGCTGTCCTATAGCTAGCTATAGGGGGCCATCATTTATCTCCCAGAGCTGAATATGGAGTACCACCAACCCCAGGAGTCCCAAACTGGGCTATGGAAAGCCCACCAACCCCAAATGTTCCAGAGTGAAATGTGGAGACTCCACCAACCCTAGATGTCCCATAGCTGAGTATGTGGTGTCACCAATCCCAGATGTCCCATAGCTTGCTACAGAGAGGCCACCAACCCCAAATGTCCTATAGCTAGCTATGGGGGGCCTCCATTTGTCTGGTACCCCAGATGTCCCAGAGAGTCCACCAACACCAGATGTCCTATAGCTGAATATGGGATGTCACCAACCCCAGGTGTTCCATAGCTGAATATGGGATGTCACCAACCCCAGGTGTCCCATAGCTGAATATGGGATGTCACCAACCCCAGGTGTCCCATAGCTGTATATGGGATGTCACCAACCCCAGGTGTCCCATAGCTGGCTACGGTTAGCCAACCCCTAACATCCTACAGCTGGCTGTGGGGGCCACCGTTGGTCTGGCAGCCCAGCTGCCCCATAAATTCCTATGGCTTCCTTCACCCCGCACCCCGGCCGTCGCACAGAGGCTGCCCGGCGCGGGACCTCAGGCGCTCACCTGACGCGGGCACCGCGGCCGTTCCGCTCGCTGCCGGTGACACCGCGCCGCACCGCGGCCTTCAGCGCCCGCAGGGGCTGCGGGGTCCGCGCCGGGCTGCGGCCCCACGGCGGGCTTTGGGCCGCGTGGGAGCACGGAACCCCGCTCGGAACCCCGCACGGTGCGAGCGGTGCTGGCGCGGCGGGGACCCCTCGTCACCCCCGGCCCCGCGCCGCCCCCCGCGGCCCCGCGGCCCCCTCCTCGCCCCTCATGGCCGCCGCCGCCCTCAGCGCGGCTCGGGCGGGGGGCGCGGGGCGGCGCATGCGCACAGCGCCCCCAAAACCCACCCGACTGCGTTGTGCTGCTACGGGGCTGCGGGGTGATGGAGGTGGGGGGCGAGGGAACGGGGACATGAGGGATAGGGGACACGGGGTGGGGGTAGGGGGACATGGGGGATAGGGTGGGAACGGGGGGAATGGGAGGGAATAGGGGGACATCGGGAATGGGGTGGGGATAGGGGACATGAGGGATATGGGGACACGGGGGACGTGGGGTGGGGACATGGGGAATGGGATGGGAATAGGGGGACACGGGGGATAGGGGACACGGGAGATAGGGGGACACGGGGTCTGGGATGGGAACAGGGGGAATGGGAGGGGATAGGGGGACATGAGGGACAGGGGACATGGAACAGGGAATGGGGATATGTGGAATGGGATGGGAACATTGGGAATGGGGACAGTGGGATAGGGGGACTGGGACATGAGGAATGGGATGGGAATGGGGACATGGGATGGGGATAGGGGGACATGGGGAATGGGAATAGGGGAATGGGGTGGGGATTTAGGGACATGGAGGATAGGGGGACGTGGGGACTGGAATGGGAACAGGGGGAATAGGAGGGGAGAGGGGGACACTGGGAATAGGATGAGGACGGGGATGTGAGGACAAGGACATGGGGACAGGGCAGGGACAGGATGGGGACAGGGACACTGGGAATGGGATCAGAACAGGGACGTGGAGACAGGAACACGGGCACATGGACACTGGAAACAGAGATGTGGGGACAGGTTGGGGGTCAGGAGCATCGAGATGTTTTCAGAAAACATTGGGATGGGGCTCACCCCATTGTTCAGGACCCCACTGGGGCTGTGAGTGCTGCACTAATGGGGCCAACATGAGGCCCCACCCCAGCTGCTCCTCCAACTGCAGAGGGGCCCCACTGCTCCTACTGTGTGCCCCGTGTTCCTGCTGCCCCCCTGCCGAGCCCTGCTGAACTCAGGCCACGCACAGAGCCCCGCTCCCAGCTCCCCCTGCTGCTGTGCCTCAGTTTACCACTGCACCGCCCCATGGCCGGGCAGACAGGGAGGAATTCCAGCCCCCCCCATCCCGCACACATTCCCCATTCCCAGGGAATGACTGCATCCGTGGAAAATTTCCACCCCGCATGTGGGGCCGGCTGTTGCAGGTCAGTGTTTTCCAGCTGCGATCCCACTGGGAGCATCCTGTGTGAGAACTGACTGCTTCCCACGCTGCTGCCCCGTCCTGCACCCACTGGGGTGTGCAGAGAGATGGGGCGGGTGGGGAGAAGGGGAGATACTTGGGGGTCTGCCCATAGGGAACAGCACAGCTCCCCAGAGCTGACACCCAGGCCTAGAGCACAGATCTGGGGGCAGAGCTGTGCTGGAAGGACGATGGATGTCCCCCCCCACCCTCCAGGGACAAAGCCCTTGCTGCAATGGGGCTGAGCCTTCTGGAGCCTCTGAAAACACAGCAGTGGGCCAAAGCCTAGCAAGAAAGGAAGAAAAGGTTAACGCAGGAGTGCCTGCATGACTTGTCCTGGCTGGGACACAGTGACAAAGACAGAAAGCAGCGCTGTGGTGGGGGCGACCAGGGCACGGTCCCCTCTCCCATCTGCCAAAAGGATCAGACTGAGCTCCGGGTGGACGTTTGTATTCAATGTTTACCAGGGTTCCAAAAACATGTACAAAAAAAGGCTAAAATCCAGACTTGCTCCTTTTCCTGGGGAGGTTGGTAGGAACAGCCCCTGCCCTCAGCACTGCGCCTGCCCCAGAGGAAGGCAGAGCAACCATGGGCAGCACTGCCAAAAGCAGAGTTGACCCAGCAGCCTTACAGCCCAGGAGCCCAAACATTCGGCTCAAGCTGATGCGTTGCAGCCCAGACCACACCTGTGTGCCTACAGAGAGCAGATCTAAAGGGAAAACCTCCTCGCTGCACACAGAGCTCTGACAACACACAAAGCATCGGTGCCCCAGGCTGCACTGTGCGTGGGGCAGGAGCCGAGCGCACGGTGCACAAACACCCCGAGAGGTTTCTCCAGCCATACAGGTAGGATCTGAGGGGTGGGGATGTGCTGGGCTCACTGGGCTCCCTGGGCTCAGCAGAGATGCATTCACATGGGGTAGTTGAGAACGACGTCTTGCTTGGCCAGCTCCAGCAACATGGGATCGTCGAAGAACTTGCTGATGCTCACATCCTCGCTCAAGCCCTGTAGAGTAACCCAAATCTGTGTTATTCCTCTGCATGCCAGCAGCCATACAGCCATCCTGGCAGAGATCCCACGGATCCTGGTGCCCTGCAGGCTTACCTTCCTGCGCCGGGTCTTGATCATGAACTCTCTGGCCAGATGTGGGGCTGGCTGGGGCTCCAGGGGGCGGATGACAATGCTTTTGTCCAAAGGGTCACCAGGCACAATCTGCAATAAGACCACGGCTGAGAGCAATGCTGGGAGCTCCAGGAGAGCCTGAGCTGCAAAGGCTCCGGTGCCTTGCCCCGCAGACACCCCAGGTGTGACACCTTTGGGTGTCACAAAGCCCCAGCATGGCATCTGTTCTCCAGGCAGGGAGAAACAGTCACATTGCCACCTGTGACCGATCCTGTAGGAAGTCACTAATGGAGCGTGACCAAAAAGCTTTCCTTGAGAGACAAAGCTGAAGGGCGGCAATCACAGCACTCCAACAAGTCCAAGCCCTGTGCTCCCCGAGCACCAGAGCTCAGTGCACCCAAACAGCACCCAGCACAGCGTGCCTTCTCAGGCACTGAGAGATCCTTGAGCTCAGTGAGCAGCACTCAGCACTCCTAATAGGGGAAACGCTGGGTAACATGGAGCAAAGCCTCAAGCTTCTGGCAGACGCTTCATGGCTGTGAAGGTGCACAAAGCCTCCACCAGCTCCAAACTCCCACACTGGAGATCCTGAGGATGTTTGGCCTGCCCTGTGTAAGCTGCTGCACAGAGCACAGCCTCATCTGCCATCCCCTCCTTCCCAGCAAGACTCACCTGCCAGTGGTGGAAGACAGACAGTGAGAACGCCTGCCCCTGCGTGTGGGTCCTCAGGTCTGTCTCAAAACCAAAGGAATCAATGGCAGGGATGAAGGCTTTGATGGTGTACAGAGGGGAGCCCGGGATCGGAGCGTCCTGCGTCACGTGGCCTCTGCCAGAAAGTCAAAACATTCCTTTTCCTACATGCCCCCTTTTATTTCTCCTCTCCGACGCTCCAACAGAACCAGGCACAAAGCCAAGTGCTGGACGTGGTGCTGGGCATCCCCTCCCCGCACAGCACAGAGGACAGACCTCACCCTCTCCCCTCACTTCCACATCAGCTCCCCCCAAAAAGGACTGCAGAGGTCTCTACCACCCGGATCCCAGCTGCTGCTTTGCTCTGCTCAGGTGATGGCAGCTCACCTGCGCCGTGCCAGCACGGTGTACACGGCCGACACGCAGTCAGCTGGGGCCTGCACCTCCACAAAGTAGTAGGGCTCCATCAGACGAGGAGTGGCCTGGGGGCAGAAAGGGACACAGCAGATGAGCCTGCAGCAGTGCAACCTGCAGCACACAAGGGATCAGAAGCTGTCGAACTGCTCAAGCAGCACCCGAGTGGGGATCAGAGGGTTCCTGCTGCCCACTGCGTGCCCAAACCAACCCCAACAAAGGAGCTCTGTGCTTTCCTCCTCCTGCCCACGTTGGTTCCCTCTCTCACATTCCCACCTTCCCCAGCAAGTCTAACACTTGCACAGCATGAGACAGAGCAGATGCAGGCAGGATTCCAGCCAGGCTGGAACGTGACCACTTGCAAAATCCGCATGCCAGCCTGGAAGGGCACTGCAAACATTCACGAGGCAGTTTAAGTCACACCATCCTCGTGGCAGACACCGCAGCACACGCACAACTGCGCTCATTGAGCCTCTGAGCCATCACAGGAGCCAGCACTGCACGAGGCTCAGCTTTCATCATGCCCAGTGCAACACTCACCATCAGGAAAGCTGAGTACACCACCCTGCGTGCCGTCGGGATGATCTGTCCTCCACCTCTGTGCAAGGGTTCCTGAGCAATCACTGCATCCAGGATCTTAAACTTCACATTGCGGATCACTGAGGAAGAAACAACAGCACCTCAGCAGATGTCCTTTGCCCTACCAGCACCAGCCTTGTATCCCCAAAGACTCTGAGCACAAGGGTCGCAGAAGAGACAGAGCCATCAGAGAAAGTTCAGCCACTGACACCCCCCAGCAGATATTTGAATTTGGTCGTCCATCAGCCCCACTTCTACACAGGTTCTACTTACATTCATCGCAGAGAGGCCCTTCCCTGGTCCCCCACTGAAATCCCTGCACAATGCTGTCCTTCACGGAGCCCAGCAGTGCCTTGTCCACCTACAGACAGAGAGAGCAAACGTTCCTCACGAGGCAGGAACAGACAGACCCCAGTGCTTAAAAGTTGGTTATCAGATGAGCAGCCATGTCCTCCTGCACCCCCCAGAATCATCATCTTCAGAGTTTGACATCTATACTCATAAATTAAAAGTGCCTATTTTGGTAATCCTTGAAGACAGGCTGTTCAGTTGCCAGTTCTGAGAATGCTGGCCCAAACTGTAGACTGAAAAGCAGCAGGCAGTTCACCAGCTATGCAATGAGCTTGGTGGAGGAAGCTCAATACATCTGAGATACGACAGACCAGCAAAAACTCCTATTGGTAGGACCCTGCTGCAGGACCTGGAGGGAACTGCCACCTCTGGACAGAGGAGAATAAACGTTTCGCTCAAAGGTAACCCTGTTTCTCACCTCTGAGGGCAGAGTATCATCTACCAGGATGTTTGGGCCAGTGGCATCCGGCCCAAAGGCCCAGATGGAACGGGCAGCCAGCAAATCCCAGTCATATTTGGTCTGGAAGAATTCACCCAGCTTCTTTCTGATGGAAGAACAGAAGAAAGTTTAAGAAACCAGCGTCTGATTTGCACTCACAACACGTTCATAAACCTGTTCCACATAAAAACGGTCTCAGCTCTTTACATGGAGCAAACTGTTTGCTGGGGCAGGACTCTCCCAGACTCACTGGTATTAATGGTGCACCCAGGATCTCTGCCTGGGAGCTGCTGACTGATACTTGCAGATCCCAGCACTCCCCACTTTCCCAATTATATCCCTCTGAAAGGATTCTTGCTCTCCCCCAATTGCCCATACCTGTTCCACGTTATTTGCACCACTTCATTTTCAATGTCCTCCGCGAGTCCCTTCTCCAGAGGCTCGGCAATCATCGTGATCTTGTTCCTCAGAAGAGAGACAGTTGCAATTAGTCCACAGAATGACGGAAATGGGAGTAATTGGCAGGACCTCGGGGACTGTGCAGCACAGCCAGAGAGATGAAGCCATCCATGTCTTTCAGCGTTACTGCTGTGCTTGTAAAGACAGCCCACGCTGCTAACAACTGCTCTCCCAAGTCTGCTCATCTCTAGCAGCAGACTGCTAAGGGACAGCAGTGCCCCATCCCTCCCTGCCAGATGTCCAGAGCTCATACTGGCTGCAGAAGGAAGTGTCAGACACAAGGGATGTTGCCTTGGAGAACCTCATTCACATGGGAACTCTGGCCCTAGAGCACGTCACTCCAACTGTCCTGCACCTCTACGACAGTCCAAAGAGCAAAACCTGTCTGTTCCCAAAAACAAGACTTCCAGCCACGGTGTATCAGTAAAAAGATGGCAAGAAGAACCAGAAAGCACAGTGGAATACAGGAAAACTATCTGCAATGTATGACAGATCATGACTTGCATGAAAACTCAGCGTTAAAACATGCTGTACTTTCATTCTGCTTTTTCAGCCTGTGTTCCGTACCAGGCCTCCCTCTTTCGTGCCTATCTCATAACACCTTGCTGGAGCACGAAGACAAGACTAGGTTGCAAGACACCAGAATAGGTTGCAAGACACCAGAAAGGAGTATATTAATTTCAAGATTAAGAATGGATAAGACGAAACTTTTCACAAAGTCTGTGGAGTTACTGAAGGCAGTAATGGGCTCTTCGGCACCTGCTCTACGATCCCAATACACCTCCCAGTCTTGGAAACAACAGAAAACTGCTAAGAGGGTGTGAAATTCAGTTAAAGGAAAGGAGAACGTGGATCTCTCTTTATTCCCTCCATTCTGAGTGCTCACAGAGAACACGCAAACATCTGTGGGACTCAGTGTGCTACTGGGGGTTCAGCAGATGGAAGGCTGCCACTTGTCTGGGAACGGCTCCCTCAGAGAACACCTCCACTGCCTGCCCCCACTGCCTGCTCCCCAGAGGCGCCCTGGGCTCTTACTTCTTATTGGGAGTCTCAGCAAAGCACTTCAGGGAGGACGTTTCCACCACCGTCTCACAGAACGTCACGACTGGATCGGCGACCTGGAATAACAACAGGTTTGTAGCGGGCTCTGTGTTATTTAGGCTGACACAGAAGCCTCTCTGTAACAGGGGCCACAGGGCACTTATTGCAACAACCTCAGCACGCTGGGGAGGAACCAGAGGCAGAGGCAGTCACGCTGTACACTGTGCAAAGTTTGTTTTCCCATCCTTCTGAGTTTGAAGGACAAAGCCCTTCCCCAGCTGGGAAACCCCCCCTCAGCTCCTCACCTTGATATCAATCTCAGAGTACATCTTCCGCAGATCATGCATCACACAATCCAGGTAGAGCTCCCCTGTTCCCAGGATCACGTGTTCTCCAGACTCTTCCACCTGAAAAACAAGAGAAGGGTTCAGCTAACAGCATTATTGTTCACAGGCCCTTGTCTCGCAGAGCCCTACATAAACATCAGGATTTATCAGCATTAAAAAAAGCCAGAACAAACAAAACATCCCACAGTTAAGCTAACTTGTTTTTAAGATCAGCCTACGAGGTATCCCACAGCACCAGCTGAGAACAGCCAGCACACAAATACCAGAAATACCTTTGTGGTGAGCGATGGGTAGCTCTTGTTGACTTTGCGGAGACCATCCAACATTTTGGGGAGCTCGGAGGGGTTGACTGGCTCTACTGCTATTTTGATGACAGATGTTGTGTTGAACTTCAAAGGCCGGAAGATCTGAGCCTGAAATCAGGTGAGGACAAAAAGTTTTGCATCACAGAAGGACAGCATTTGAGCGGCTCTTCCATGGGTGGCTCTTGTGCCCAGGCTCTTTGCAGGCAGAGTTTATTTAACCTCACCGCCCGAGCTTTTAAGATACATTCCAACGCTCTGAGTCCCTGCAAGGCTGAGTGACAGCAGCTACCCACAGTACCTCCTCATTGCCTCTCGGCTCCGTGACAGTTGCAGTCTTCACAATGGGCTGGTCCACTCCTTCTATCAGCACCCAGTTGCCAGCAGGAACACGGTTAACCTCAATGTGATACCTAAAAGGAGGGGAGGATGACAGAACCATAAGACAGTTTGCAAGGGCTTTTAAAGACCATTTCCTCACCAGAAGCCAAGATCTCCCACCAGATCAGGTTGGTCAAGGTCCCATGCAATCTGACTGAATGCTTCCAGGGATGGGGCACCCACAACCTCTTTAGGCAGCCTGTTCCAGCATTTAGCCACCCTCACACTACAGAAATTCTTCCTTATATCTGAACTAAATCTACTCTCTTTCATCTCTGCAGCTTCAGGCCCCTAACAGCACTGTGCTCCTCCCTGTCCCTGACAGCAATGACTTCCAGTGACTTCTCTCCAGAACTAACACTTTGTCAGAGCTTTTCCTACCTCGCAACTGAGATCCAGAGGCGCCCAACGATGCAGATCTGGGAATCCTCCTCATCCTCCAAGGTGTAGTTCTCTCCCAGGACCTTCACAGGCTGCCCAGCATGGATGGTACCACTGAGCACTCTGCCAAAGGCATGGAACTGAACACCGTCATCTGTGCTGTACATTTTTGTTGTGTGACACATCAGCGGACCCTTCCCACGGAAAAGAAAGAAACCTCTTTCAGTAGACAGCTAAACAACTGACACAGACCTGCTAGGACCTATAGATACAAATGGGTTTAAAAGACAGAACTTAGGAATACTTCTTATGACTTGCCCATATGGGGTTATTGTTATCAGCATCACACAGGCCAGTTTTCTCTGAGCTTGGAGAGTGAATAAAACTTCATGGAAAAGGGACAAAAGGCAGCAAAAGGACACAGAATCACCCCGCAGCGCCCACATGCTCTGAAGTCCTGACCCAGACTCTTGTTCTGAACACTGTCAAACAGTAATCTCTCCCAAGGGCTGCCCTGACAGGCACCAAAGTTTCTCAGAGTGAAGAGATCTGTTTCAGTATCGGATGAGAGGTTTCAGAGTGCTGGAAGTCAAATCTGCGCAGATGGCTGTCTAGGAGGCAGCTGCTCTGCCAAGGCAGTGAAAGGAGGGTGTATGTGGCACATTTTGGATGCTCGGAACAAAACAAAAGGACTTCCTTACATCAGGGTCACATTCACTCATGGCCTCCCCAAGATCGGAGTCAACGCCGCCGGTGTAGGTGTGTTCGATTTTCGTCTTGGCTCCCACCTTTGGGGAGGGAATATGCTGCACACACATGTCCACAAAGCCTGCAAAAGTAACACGGCGTGATTAAGCAGGGTAGAAGAAAGACACGTACCCCAATAAGCACAACGTAAATCCCAACGCAGTGCGCCCACAGCAATGGGGAAAACGTGAGCAGTGTCTCAAGCTGTTCTTTGAGGAAACAGTTTGTCTTTTATACATGGAAAAGCAAAGCTATGAGAGGAATCTGTGCAAGCTGACACTCCATGTCTGCATTACAGCCCTTAAACCGTCCGCGTGAGGGTAAGCGATTGGGAACAGTGGCAGAAAAGGATTTACCTGTAAACTCCCCAAAGAACTTCTTGCAGACAAGTCGTAGGAGGGGTCGAATGTTCAACTTCAATTCCTCTTTGGTCAGGTGGATGCCAAGTTCATCCAGAGTCCGAGGCAGAGTCGTGTCCACATCCCCCACCACCTGCAGGACGACAGGCACCTGTCAGCACTGCTGCAGGTTCTGCTCCCAAGCCCCAGGCTCCCAGGTGCAGCTGAAGGCCCCGAACTTATTGCCAGGTATCGCTCTCAGCTCCCGCCTTGCTCACACAGAGCTCACTCAAAACAGGCTGGGTGGCTCATTTTATCACTTGGCCCATATCATAGCACCTTACAAAGAGCAAAAGCAGTTCTAACTGTACAGGCATAGGGCTACACGTGCAAGAAACAGCTGTAAGGAGATGCCCATCACTTCTATGCATGCTCAAACCCAGAAACGTGTGAAGTCCCACAGGCACCAGACATACCACCACCTAGTGCCCAGTCCTTGCATGCTCACGTCTGGAGCTGCAGGAGTAACAAACCACCACGGACCTGAGCCAAGATCTTGTAGAGGGGCTCAAGAATGAACTCCACGAAGCTGCGCTGGGAGCTGCTGGTTGGGGCCTTCTTAGTGAACTTCCGCCTGTCGGGAGACAAAAAGAGCAGGGAGGAGGGAGCACACCACGAGCACCTGGCACAACACACACAGCCACTGCTCTTCTCCAGCTGCCTACTGCTCCCAACCCCCTGGGAAGCACTCATGGATAACGGAGTCACTCCTACTCCAAACAAAGGTCAGCAGAGCGCCCTGCTCCCACCTGGGATTCAGGAGAACACAGAATCACATCAAACAGGAGGCCTGACCCAACCTTTCTCCCCATCACAAGACCACAGGGCAGCCCAGGCTGGAAGGGACCTCAGGTGGTCACCTAGCCCACAGTTCACATGGAAGGGAGAGGAAAAAAAAAAAAAAACAGCAATATAAAGTAACAGACACCTCAACAGGCCTCTTACGTTTTCGGGTTGAAGTAGATGTCGCCCCAAAGCCGCTTTGCAAACTCCTGATAATTAATATCTCCTACAAGGAAGAAGCAAGAATAAGAGACACTCAGTGTTTCTCTCATTTTGGAGATCTGATCTTTTCTTTTTAAAGCAACCCTGAGGTTTTGATGCAACGCTGGTGAGTGAACACTTGGTACCGTTTGGAGGAACTGATTAAATCCAGAGCTGGGCAGGTTGGGCAGAGAAGTGGCCAGAAAACAGCCCTGTGAGGACTGCAGCAGCAGCCCCCAGGAATGCCATCCGTTTGCACATTTCCCTTCAGGAACGTTTCAGCTGTCCTGATCACACACGAGGTTCCAGCTGAGACGAGTCAGACTCTGCTCTGCAGGAACCCAGCTCCACCTGCCTCATTTTCCCAACCTGACTGCGAAGGTGCTGGGATGGCTGACACCCTGCCGGCTCATCGCAGCGTTTTCTGCCTTGCTGAACACCTCCAGGTTCTTGTTTCAGCTGATGCATTAAGTGCCTCTCCAAGTACCCAAGTGCTGAAGGAACGGTACTCGGCTGTCACGGTGGATTTACAAATAACAAGACAGCAGTGATAATTTACAGCTGTTTCCAAACAAGCTTTTGCTGTGGGCAGATGTGAAAGCGTAAGAAATGTCAGGGTGGCTGCGGTTCTGACAGTTAAACCACCATAACTCACGTTACTGGAAGGGTGGTGGCTGCACACAAAATCCCTGGTGACCACCGCTGAACGGTGCTGACTCAATTCAGCTCGTGGACGACATCTCCACCAACCGTGCTGAATGCTTTATCAGCCTCCAAAAGCTGGGCCCCGTCCTGCATTAATTCCACGGTGCCCAGGGAGCTCATTTATTGCTCCAAACTGATGGAGGTGCGCAGCAGCCCTGAAACAGCGGTCTTTGACCTCTACAACTTCGTCCTCCCTCAGGCCAAGTTCTTTGCAAGAGCTGATCTACAGCATCCTTCCTTCCTACAGATCACCCCAAATTCCCCACCGCGGAACTTCAGAACTCGGCTGGATCGCTGACTAACGCAAGCAATGCAAGCAAAAGGCCCCCTTTTACAAGAGGCAGATTGCCTCAAGGGGGCACCTGGGGAACAGAAAATTAAATCCAAGGCAGAAAAAGACGGTTTCTTAAAAAGATCGAAGGGCAAAAGTGCAAAACCTCGTGGGCTGAGCTCTGCCGGGCTGCAGCTGAACCTCAGACTCAGATTCTTCTGGGAAAAGGCAGGCAGAGCGTAACAGCTTCACTGCTGAGCTGTCCGGATACATGGAGTGCAAGGCGCACGCTTGTCTTCAACTGCCACAGAACCAGCTGCTTCTTCTGATTAAGGGTGTATATAAAACGTCAACTCCTGACTCCAGGAATATTTATCAGGAGAAACTATTTACCTAAAACCAAGTTTGAACTCTATTTTTGCTTTTTACCAGCATGGAAAGACCTTCATAAATAGCCTGCAGTCTACGAGACTATAATAAAGTCACTTGGGGCTCAGATCTGCAGTACCTCTCAATTTCCTGAAGTTCAAGAGTGCATAAACTGACCACATAGATACACGGCGAAAGCTGAAGCAGAACAGCTTGGAAAGCCTCAACAAAAAGGTTAGGAAATGAGATGCTAAAGCATGCAAGGTTTCTGGATAATCCTCACCATATGTGTCTGCATAATCTTTGCAAAAGATCCCAGCGTGAAGCAGATGCTGTACTGTGAGCTGGAGAAACACACGTTCCCCAGAAGGGGAGACAAGACGAGGTTCTCGTCGGTGGAATACATGCTGAGAGGAGACAGGTTTTGGAGACAAGGGGAAAAAAAACAACATAAATCAGTGTTATGAACCAAGGAGGACGTTTACATTTATTTCCCACACCAAACAGCAGCAGATGAAAGGCCAGGCAGTTTACACTGCCTGAATCATTAGAAAGTGGGCGGTGAGGGGGGGTGGAGGGGCTGCAGCAGTGTGGGGAGCAATCAGTGTTGTGGGGTGCTGGGACACAGGGCTGTGCACAGCCCTGCTGCTGGCCTGGAGCTCATCAGGGAGGATTGGGGATTTGGGGAAAAGAGAGAGCAGGTGGTGGTGGGGCTGTGGGATGGGGTCAGAGCTGCTCTGTGCCTCAGTTTCCCCTCCACAAGTGTGGAGGTGCACCCTCGTGTGGGGATGCCTGTGCACACGTGGCTGTGTGGCTGCGTGTGCCTGTGTGCGTGGCTGAGCTCACATGTGCACACAGGCGTGCGATGAAGTGTGCTCACCAAGGTGGTGTGCAATCAATGGGCTGCAAAAGCTCCTGTGTGGGGATTCCTCTGCTGCTGCCAACCGCCCTGGGGGCACCTATCCACCCACAAACCCACCCACCCACCCCCCATCCCTACCTGATCAGACCATTAACTTCATCCACAATATGTCGGAGTTTGTAGTAAGCATCTGTAGGGGGCAACTTCAGCTCCAGGATCAGGCGGTCGATTTTGTTGATGCACACAGTCACTGCCAGCCGCTCCTGCACCGCGTGCTTGATCAGCCTCTCCGTGTTCAGCATCACCTGCAGGGAAATGAGCACCAACGCCCCTAGCAAAAGCCCTCCTCAAAATGCTATGTAGGGCATGCCAGGCAGCGACCCTTACACACAGGGCTGCAGCCTGTAGGAAAGCCTCAGCTGAACCGTCAGTGATCGTCCTGAAATTTAAAGTAGGTGCTAACCCAACCGAACTGCTTGAGTCCTACCCCTCAGACATCACTGGTATAAATAACCTGCTCAATTTTACATACAGTGGAGATGCAAATAAATCAGATATGAGCCCACAGGTCACACACATCACACCAGACCTGGAAACAGAAGCGGGAGGGCCGAGTCCCCGCTTTGGCAGTTTCTCAAAGTGTCCTCCAAAAACCCTTCAGCACTCAAGCTGAGCCCCTCCCCTCCACGATAAAGCAGGGTCCAGGCTCTGGTGTGAGCTCAGAATTGATGCCCAGGAGAAGCTGACACTCACCCCCTCGGCTGCATCGATGAAAAGCACGACGCCATCCGAAATACGAAGGCCAGCTGTCACCTCGTCAGAGAAATTGACGTGACCTTCAGAAAACAAACAAAAACGGGGAGAAAAGTGAGAACGAGAGCAATCTCAAACCTGAGTGCAGGTCTGGGGCTGCCCCTCGGCTCGGGTCACTGACACCCAGCAAGGCAGAACACACAGATGCCCTCCCCCTAAAATTTGGCCTCAGTTTCCTACCACACATCGATCTGCTCCCATCAACAGCACTACCCAGAGGGCCAAAGAGGAAGGAACACGTGCTCATACGTCTGCTTTACACACCCAGCTGCCTTCAGCTACACGCACCCCGAAACAGGATTTGCAGGATTATACCTGGGGTGTCAATGATGTTGAAGAGAAAAGACTTTCCTTTGGTGTCTGGCAGAACAATGGTCACTGGTGTGCTCTTGATCCCCACTCCCCTCTGAAACACAGCAAAGCAGGATTACCAGTTAAAGGAATGAAATGAAAAATTCCCAGATAAAAGATGAAGAAGGAAGAATTCATCAGAAGGACTGAGGGAAGCAAACATCCCTCCAGCCCAACATCCTGCACTCAGATCACTGCTGTGCAGCCCAGCTGCTCCTTCCACGCTGGTGCAGACTGGCCAGCTACCACTATGGGGCCACGCAACCCGAGTCTGATTACAGCTAAGGAAATACAAATGCCACAGACAGAAGATGTTCATTTTTCTGTGTTTTCACTGCTCTGCTATTGAGTTACACCTCAGCACTTAAGATTCAATCACACAGAGTGCAAAGCACAGCAGTAAGATGAAGAGAAAGAGAAGCTCCCCAGGACTGCTCTGGTCATGGCAGCATTCAGTGCGAAGGACTGATAAAATCCCCATCCAATGCCAACATGCAATCACAACACTCAGTTACAATTTCCCATCACAGGAAGCCTAGCAGAAAGATGTGCATTAGAAATTACAGTTTTTCTCCTCCTCCACCACTGCTATGAATCCCTTCCACCTCTTTCCCCTCAAAAAATAAAATAATTGGTTTACCCCTATGTCGTGATATTACTGCTACAGATTAATGGGCTACCTGTGTGTCACAATAATGCTGTGTGGATTTTCAGCATCACAGAGGTAGATAACTAAAATCATACATGGAGGTGAGGGCTGCAGTAGATGGGAAACAGTTGGACAAGGGATCTGGCAAAACTAGAGAAGATCATTTTCTTGATAAAGAAAATAAACTGCAGAAGGCACAAAAGATGATGAGATGAAAGAGGAAGAAGGAACTGTAAGTAATTGAGAGTAAAGCACGAGGCAGCTGGGTGAAAGCAGTTTGTCCCACAAGGCTCACTTACCTCCTGCTCTGTGAACAATATATCAGTATAGCACAGCTGCAAAGACAAAACAAGAATCAGAATATCATGGTTTTGCACTGAACAGCACAACATGACAGCTCTTTGCACGCTGTTAGCACGGCAAGTGACAGAGCTGGAATCAGGACTGCATTCCAGTTTTCCAGTCCCTCATTCTAACCACAGAACCACACTTTCCCCACACGTTCCAAGGCAGGAAGACACCCAGAGCTCACTCACATCCTGGTCGTAGCGCTTCCTGATTTCTGGGTGCGTCTGCTCTATCAGGCAGTCAACAAAACAAGTCTGAAAAACACCAAACCAAGGAGAAAAGAGATGCGACTTCGTTCCGAGAGATAAACAGCAGCAGAATCCCACCCCTCCCACGGGGCACACAGAAAAGGGGCTACAGAAATACTTCCACATGACGGAAAGAAAGGCCACAAATAACTGCAGAGCAACGGGAGCGGGAGGGAACGCTGCTGCGGGGATCAGGGGGTCAAAAGAGCAGCAGCCAAAGAAAGGAACGGAGAGATCATTACTGCTACCCAGCGCACGTGGGATATTCACACTACCTTGCCGTGGTGAAGGTGCCCACACAGAGTCACATTCCGAATCAGCTCAGAGTTGTCCATCAGATCTGCCAGGAAACTGGAGGGATGAAGCACAAAAGACTGTTGGAGGCTTCTGCTGTGTCTAAGAAAAGCAGGCGCCGCTTTCCACCCGAGGGCCCTCTGAATCCTCTCCAAACTTTCGTGCCCTGCGGAGGAAGAATCCCACTCTGCAGATGGGGAGGACAAGAGAGTTGGAGTCCTGGACAGATGGCAGTGGGTGGGAGGAGACGGGAGTTGGTAAAACTGCAAGAGATTAAATACTCTGAACGCCTTTCTTCTCTTCTAGACAGGATTAGAGCAGCTCAGATGAGGAAACGCTTCCGCTCCAATGGTGGCAGGTAGTCAACTAAACCAGAGAGGTGGATAACAACACCCCACACACTTTTAAAAGGTGGCCATGGGGTGCTGCAGACTATTAATTCGGACTTTCAGGTCTTCATTCTGACTTTCAGGTCTTAAAACACTGATGCTCCCAGGGACTGGAGGAAACAGTAATAGAATTTAAATCTTTTTTGAACCAGCAACGAGCTGAGGAGTGAAGAGCCGGTCACCTCTGCAGAGATCCCAGCCGAAATGGAACTGAGAACCTAAATTAGCAGCTACTCTTCAAAATAAAGGAAAGCTATCAAACAAGAATCAATTATTATGGATTTGCAGATAGTAAGCCCAGTCAAATAATCTCCTTCTTAAAAATACTTTAGTTTTCACTTATGAAGCAGGCTTTTTAGCATACAACATTTTGATTAAGAGCTTAAAAAGCACAAAAATCAATAAGAATACAAATTAAAAGCTTGCCTATCAGTCTTAAATCAAGGCTAAATGTGAAATCAATAGCAAGCTTGCAGGTTTCTGGTTAAGTCCCACCGGGACTTCTGCATGGCCCCATCTTAAGCATCTACATCAAGGAAGAGCAGGAGTAAGAATTAATTACTGATGGAGTGAGCAGAGTATAAAGGCATCAGAAAAATAGTAGGAAATGCACCATGTTGCCTACAAGGAAGGCAAAATAGCTGTAAAATGGTTGGCCTCGTGCTTTCCTCCTCTTCTTTTTTGTTCAAACTCCGGGAGCCAGCTGCACTCGCTTATATGGCTGCTGTTAGTAAGAAACAAACCCAGTGCCCCCTGTGGGCTCCCGCCTCCGTACAGCACTCCCCTCTGCCTCCCCACCTTGCCTGTAAGCAATGAAAAGCAAGGAAATTGCAGCACAGATGGCCTGAACCAAAGCACACGCTTCCAACTCCACAAATTACTTACTCCATCTCATAGACGGTGACCGGTAACGTCTGTTCCATCAACGAGAACTTTTTGGTTTTCACGGGTTTAATAATAGGCTCTGAAAACAAAGGAAAGAACAATAAAACACTGTTATGGGTGACCTGAACCCAGCACCCCCAAATACTGCATGGGGATTTTCTGCAGATCAGGAACACAGCTTTAAATCGACAGATTCCTTTCTCTTTTTATGGGAGGACCAAACGAGATGACTTAACGCCACTCACCAGTGAGAGGCTGCGTGTCCTCCTCCTGCACTATGGTCTCCACTTCGGGCCCATAGACCTCCTCGGCAGTGGGGTAGTACTTCTTGTCCTCATGCAGCACCACCTCCATCCCAGGGTGGTCCTCATCGTGGTCCCCCATATCGTCATCATCGTCATCATCCTCGAGCTGCAACCAACACTCACTCTGAGCTGCTGCCAGCACCAAAGTGCTTCAGAAACCTTAACTGTGGCTGGAGGTTAAGCCTCGGTGTCATAAATCAGGAGTCAGGAAACTGACAGCACAAAGGGCACCCTCCACCCTTGAGAGCTTTCCCCACAACGGGAGCCAGGCACGGGGCAGGCCACGTTTAACACCTCCTGTGTGTGGCCGCGCTGCTCAGCACAGCCCCGCCACAGCCGTGCACCCACCTCGTCCAGCTCCTTGGACTCCCGGCCCAGCTCATCATCCTCATCATCAGAGTCCAGCTCCGGCCCGATGTAGTTCCCAAACTCGTCGTACAGGTCAGTGTCCATGCTGGGGGTGAAGCAATGGGATCAGAGCTGGGAGCAGAACCCTGGAACCACAACTCAGCGTCAATTCCAGCCCCAGGACCAGACCAAGATCCAGATCCAGCCTCATCTCCATAGCCCATAACCGGCCCCGGATGCAGGACCAGTCCCACACCCAGCTCGTGCTCCAGAGTCACAGCCAGCCCCACGCGCACATCCTGCCTCAGAGACACCCCACCTCAGTTCCAGAAAAGGCCGCACATTCAGGACCCGCCCCTGACGCGAATCCTAAGCCCTAAGCCCTAAGCCCTAAGCCCCAGGCCCCAGGCCCCGGCCCTCGGCCCTCAGTTCCCAGCCTCACACCACGTTCCCCGCCCTTTTCCCGCACCCCTCACCCCGGATCCCCGCCGCGCTCTCCCCGCTCTCTCGGCCCTTGGCGCCGCCGACGGCGCAGCGGAAGGACCGGGGCTGCCCTGGGCGCCCGTCCCGCGCGGGGCGGCAGCGGCGCCGCCGCTCTTCAGGCACGACGCGGGCAGCCCCGCCGGGTCCTTCGGGCGGCGCGCGGCGCTGCCGCCATGGCAACGGGAGGGGCGGGCGCGGCGGAGTGGCTCGGGGCGCCGTCGCGATAGGAGCGAGGCTGCCGGGTTGGCGGTGCGTGTGGGCGGGGCCGATCGCGACAGGAATGAGGGTGCACGGCCCGGTGAGGGCTATCGCGACGGGAATCCCTGGGGGAGCGGTGTGCGCCGGCCCGGTGGTCTGTCGCGACATGAGGGTCAGCCGCGAGCCGTTGCGGCAGCAGCGGGGTCCTCGTCGCCACTGAGGCGCTTTAGCGGGTATCGCTGTCACAACGGGAGCCTTATCCCCGCAGCTGGTCGCGCGCCGAGGCCTCCCGTCGTGGCTATCGCGACAGCAGGCGGGCCAATGGAGGCGGACGGAGCCGTGGATATGGGTGCGCTGCGGGCGGAGCTGCGGGCGGCGCTGGAGGCCGACGAGAGGCGCGAGAGGGAGAACAGCGCCAAGCTGCGCGCCGTGCGGCAGCGCGTGGGATCCTACGAGCAGTTCAGGTGGGCGCAACGCCCCGCACGGCACCGCACAGCACCGCACACAGCACCGCACACAGCACAGCACTGCACAGCACCGCACACAGCACAGCACCGCACACAGCACAGCACCGCACACAGCACTGCACCGCACAGCACCGCACAGCACCGCACACAGCACCGCACAGCACTGCACACAGCACAGCACCGCACAGCACTGCACAGCACCGCACACAGCACAGCACCGCACAGCACTGCACAGCACCGCACACAGCACAGCACCGCACAGCACTGCACACAGCACCGCACACAGCACAGCACCGCACAGCACCGCACAGCACTGCACACAGCACAGCACCGCACAGCACCGCACAGCACTGCACAGCACTGCACACAGCACAGCACCGCACAGCACTGCACAGCACCGCACACAGCACAGCACCGCACAGCACTGCACAGCACTGCACACAGCACCGCACACAGCACAGCACCGCACAGCACTGCACAGCACCGCACACAGCACAGCACCGCACAGCACCGCACAGCACTGCACACAGCACCGCACACAGCACAGCACCGCACAGCACTGCACAGCACCGCACACAGCACAGCACCGCACAGCACCGCACAGCACTGCACACAGCACAGCACCGCACAGCACCGCACACAGCACCGCACAGCACTGCACAGCACCGCACAGCACTGCACACAGCACTGCACAGCACTGCACAGCACCGCACAGCACTGCACAGCACCGCACACAGCACTGCACAGCACTGCGCACAGCACAGCACCGCACACAGCACCACACGGCACCACACAGCACTGCGCACAGCACTGCACAGCACCACACAGCACCGCACAGCACTGCACACAATACAACACCGCCCGGCACCGCACACAGCACCGCACACAGCACCGCAGTGCCACATCGCAGGTCAGCCGCGGTTCCTCCTCTGCAGAGCTCCTCCTGCCTTCCTTCCTCCCTCGCCTGCCGGTGCTGGATGTCCCAGGGCTCCTCTGTGTCTGCAAGGCGAGATGGTTTGCAGTTGAGAGAGGGCAGATAGAGGTTGGATGTCGAGGAAGTTCTGTGCTGTGAGAGCGGTGAGGGGCTGGAACAGCTGCCCAGAGAGGCTGTGATGCCCCGTCCGTCCCTGGAGGTGTTCAAGGCCGGGTTGGATGGGGCCCTGGGCAGCCTGGGCTGCCGTGAAATGTGGCAGGGGGTTGGAGCTCCGTGATCCTTGAGGTCCCTTCCAACCCAGGCCATTCTGTGATTCTGTGTGATTCTGCCCAGGTCCTGCTGAAAGGCAGCTCGGTGGCTCCTCCATCAGCAGATTTGCAATCTAGGATGCAGGAAGCTCCTTTTGGGCAGGCAATGTGGGACACTCCTAACGTCCTCCACCGCGTCCCCGTCCCTCACATCCAGAGGAAGATCCATAGATGGATCCAGGGGGTCTATCCACCCCCGATAGATTTATCCAGTGCTGGAGCACGTGGCGCTGGCAGCTCCATTCTGCCTGAATGTGGCCACACTGTCGGATCTGACTAAAGGAAAAACTTTAAAATGTCATTTATGGCACTGCTTTCTCCCCTATCCCTATAAAAGGACTACAGCTGCAGTTCTCTTGGTAGAATACGATCAAAAATCACATTCCTGCTCAGTTCACAAAATCTGCAGTGTGCTGTGGTGTCAGCAGCCAGGAGTCATCTGCAGGAGAACAGAACGGCTTCTCCCCGTGGGTGCTGCTTCCCCACTTGTGAGGGCCAGCAGAGCCCTGAACCCATTTGAAAATCTCGTTACTGGGAGGACTAATGAACAACAGGCACAGACGTTCATCCCACGGGATGAGAAGAATGACATGAGCTGCTGAGTCCAGGCTGCTGCAATTAGTCACAGACGTCAGTGTAAAGGGGTGGCTGAGTAAGAATGCCTATAAGACCGGAGGGCTTCTCCTGTGGAAGTCCCAAAGATACAAAATCTTCATTGTACCCCAGGAAAATGCAGGAGAAAGAAGAGTCCTGCCTGTCCTTGGGCCCTGGCTGCTGCAGAAGCTGTTGGGTAGAAACGCCAACTCCATCACCCGTGTGCTTCACCTTGTGTCCTCTTCCTGTTCCCTGCAGGGACATCGTGCTGGCATCACACCTGAGGCCTCTAGAGAAGAAGGACAAGATGGGGAACAAGAGAAACGTGCTGTGGAACCCCTGTGCAGGCCACCCGAGGGGCCAGCAAGCCACTGAGGTGGAGATACCACAGGTGAGGGAGATGCCCTGGGCGAGGGGAGATGCTTTCTGGGGCTTCACCCATGCCTAAATATTACTGCAGAATAATTTGGGTGTCACTTTAATGCACGAGAGCTATTCAGAATTATTTCTACGTGTGAAGAAGCCTCAGAATACCCAGCTCTGAGCTGCAGGGTTCAGTCTCGGCTCCTTTTTTGTGTCTGCATCAAGAGTTGAAGACCAGATGATGGAAGACTCGGTGCCCTGCGTCTGACAGTGGCCAGCAATGGATTCTTGGGGAAGAGTGCCCTCCGTTGGCCACGCTCCTCCAGCTGGCTGCAGCCTGGAGACTGAGAGCCAGGCTGTGCATCTGGATTGCTGCATTTAATGGCCACAGATAACACATCTTCTGTGAACGGAGCCAATTCTTCTTCACCCCGCAGTTTAATTATGCATGAGATGGAAAAGCGCTGTTTTGTTTTCAGCCTGCTGCCCGATGAGTTCATTGGGTCATCCTTACTTCTGCAGTTGGGAAACGGTGCAAAAATATTTTCTCCGCAGGCTCCGTGTGAAGGGGCTGACATCTGCCCTGCTGCCATCAGAGGACTTTTTCCAAGTCCTGATCAGCTGAGTGTCTTCTGGAATGGAAGGACTCCGTGCTTCCATCTTTCCCTTATTTCCCTTCCCGCTCTGGTGCTGGGTTATTTTGATGCAGGCACCCACCAGATGTGCAGAAATAAAAAACGGTCACTTTGCTCTCAGTTGGTTTCCTGTTAGCCCCCAATGTTGGCTCTGTTTTGGTGTTTTCAGCCCGTGGGGACTCCTGGCAGCCCAGCAGCACGATGGCAGTGTTGGTGGTGCGCTCTGTTCTGGACTGTTCCCAGCTGGAGATGCTCTGCATGAAATTTTTGACAGTGAATTTCGTTTGCCTGTTTATGATGAGATCCTTTTTGCAGCTCTTCTAAGGCAGCTTTGTCTTTGCTTGGGCTGAGCAGTGATCTCCCCAGAGCAAATGCTGCTCTTAATCCCATTAGTGCTCAGGCTCTGATCTCCAGGGCCTCTCCGTTTCATGTTTAGACACTGCCTGATGCTGC
Organism: Tetrao urogallus; assembly: GCF_951394365.1. NCBI lineage: Eukaryota > Metazoa > Chordata > Aves > Galliformes > Phasianidae > Tetrao > Tetrao urogallus. The sequence goes on along the minus strand of NC_136839.1, from coordinate 4,067,543 downwards.
TGCACCTCGTTCTCAGGATCTGTATAAAAGCCCAAACATTTTAATCCTTCTCCAGGCAGCAGTATGAGTTCAGCAGTTCAATTACATATCATATAAGCAGGATTTCTTTTTATCTGGAGATGCCACATTGAGCTGGGTGTCTCAGTCTGAGTGCTCGATTGTGGGTGTGTGTGTTACAGGACGCTACGAGACAGTATGTAAGGCTGTTTATATAGGGTTAGGGTGTGCATATAGGATGTATAAACTAATATGCTTCCTGGGTTTTAAGCCCTTCAGCTTTTTTCTCTTCACCTGTTTGGTTTGCTTGAGATGGACCCAAATTTCTGTGGAATTATCAAGTCTCCAAGAGATCCTTTTCAGTGGATGGTGGATCCAGAGTGGGCAGTTTGGGTTCCTGTGTTCACGTGCCTTGCATTTCATCTCTCACCCATTCTTCCTTTATTTTTCTCTGAACTCCTCTGGTTTCTTTTGGGCTCGATGAACCTGGTATCCCTTTGTCTCTTTGCATGTGTTGCTGCCTTACAAGCTTTGTGCAGCTCTTTGTGCAGGCAGGATCTGTCAGACATCCACGGGCTGATGGGGGGGGATAAAAACCTTTGTGAGAAACAAAGCAGAAAACTTGACAATCATTTTCTCCTTCAGGAGCTGGAGCAATTGCCTGGAACCTCTGCCGAATTTTACAGAGATTGGCGCAGGTGCTTAAAAAGTGGAAAAGAAAAATACCAGCTTTTGCTTAAACTGGAGGGGAAGGCCTTGAGCAGAATCTTTCAGGCCGAGTTGGGTTTTGGCCTCCTGGGTGAGTTCCTTACCGTGCTGGCAGAGAACGTCTGCCACGAAGACAGAGATGCTGTGCTTCAGATCTTACAGAGCCTTTCCGGCACCAAACGCTTTGGGTTAAACCTGGATCTTCTGAGCATGTCAGAAAAAGAGAGCACCAGGGATCTGTTTAGGAAGCTGCAGAGCATGAGTGGGGGTTATTGGACCCCTGGCCGTCCCTGTGGCGAAGCAGAGGGAGAAGCCCACCCCACCGACAGCGTCTTGCAGAAGGAAGCGGAGGAAAGGAGAGTCACAGAGCTGATGAGGTGCTACCAGGCCAGCTGAGGGAGCAGCAGTGGTTCTGCCCAATAAAGGTCAGCAAAGACTTTGTGTTCTTGTGATCTCTGTGTCCTCAGTTCTGTACAGGACAGTTCTGTAAGAATCTCTTAGGTGAGGAGAATAAATGAGGGAAAGAACATTTAGGCTGACGTGTACGGAGGAGAAACCAAAACCCAGGTAGTTCCTCCCCTTCTTCATCTCTGTCCGTTGTCACTCTGGATTTAAGAAATGTAATCCAGGACGTTTGACGCTTAACCACGCAGCCAGGGCTGGTGAGGGTGGGGATGCAGTGCAAGGCAAAAATTCTGGGACTGACCCATTTTAAGCAGGGCTTGATGTAAACCTCAGAGATGCTGTCACCCCATGGTCCTGGACCAAGGTTTGCCTAAATTCTACATAAATTGAAATTTAGAAGGAACTGTCAGGCAGCATCGTAACGGGGGGACTCTCCACTGCTATGTATTATCATGTCTGGATTGATTAGCCATTCTGTTTAGGCTGCAGACTTCAGAAAGGCTCTCATATGGTACAGCTCAGCACCTGCCCACCACACTCTCCTGCAGGTCTAGTGTGGGAAGATCTCCCAGGAGTGCTGGAGAGCACAGGCTGTGCTGCACTGCTCAGATTCCCTTGAATTCAGCTCAGAATCAACTACCAAGTCCATTTTGTTCAAAAGCCCAGCTAGAGGAGCAAAAGGCAGAGTCAGCCCTGCCTGGCTATATCTCACCCTCTCCCACCTTCTCTAGAAACTCTAGGCCCCCAATTTCAGGCTTCTCTTGGCACATGTCTTGGTTTTGTGGCATGTATCTTGGGGACGTGTGTGTCCCTGCAGTCTTTTTGCCTTTGTGCAGCCAGGACGCTAACAGAAAGCCTTTTGTCTTAAACAAAAAGGGAAGATCCTGGGGGCTCCCAAAATCAGAGCGGGGGATACTGATAGATCAGGGAGGATATGAAATTCTAATTATCTTGTGTGAAACCTCTGGCTCTGGGCTGCAGGTGAAGCTGCCAGCAGGGAGGTTCTCCATGATCGTTGTCTACAGAAGAGTTGGTAAGGCGATCCTTAATGTTTGCTTTTTTACAAGAGAACAGCAGTGATTCCCTTGTTCCCCCCTCCATTTTGCCTCCATGGCCATGCTACATGATGGAGCTCTCTGCTGGTTGCCCATAGCAAAACCCATAGCACAGCACGTTCTAGAACACCTGGAAAGGTTTAGAGCAGCTGGAAGGGTTCCAGAGCCGTGTCTCGGACACCTAGGATGGAGATGGGGCTGCTGGGAGCCGTCCTGCTCCTCTGCATGGCAGATGTTCTCCACTCCTTTGCGATTGAGGAGAAAGAAGACATATTCAGGCGCATGGTGTGTCCTGCTTTCCTGATGTTTGACAACGCCGCCTACCTGGCCGACATGACCTTCGAGCTCCCCTGCAACTGCAAGCCCGAGGAGGTCTCCAACGTCGTCTGGTATTTCCAGAAGAACATGGGAAGCCACGAAACCACCGTCCTGACAGACTTTTCTGGCAACATGGTGCTGGACTCAAGCCACATCCACGTAGGCACTGACGTCCTGAAGCGTTTCACCATCCGGATGTTCAGCCTCATCGTTTTCCGTGCCCAGGTGTCAGACTCGGGCCACTACCTGTGTGGCACCCAGAGAGGGGATTTTTTTTACGGCTATGACGTGGACGTGCAGCCCACCAAGCACATCACGGTGGCGTTCTTGGACGTGGGACAGCACGTCCAGGATGATCACACGGCGAAGGCCTTCAGTCTCTTCACCACCTTCTGGGACTGGACCACGTGCGACCGCTGCGGGGTGCGAGGCGAGCAGCGGCGCATCGGGCTCTGCTACGTGCAGAGCGCCCGGCTGCACCCGCGCTACCGCACCGTGCTGCCCAACGTCACCTCCTGCGGCTCCAGGGCCGTTCCGGCGCGGCTCCAGCGCTCCAGCCGCCATCGGAAGCCCGAGGTGGCGATCCGGAGCTGCGTGGCCCCGTGTCCGCAGGAGGACAACCCGCAGGAAGGCGTGCAGGCCATCTCCAACGTCATCCACAAGCTGGGCCAGAAGCCCTGGCTGCCCCGCGTCCCCACGCAGTTCTACAAGCATCCCCTTGGAAGAGATCTGGTCATCGCCTGCCCCGGGGCCCGGCCCGAGCACGCCGTGGCGTGGGACAAGGACTCCGTGCGGCTCTACCGCTCCCGCTACCTCGTGGGGGTCAACAAGAGCATGCGCGTCTTCATCGACCACGGAAACCACCTGCACGTCCGCCGGGTCCGCTTCAGCGACGGAGGCACCTACCTCTGCTGGAGGGAGGGCAAACTGGTGGCCGGGCTGCGGCTCCGTGTGAGCTACCAGGCTCAGCGCCGCCGCTCGCTCGACGACCCCGAGACGATCTACGTCATCAAGGCCATCGGCGTCAGCTACGTCCTCGTCGGGGCCGTCTTCATCGGCGTCCACTCGTGCCGCTGCTGCTGGTGGGCGCTGCGGCACTCTGTGAGGATTTAGGGTCAATCTTACACCTCGCACCGTTCCCCGGTGGGGAATTTATGAGGTTTTGACTGCTGGAAATGCGGCCGCTGCCCTCCTATCCTCCGCTCGGGGTCGTGCAGCGATGGAGACCAAAGTGGAAAGTCCCGTTGCGCTGTGGCAGGGATTTCCCACCGCCGTGTCACTTCCTGGCTTTGCTGAAGGCTTGTTGTGGGCTTTTAACCTCAGTGTAATCCTTTTTGAATGAATAGCTGGAGCCGTTGCAGCGTTTTCTGGCTAAGCACCATGGTGTTCTGCCATGCCGGTGATTTATTAGGGTTGTTTTTCTAAGAGGCCACTGTAATCCTCCAGACTGTTCTACTCCGATTAATTCTGGCTTTCCTTACCTTTTAAAAAGTGCCTTACCTTTTAAAAATCATATCCCCACTGCCCACTGTGTTCCCAAGGCCAACCGCAGCCCAAAGCTGCCCACCAAGGCAGTGCCACCAAGGCCAACCTCAGTGACGAGGACCCTCCTATTGCCAGTGCCAACTGTGCCCCAAAGGGGTTTTAAGACACTCGGTGTTTGTGCAAGATCCTCAGCTGGAGCGACCTCTTTTTCAACAAGCTGAGTTTGAACATTTCTATTTTTCTTCTGCACCAGAGGGTGGTGGGCTGGAGCTCAAGGAGCATTGGGACACCAGTCTTAGACTCAGGGTTTGGGCAGAGCCAGGAGTTGGGCAATGATCCGCATCCCTTCCGGCTGGGGATATTCTGTGATGGCAGAATGCATTGGTCATGCCCTGGGGCTCAGGGCTGAGCCTTGGTCCCACAGTGAGAAACCTTTGAGCACCCAAAGGGCCGCTGTGCCCTGACTGATCCCAAAAACGCACCGCTCTGCAGCTTGTCCCGCAGGTTGCAGTCATGACCACCGACACAGCACTTGTGTTAGGCTTTATTTCACACCTCATGTTGTTGCAGCGTTAGGGCATTAATCCAGTAGCAGTAAGGGCTGCAAAGCTCCATCCAGTTCATGGGGGACAAAGTGACCCCTGGCACTGTCACCCCGTAACACATCCTGCCCTGGGAATGGCCCCTGTGGAACCAGGATCTGCAAAGCTCGGAGCTGAGCTGGGGGATGTGGAGATAAGTGGGGTGAGGAGGCAGCACCCCAGTGGCACCCCATGGGCTCAACTTATGGAGTAAGGGGAGTGCTGATGAGTGGGTGCTGCTGTGTTAGGTGGCAGCAGGGCACGTTTAGCTCATGGTCAGTGGCTAAAATAAAGTGAGTATGGGGTCTGCGGGGGCCCCAGGTGGGTGACATGCAGTGGGAGAGCGCACAGGAGACAGGGCCGCACGGTGCTGAGGGACAACAGATTTCTTCCAACCCCTCCAGAATGGCCATGCAGAGCTGGGCTCGGGCCATGAGCCCCCTGGACTGTCTCCTCATCTCTGGAGATGGGGGCATCTCGGCGTGCTGCATCCCATCAGGGTCAAAACAGCCCTATGTTGCTGTGTCCAGGAAAGCCAACAAGGACTCCCACGCTGCTGTGCCCGTTGCTGCTCCAGCCCCACAACCGCTCTGCATCCCCAGGCACCCTGCTCAGGCCCCACTCCGTCACCCTTCTCCCCATCCCAACATCGACCTGCCTCCCCGTATGCTCCATCCTCCTCTTCCTCCTGCCTGCACCTCTTGGCTAAGCCCAACTGCTGCTCGACAACAGTAAAACATCCCTGGCCATGCAGTGCCACGTCCCCTCCAGCCCTCTCAGGGATGCCCAGGACACGGTGGGGAAACTCGAGGTGGCCTCCTGGACCAATGAGGTGGGAAGTGGGGAGCATTGCCCCCCATATCTCAGTCCTGACTGGACCAACACAGGGGTCCCTGGGGCATGGGGTGGTGGGGGAGATGAGGGTGGGTTTCTCCTATGTCTCCGGCCCCACTGCAGGGCTCCCTCGCAGCATCAGGTGGGATCTATGGAGCTACGGCTACAAGCGTGGCTGTGGCTTCACACCTACACCACCTCCTTGTGCTCCTGCTTGGACTCCTTGATCACCTGGAAGCAGAGGGAGAAGGACTGTCAGCCCACTCAGGTCTGTCTGAACATGCTTGGGGACGGGACCCGTGCACATGACACAGTGTCTCCCCTTGGGGATGGAGGGGATGAAGACTTCCCACCTCTCCATCTCTCGTCTCCACCGTTTTGACCACAATGCTCCTCTTCAAATGAGCTTCTGACACAGACTTAGTGTCCAGGCTGGTCTCTAGGGAACATGGGGAGGTTTAGGTTAGACATTAGGAGGACGTTTTTCACACAGAAGGTGGTGAGGCACTGGAACAGGTTGCCCAAGGAGGCTGTGGATGCCCCATCCCTGCAGGCATTCAAGGCCAGGCTGGATGTGGCTCTGGGCAGCCTGGGCTGCTGGTTGGTGACCTGCACGCAGCAGGGGGTTGGAACCAGATGAGCATTGTGGCCCTTTTCAACACAGGCCATTCTGTGATTCTATGGATGGGACAGGGTGGTGACCCAGCGCTCCCAGTATGGCCACTCATGCACCTTGAAGGGGTGCAAAAGGAATTAGTTGGGCTGAAAAATCCCAATCTGTTGGAGCGAACACTATTGGCCTTGGGAGAAATGTCGGCACTGGGTTGCAGTTGGGGACCTTGTGGTTGGGACTGGACTGTGACCTTGGGGTGAAGGTAGCACTGAGGACACGGCTGGCCCTGAGGATGTGTCTGGCTTTGGTATGTGGCTGGCCTTGGGGACACGGTTGGCACTGGGGATATGGCTGGCCTCATCGATGGTGTTGGCCTTGGTGACGTGGCTTTGAGTTGTGGTTGGCCTTAGGGACAACCCTGGGGGAAGATTGGGCACTTGGTTATGGTTGACACTGGGGATAAGGGTAGCACTGGGGACATGGTTGGTGTTGGCTACATGTAACACTAGGAATACAATTAGCCTCATCAGTGGAGTTGGCCTTGGAGCCACGGTTGGCCTCAGCAACAGGATTGACCCTGGGGGAATGGTTGGCACTGGGGACGCGGCCTCGGAGGTGCAGTTGGCCTTAGGGATGTGACCACGGCGTATCATCCCCTCCACCCTGGGACTCTGCGGGGGACTCTTGGGGCACAGAGAGCTGGCAGCCCATCCTACCCCCATCCTGTGCACAGCTGCAGCCTCACCTCGGATCTGCAGGTTGGAGAAGCTCTGCACAGGGACGGTGATCCTGCGGGAGCAACGGGAGCGTCGGGGAGAGCATCGGGTCCCCTCTGCCCCACGGGTGAGGCAGGAGGGCTGCAGGGCGCTCCCCAGACCCAGCAGCACCAAAAGGACCCAGGGATGGTTCGGGGCAGGGAGGGCCGTCACCTGCTCTCCTCGCCCTCCAGCAGCTTGCGGTACGTGGCGATCTCGATGTCGAGGGCCAGCTTGACGTTGAGCAGGTCCTGGTATTCCTGCAGGTGCCGCGCCATCTCCTCCTTGAGGCTGCGGATGTCCTCCTCCAGCCGTCCCACCGTGTCCTGGTAGGCGGACGTCTCCAGTGCGTAGCGCTCCTCCAGCTCCCGCAGCTGCCTCTCCAGGGACTCGTTCTGGTGACCACCGTGGGACGTGATGCCCTCGATGCCACCTCCTTGGGCACCCGTGGTGCCACGACCCGGGGATACGTCCCACCTCATGCCCTACGGTTGGCACCTACCGAGCCCCGCAGAGCCTCCAGGTCGCAGGTGAGGGCCTGGAGCTGCCGCCGGTACTCGTTGGCCTCATGCTTGGCTGCACGTAGGGCCTCTGCATGCCGGGCAGCTGCATCTGTCAGGTCTGCAAACTGGAAGGGACACACCGTAGGGTCAGCCCTCCTGTGCCATTGCCCCATAGAGCCACCCAGCCACAGGAGAAGCCAACCCAACCCATGGAGATGATATATGGGGACAGGGTGCCACCTGCACCTTGGACTTGTACCACTCCTCAGTCTCCTGCATGTTGCTGGCAGCCATGGCCTCGTACTGCGTGCGGATATCGCGCAGTGCTGCCGTCAGGTCTGGCTTGCTGGCATCCACCTCCACGTGCACCCGGTGCTGGGCCAGCTGCTCCTGCAGCTCCCGCAGCTCCTGCAGGGAACCGGGGTCAGCGAGGTGATGGATCCCCCCTGGAGCCCCGCACCGCAGCGACGTTACCTCCTCATGCACCTTCTGGAGGAAGGCCACCTCATCCTGCAGGGACCCTACGCGACGCTCCAGGTCAAGGCGAGCCAGGGCAGCAGCATCAACGTCCTGCCACCGTGTGACATGGAGGGATCAGCACCAGGGTGGGCACGGGGGTCTGCCCATCCCTCCATCGCATCTCCTGTCATCCCATCCCAGCCCTGTCCTGGGAGCCCCAGAGAGGGGAGCTGATGCCCACTCCCCATCTCATCCCCTGCCCTCACCTGCCGGTACGCAGCCAGGGTGCTCTCAGCTTCCAGCCGCAGGGTGACCTCCTGCTGCAGCCTTCAATGGAGCAGGGACATGTTGTTACTCATGAGACACAGTCACTTGTTACTCATGGTGGCCACTTACAGCTCAGACCGCCCTAGAGCAGCCCCACTGCACTTATACCACCCCAGTAGCCATTTCCTAGTTCTGGTGGTCACCTCGGACCCCATCACTACCTTGGTCATCGTCCCGGTGACCCCCTTAGTGCTGCTGGACACCCTGATACTTGTTCCAGTAGACACCTTTGTGCCTGGGACCACTATGATCACGGTGGCTACATTGGTCCTCATCACCATCCTGGTCCTCATCCTGGTTGTGGCAGCCACTCTGATCCCCAGTACCACCTACATCTCCATTGTCACCCTGCTCCCCATCACCAACCATGGTCCTGGTGGCCACTTTGGTCCCCAGCATCACCTTGCTGCCCGTTGCCACTCCGGCGCCCATCGCTCTGCCCATCTCCAGGCCGATCCCCATCCCGGTCCCCATTATCCCCCCGGTCACAGTGGCTACCTTTAGTCCCCACCACCACCACCACCTAAATCCTCATCACCACCCTGGTCCCCACCACCACGTCGGTCCCCACCCTGGTCCTGGCGGCCACCTCAGTCCCCCCCCCCCCCCCCCCCGTTGCAAGACCCCCCCATACTTTTCCCGCAGACTCCCCAGCTCCTCAGCCAGGCCGTCCCTCTGCACCTCCGCGCGCGCCTTGGCGGTGCCCAGCAGCTCCACGCGGCGCCGCAGCTCCCGCAGCTCCTCCTGGTACACATCGGCCAGACGGGACGGCTCCTGCTCCCGCGCCTTGTTCAGCTCCAGCACCAGCACCTTGTTGCGCTGCTCCAGCAGCCGCACCTTCTCGATGTAACTGGCGAAGCGGTCGTTCAGCTCCATCATCTCCACCTTCTCGTTGGTGCGGATCTCCCGGAACTCCGAGTTGAGGACGTTGACCGACGAGAAATCCACCCTGCCCGACGTGCGGGGCGCGGGCAGAGCGCCGCGGGAACGGAGCCGCTCCGAGGGACTCCACGCAGAGCCGCTGGGGCCGAAGCGGCGGCCGTAGGACAACCGGCGGCTCTCCATGGCGGAGGTGGGCGCGACGTGCGCCGCGATGGGATTTTATGGCCTCGGCGTTGGCCGGAGGCCGTGCAGCACAAAGCCGGGCTTTGTGGCGCCCAGCGGGGGCGGCCGAGTGCTGGCAGCGCCCGCAGAGAGCGGGGTAAAACGCGGGGCAGAGCAGGACGCGGCGCGAGTGCGGTGCTGTGGGGCGCTGCGGGTCCTGGGTGCGACGCCGTGGGGCGCGATGAGGTGCACCCCAGGAGGCCTGGCAGCGCAGGGAGGCTGCTAATTAAGGCCAGCTTTAATTGGGCAGCCAAAATGTCCCGAGCCCGTTCCAGCCCAGCGGTGCCAGAACTGCCTGAAAGGGCTCAGTGTACACAGAGCAGCAATGAGACCTCTGTGCAGCACCGGGAAATGAGGGTGGGGGCAACGGGCACGGGGCCACCGCTGGCCCTGATGGGGTCCGGGCACGGGGACACGGCGGTGATGTGCCAGGATCGGCACAGCGGGGCCGTGGATGGGGGACAAAGCCCGTGGGTGACAGCTAGGTGGCAGCCGGCAGCTGGGAAAACTCAACCGGGATGGGGACAACGCCGGGCCCCAGCGGACGCCAGCCCAGAGCGACGGGGAGGGACGCCAGGGGCCCCTTTACGCCCCCTCTCCATTCCCAGCTCTGCATCAGGCATCCTGCTCCAGCCCCCGGTTTGGTTCGACAGCCACAAAAGCACCTCCCCTGTGTGCTGAGGGCCCAAGCGGGGCAGGGACAGCTCTGCTGCTGCACTCGGTGGCAGCCCTTTGGGATCCCCCTCCTCTCCCCTCCCCAAATCCACGTGGAGGGATGGGGCAGAGGGTGCCCCCACTGTGATCCCCCCAGGATTTATTTTCTCCCCGCTCCCACGCATTGGGATCAAAGCAGAGAGCTGTCACTGCGGGGACACAGAGCCAGCCCCCCCCTCCTTAATGAGGCAAACGAATACAGAAGCTTTAATTAGAAGCTTCCAGCCTGAGAGAAGACAGAGGGGAGAGCTAAGTAGGGCAGAGAGCAGTGACCCCAGTCCCTATGGGGAGCGGTGCATGGGACAACGGGGCCAGAACATACCAGGGGCTGCGGGGTGAAGGCAGCCATGCAGCTTTTGGGACCTCAGTGCAAAGCCATCACCTCTGCTGGTGGCCCCAAGGACCCCCAGAGACCCTGCAGCAGAGGAAGAAATACTCTGAAGCCCCAAAGAGACAATGGGAACCCAGCCCTGCTGGGAGCCCAGCACCGCTCTGAGGCTGAACGGGGGAGAAACAGCCCCACCTCTCCCCTCATTCCTTTGGGTTGAAGCTGTAAGATTTATTAAAAGCGCGTGGCAGTGCTTAGCATCGCCCATCTGTCAGCATTCGACACCCCGAGAGGGGCTGAGAGGGAACAGCAGCGATCCATCTGCTACAGAATAGTGGGGCTGTGCAGGGGGAGGGAGCAGGAGGGAGCAGGGACAGCAGCCAGGGGACAGCGGGGCAACGTTTGGGGTGGTGGCCCTTCTACCTTCCTGGGTGTGAGGAACAGGTGTGGCAGCTGCATTTGGGGCCATGTGAGGGGTCCTGGATGTCAGGGACATCAGCAGAGTGGCTTCACGACCTTTGAGGTGGGGGCTGTGGGGCACCATCACGTGCTGCCAGCTCTCTGGGGCCACCCTGCCCCTTCCAGATGAGCCTGGGGGGAGGATGCTCTGAGGGAGAAACAAGAGAAAGGGATGAAGGAGATGAAGAGGCAAAACCTACAAAACCCTCAGCCAGCCCCATCCTTACAGCCATCCCTAGACCCCCACCACCCCTCCCAAGGATGCGGCCACAGGAAGGAGGCAGCAAACCCAAAAAACAGGTCCCACCATCCCCAGACACACCAACACACCGACACCAGGTATTTTGCCCCAGGTGTGAAGGCGTCAGGGATGGGGCACCACGCAGAGGAATGCCTGTGGGACTCACCTGGGATGCTCTGGGGCTGCGCCGGCCGCCGGCTGCTGCTCGAGGTGATGCGGCTCTGGATCCCACCCAGCGAACGGGAAGCAGCGCTGTGAAAGGAAAGGGGACACGTGGGGATGGCCCCAGGCTGACAGCAGGCAAAAAGGGGATCCCAGCCCCACAGAAGAGCGCCCACAGCAGCAAACGGCTGCCATCTCACCTCACTGCTCGCCTTCGCTTCTGCGCAGACCCTTTGGAGACGGAGGACAGCTTTGGGATGGAGGAACCCTTCATGGAGAACACTGGGATGGAGGCTCTGCAGGGAGGAAGAAGGGTCAGAGGGTCCAGCCCTGGGCCCAGAAGGAAAAGGAGGAGCAGGTTCTTTGGGATGCTGTTTGTATCTAAGTGATACAGCACTGACCTGGGCACAGAGGGGCCCTCCTGCTTCTTTAGGGCACACAGGGCATTCTCCCAGCCGGGGAACTGGGGCAGGCTGACGGCTCCCAGCTTGGCATCATCCTCAGAGAGGCTGTAAGTCACATTGAGGTCGCACACAGTCGGGGTGCAGCAGTTCTGGGCTGCCGATGTCATCAGGGGCACACGCCTTTTGGTGACAGTCAGAGGGCAGATTTTGGGGGTGCAGCACGGCGGCAGCTGGGGGGATCGGGGCTCTTTAGGGCACGGGGTGCTTGGGCTCTGCGGCGCCTCCACTTCCCCCCCGGTGCTCAGTGAGGAGGATTTCCGCTGGCGCTTCGCCCGCATGTTGAGGCTGTGTGGTGTTTCCAATCTGGAAGCGTTGCTCATCTCGGATCTCCTCCTCTTCTTCACTGCCAGTTTGGGGCTGGAGAGCGGAGTGAGCTGCTGCAGGCGGCGTAGAGCAGCCCTCGTCATGGGGCCACCGGGCTCAGGGCTGAGCGTCGGGGCTGACGCTAAAGGAAAAGCAACACACGCAGTCGGCACCATCTGCAGCATTCTTGTACATCTCCAGCCCTCAGCATTGCCCCCAAGGCTGTCATTTCCCAGCAGGTATCACCAAACCACGCTCACATCGAACCCAGAGGGACAGAGCCACCGCAAATCCCCAAATCCTAAAAGCACCGCAGTGGTTCCAAGGGAAACGTGCTACTGCAGGGCTCAGCCTGTCCCTGGAAAACAGAGCCTGCAGAGCCTTCAGCCTCGATGCTGGGTTCATTTGTGACATTGGGGGCAAGGAGGTAGAGCTACAGACTGAGCAAACCATTAAATGAGACCAGAAAAGAAAGGAATCAGAGCTGCTGGTTACTCACCATCACAGCCCCGCTGTGTCCTCAGGGCTGGAGGAGCCCCGCTGGTGTCTGTGGGTTCAGGGCTCACAGCTGCCTCCTGCTGCACCAAGAGCTGCAGCTCCTCAAATTCGGAGACCATGTCAGGAGTGAGGAGGTTGGCAGCCTTCAGGAGGGAGTACTGCTTCTGGACAACACTCAGAACGGTGGCTACGAGCCTGGGACAGAGGGGAGGACAGTGTCAGATAAATGGGTCTGGGCAGCCCCTCTGCTTCCAAAGCATCGGTCAGCTTGGGCCACCTGAGCAGGAGGGGGCGCACAGAGGAGGGACTCACGTGTCTGTGTGGCTGTGGGACAAACATTGTGGAAGGTGGTTCGGTTTCTTCATTCCCAGCTGGAGATCTGCCTGCTGGGTGGGGCTGCGGGGGGGCATTTCCTCTGGGACCTGGAGCAACATCCCAAAGCGATCACTTATCTGACCCAAACGGAGCTGAGTCTCATCCTCCAAACTCCTTTATCTAAAAGCTGAAGGGTTTTGCTAGCAAAAAGGAGCTCACACTAAGCCAGCACCCCAGGACTGAGCTCCTGTCCTCTGTGCCATGTGGGCATTTGATCCCCAGCCCTCCCACTCCTTCTCTCACCTCCTCCTCTCCTTCCAGCTGAGCATCCTGCCCAGCTCCCAGCTTCTGCTGCTCCCCACCACTCTCCCTGCAAGCAGTCGTGACTGAGCAGCTCTTTGGGACAGCTTCTTCCATCCTACGGAAACAAGGAGAGAGAAAGAAATCCATTGGGAAAACAGCCACATTTGGGTTGGATCAATAAGGACGATGTTTGGGATTCCAAGCCCAGCTTCCTTTAGGGCTCACCCCAGCTCTGCCTCTCCTCCCCACTGGCCCCACAACCTCACCTGGGAGAAGGCAGCAGTGCTGGTATTTGCTTTCCTGCATCCTGGGCAGCATCCTCATAGGCACGGAGCTTGGCTCGGAGATCTGCCACCTGTAGAGAAGGATCACCTGCACCACAGCTGTTTCAGCAGCCCCACAGAGCCCAGAGCTCTGCCAGCAGGCAGCACTGTGACACGACTGGCAGAGGAGCTCAGAGGTGCACACATCAATCAAAGCACAGGTAAAAGACAGAGCACCTCACCTCTGTTTTCAGCTGCTCACAGATTGTGGCATATTTACTGATGTGGCAGTCAAGGCTGAGCACGTTGCTCTTCAGCTGCAGAGACAGGGATGGGCAAGAGGTCAAAAGAGCAACAGGGCTGAGCTCAGATCCCTCCCAGTGCTGGAGCAGAGGCTGCAGATGGCACGAGCAACGCACGGGGACCTGCTGTCCCTGCCACCAGTCCTGCTGGGATGAGGAGCTTCGGCACAGACTGTGCATTCAGTGTCCTCAGCATCAATTGGCCAGATGACACAACCCAACAGACCACCCAACCTGGAGCACAGAGGCACCCACTGACCCTCCCCGCACACCGGGGCAGGCTGTGAAACCCAACTCCTTCCCACCAGCTCCCAAACCCTCAGCAGAAGATGAGCTCCTCACCGACAGCTTGATCTCCTTGGCCCTGTTGGCGTACTTGAGAGTGTTGTAGGTGTCCTCGTAGGCCAGGGAGGAGGGGCTGACAGCAGCAATCATGATGGTGCGGCAGTTGCCACCAATGGAGTCCTTCAGCAGGCGCGTCAGCTTGCTGTCCCGGTACGGGATGTGGGTTTTCTTGCTCTGCACCGAGAGAGGGGCTGCTCAGCTTTTGGGCCCTGGCACTCGGCAGGGCACGACAGGACAGCACTACCTTTGCATCAGCCAACGCATTGATGACGTTGATGAGGGCCAGCAGCGAGCGGTTGATGTTTGCGCCCTCCCGGAGACGCTCTCCTTTGGTGTTGGCGACAGAGGCTCGCTCAGAGCCTGCCAGGTCAATCAGGCTCATCTTGGCAACCCGCAGGTCCTGAGCAAGGCCGACAACACGGTCCTGCTGCTTCACGTAGATCTGCAAGCGCAGAGACTGGTGAGGCCACAACGCAACGAGGATGGACAAACCCAGCGCTGGGGGAATCGCCCAGGCATCGTCTCACAGTGCCTGGGAGCACCGGGAGCACCCAGGCTGCGTTCCCAGAGCTGAGCCCAATTCCCGTGTCGTATCCCAGTCCTACACCCTCAGCGGCCCACGCCTGGCTCACCAGCAGGCAGAGCTAGCAGCAGGGAGGGCACAATTCCAGCGCTGCTAACGGCTGTGCAGCAGGCAGGAGTCCAGCGCCCAGCAATGCACCCGGCTGGGAAGGCATCCAGACACCTGGACTCCCCCTGCTCACAGCCACCAGGTTCACACAGAAATTGCAGGCAGAGCCCTCAGTCTCCCCACGCAGCCGTGACAGCCCTGCTAATTCAGGGAAGGGCCTGGCTGGAATTGAAATCGAGTGGCTGGTTTGTGGGGAAGAGCACCGACACAGTGAGGACAAAGAGAGCAGGGATCCCGGCTCTGTGCTGAGGGGGACAATGGGACAGATAAGCCCTGGAGATCCCAAAGCCACAGGTGGAGCCCTGGGCAGCCCAAGCTGATGTGGGGCACCCAGACCACAGCAGCAGAGAGGCTGGGGGCCTTGGGGGTCCCTTCCAACCCAACTTGTTGTGATTCCGCAGTTCTAAGATCTTCAAGGCTCTTTTCAGGCCAACCATGCTGTGGTTTTATGGTTCAGCCCTCACCTGGAAGACCGCATGAGAGCGGGAGGAGGTGGCGTTGGCGTCCGTGGGGTGCTGGGTCCGGTTTTTGTTGCCATTGGCCAACATGTCCAGGAGCTGCTCTGCTGATTTGGGCTGGAATCGAGCAGAGGGGTGGATATCAGCAGGCTGGGTGCCCCGCGTAGCCGCCACAACAACCCAACGTTAAAAAATGACAACTGGGATGTAAGGCACCCCGCTGCCCTGCAGCGTTCCCTTCAGCTCAGGGTCACATTTGCTGCTAGGACAGCATTGCACTGAGCCTGCGCACAGCCCTTACACCCACCTGGTGGAAGGAGAGCCCCTGGACCATGACTCCTTTCTCTGGATCCTCCCGGATGGCCAAAGGGCCCTTGGGTTCCAGCAGGTCGTGGATCTGCTCGTTGTACACCTGGAGCAGGGAACAGGCGGCCCGTTACCCCAGCATCGAGCAGCTCTGCGCACGAGGGTCACAATCTGATCCGATGAGTCCTTCCCACCCCAATCCCTGCAAGTCGCTGCCCAGGCGTGACACAGAGCGGCTGACAGTGCTCTAAATGCAGAGGACAGCTCTCGAGGGCTTTACTTGCAAGTCACTGCGCTGCCGCTCCTCCTGCACAGCCCTTTCAGATTGCTATGCAGACTGCAGGCGCCGCGGCGGCTCGGTGAGGCAGAAAAACTTCCCATTCTCTGCATGGGAGGAACCAGCAGCACCAGTTCCCCACCAATTTGGTGAGCCCAAATCCAGCTGGGACAGCAGGCGTCCCCAGCATACTGCAGCGCTAAGGGGTCAGCAGCAGCCCCAAAACACACGGGGAACACGCATACCTCCTGGTAGGAGACGAGCACCTCGCAGCTCTTCTCGTCCCTCCTGGCCTCAATCCTCCTGTACAGCTCCGCCATGGTGAGGTACATAATGCCCGGGCTCTGCTCTGAGCCCAGCATGGTGTAGGTTTTCCCCGCTCCCGTCGCACCGTAGGCAAACACTGCGAGGAGGGAGAGGGGTGTTTGAAACTGTCAGCAGCGTGATGGCCCTGCAGCAGACGCTGCAGCAGAGCGGGTCACTCGCAGCCGTCGCAGAGCGGTTCAATAGTTAATTACCCTCAGCACTGTCTGCACAATTCCCCCAGTGCAATTTCTCTCTCGTTTCAGCTGTCAGCATCTCTAATTTAGCGGATAAAGACAGGACGAGTCCCCACGCCGTCACCCATTCAGACGCTTCAAGGCCACACTCGAGCCACCCTACAAGCTGAGCACCCCCAGGTCTCCATCTCCAGACCTTGCAATTCATCCACATTCCCCAACCCTTCAGCCCCCTCTCCGAAGCATTAGCATCGGAACAGGACACTAATCTAGAGAACCTTAGCCTTTCTCCCCATTAGCAAGGCTTTGGGAATATCTCATTTGAGGATCTGGGAGTTATTTCACACAGGCAGAGACAGGAGATGCTGCCAGGTGGGCACGGTGACAGAGCCAGGAATAGCATCGTGCAGCCC
Organism: Tetrao urogallus; assembly: GCF_951394365.1. Classification (NCBI taxonomy): domain Eukaryota; kingdom Metazoa; phylum Chordata; class Aves; order Galliformes; family Phasianidae; genus Tetrao; species Tetrao urogallus. Next base: position 4,051,057 of record NC_136839.1, on the reverse strand, counting down.
CAGCGCCCAGCTCGGCGCCGTGCAGCTCATTATGCCACGCTGCTGACAGCCTGCAAGCAGCACGAGGATCTGCAGCGCAGGGTGAGGAGTGTTCAGACCTGGTCTGTGTGCACTGCAGGGCTGGGAGATGCACAAGGAGCACAGCAGCTCCCAGAGATCACAGCACACGTCCGTCTCACCCGGCCTCCTGCTCAACAGCTCTCAGTATTTTCTCACTGCTTCCCCTGTGCCAGGGACACCCCGCCTCGACCACACCTGCAACCCCCAGCTCAATGCTGACGGCAGTTTAGCACCACCTGCTCCTGTGCTGCTGTTTTATGACCCATTCCCTCTCTCATCTTCTTCGGGTTTTCCACCATGCTGCCACAAATCAAGGACTGAGATGGCAGCAGACACAGACACCCCTTCCCACCCTGGGGACATCCCTCGCAGCACAAAGGCCACATCCTGGCTCTGCTGAGGGTGTGTGGGACAGCCCCCCCCGGGCCGTACCGGAGCAGTTGTAGCCATTGAGGACTCCATCCAACACCTCCCTCGTCGTGTGCTGGAACACCTCCTCCTGCGTGGCCCTCTCCCCGAAAACACGATCGAAGACGAACTTGAGGTCCTTGCCGCGGTGTTTGGGGCCGCGGGCGGGCAGCGCGGTGCCGGGGGGTCCGCCGGGCTCCTCGGGGTCGAAGACGAGGATGTGCTGATCCACGACGTGCAGCACGGGCCGCGCGGCCCCGTCCCGTTCGCTGGGGACGGCCGGCCGCACCCGCACCATTACGGCCACGGCGCCGTCCTCGGGCGGGGCGCCCATCGCCATGGGGACGGCGGGCTCGGCGGGACGCGGCCTGGGATCCGCGCACAGCGGGGTGAGGGGCGCAGGTGAGCCTCGGGGCACAGCCTGAAGGGGGGCCGCCGACCCGCACTCCGCAGCGCCGACACCCGCTGTCCCTACAGCTCCCCGCCGCCCACCCCTCCGCCCGCGCCGCCCCCTGTAAGGCCCCGCCCGCCCCTACGGCCCCCCTTAGAGCCTAGAGGGCGCGGCGTGGACCCCACGGGCTCTGCAGCACCCTACGGTCCCTCCCTGCTGTCTGTGCCGACACCCCGAGGCCCCGCAGCCCTTCAGATCCCACAGCACCGCTCCGGGCCGTGCCGACCCCGCGGCCTAACAGCCTTCGTTTGCGACCCGAGGCCCACGGCCCCCAGCAGGCCCCAAACCCCCGCTCGGATCCCGGCTGTTTCCCCTCAGCCCCACAACGCCCCCCCCCCCTCACCCGCCACTTCCGGCCCTCCGCGTTCAAATCTCCCGGCAGCCCCTCCCGCCTTTCTGATTGGCCGTTCGCTCCGTTACCTCCCGTTGGCTCATCCGAGTCACGTGACATTCACCCTCCGCGCGGGGCATCACGGGACTTGTGGTCCCGTATCGCGGGGCTGGGGGCGGGGCTGGGGGCGGAGCAGCCTCTAAAGCCCGGAGGGCCGAGCCCTTCCACGGGGCCACCTCAGCCGGGGGGCCACGTCCTGACATGGGGCCACGTTCTGTCATGTATCCCATGTTCTCACATGGCGCCAACATCCCATCACAGGGACATGTCTGACCGTGTGCTACCATGCAGACAGCTCCTCTCATGGGGCCACGTCCCACCATGGGGCCACATTCTGCCACAGGGCCGCGTCATGTCGCAGCTTCCCCACACCACCCCGCCCTGCACAGCCCAGTCCCACAGCGGGCACCGCGAACTCCCCAGGGGACCCATCCCACTGTCACCCTGCAGGGACAGCGAGGGGACAATGACAGCAGCTCCCACCTGGACTGCAGCAGCTGGGGATGGTGCCCCGTGTCCTTGGCCAGGCTGAGGGGGGACAATGAGGCCAGAAGGTGCCATCCCCAACCCTGGTGACATCCCGACACAGGGACAAAGACAGCACATGGGGAGAGGTCACAGCTCTGCTTTACCATGGAGTCACCCAGGGCCAGGCAGCTCCCCCAGCACAACCCCGGCACGAGGTACCCCATACAGACCCACATCCCACGGGCACTGAGCAGGTCGCAGCCAGGGGACTGCCCTTCTGCTCCCCCCGCCCCGATTAGCAGCAATGGGGTGAGCGGGTGATGGGGGAGGGGGATCCCGGGCCCCACGGCCGGCCATAGGGCTGCACATGGGGATGCTGTGGGGCTGGGTGGGTGTGGAGCGATGCCATGGGGCAATGCCATGGGGCGATGCCATGGGGTGATGCCATGGGTCCAGGCTCAGTCCGAATAGATGATGAAGCCCGAGAAGGTGCTGTATTTGTTGTTGTTGCCGCCGTGGGCTTTGCCCCCATCCAGCTTGATGAAGACCTCATCACCTGCATCCAGGTGTAGGATGACGCTGTTGCTGGCGTAGTCGTAGTTCTGGTCCGCATCCTGCGCGATGGCGCTGGCCCGCACCTGCACAGGGGACACAGCTTTAGCCCACCTGCATCCATGGCCCCACTTCCCTGCTGTGACCCTGCACCCAGCCACCCCATGGGGCCCCATTTCCCGTTTCATTCAGGCTTCTTTGGACCCATTCCATGGGTGATGGGACCTGGATGGAAGAGATGGCACTGGCGTGGGGACAGCGGTGCCGTTGTGGTGCTGCTGAGCATTGCCCTGACCCATAGGCTTGAACATGGGGTTATGGCTCAGGCGTGGGGCGGGAAGGGATACTTACATCTGTAAAAACCCACACGTACCCAACGGCCTCGTGGCCACCCAGGGAAGTGGCACTGCGGCTGCAGCTGATAGGGAATTATTGGGGTAATCAAATCTGAGCCAGAGCCTTGCAGCGGGATCTCAGTGACAGTGACAAGGCAGCAGGTAAAAAATCCCAAGTGAAATGCAAAGCGGCACAGCAGGGAGAAGCAGCTCCTAATTAGGACTGACAAGAATGGGCTCTCCATCAGCTCGCAGGGAGCAGCCCCAACCCCGCAGCTGAACGGACACAACCACAGCCCCGTGGCCGCCCCCGGGGTGCTGCTACCACGAAAGCCATCAGGGCAGAGGCAGCAGCATCCCCAGACCTGCAGGCAGCCCACGGCCGTGACAGATCCCACCCATCAGCCCCTGTTTACTCTGGAACCTACTGATGTCCCAGCACACCGCCCGTCCCCGCTGCAGCGACTGCCATCCGTCTTCCCTCGTTAAGGAGCCGCCTCGTCACCGCGCGCCCGCCAGCCCTTGGCTAACCAGGGAAGATAAATGGCTCCATGGCAGCAGAGCCACCGCGTTGTCCCAGCAGCCGTGTCCCCAGGACCGGAGGGGATGCAGAGATGGGGCGCAGCAGCTCCGTGCTTCAGTTTTCCCATGGTGCTGCCCGTGGGAAACGAGAAGAGCCCAAAATGGGGACGTCAACCGAAGCAACCCCACGGCTGGGAGCTGTGCCTGCACCCAAGGGATGCGGGAAGAAGTGCCCAAAATGGGGACGTGGCACCTGGGGAGTGCTGTCACCAACCCCACTGACCCTACGTCTGTGAGCTGCCCCCAGCAGTGTCCTGGCCACTGTGACCACTGCAGCTCTGTGCCCACCCAGTGCAGAGGGACATGGAGCGGTGTTTGAGGGCACCCCCTGTCTTTGGGGTCCGACACATCACCTTTGGGTGCACCTGGGCTCTCCCAGGTGTGGCCCCACGGGCACATCCCTCTGTGGGGTCACACTTTGGGGACCGTCCCCCACTGTCCCCACGTCCCCTCAAGGGACAACACTGAGGACATCCATCCACCTTCCTCCCAAACACAATTTTGTCACCCCGTGCTCACCGAAACAGCGACAAGCTAATACAAATAATCATAATTAATGCTAATTAATAACCAGGAGCAGCTCCCCTGGCTCTCATTAACTCGAGCGGCGTGGCCGGCGCTGCGATGGACACTTCTCCATAGGGAAACACTGGGGCATCGCCGCTGCGGTGCGACCCCACCACCCCGGCTTCACTCTGGGCTGTATTTCTGCGACACAAACCCCAATTAGAGCTGTGATATCGTGCTGGCAATTAACACCCGGCGCGTGGGGACGGCTGCGAAGCCGGCGCCCGACGAGGACGGCCGTGACGATGATTAAGCTGTATTGCAGGCGCACGCCCGAATGGGTTTATTTACTCTTGACAGGAGCTTTGTAGCTTCGGGAAACGCAGCTGTTAGTGCCGGCACGAGCCCGCGGCGTGGGGATGGCAAAGGGATGGGCGGTGACCCCGTTCCCAGCTGGGTTTTGGGATTCGAAATTACTGCGTGGGGTTATTTGGGAAGGAAAAAAACCATCCTAGTGCTGGGGAGACGCTCAGCGCAATGGGCACCGCGTGGGGGTCTCGGAGTTGTTGCCGTGGGGATAAGCACAGAGCATCCTGAGTGTCCTGAATGTGGGGCTGTGAGCCAAGGGAGGCAGAAACAGCTGAACGCCAAACCCAACTGCTGGGCAAAGCTGTGGCTCACATCATGGGGGGGATGCGGATGGCAAAGGGATGGGGCAGCGACCCCATTCCCAGCTGGGTTCTGGGCTCCTAAATCCCTCTAAATCCCACGGGGCTCTTGAACAAGGAAAAATCCCATCCAGGTGCCGGGGCGATGCTCGTTGCAATGGTTCTGCGCAGTGACGCTCAGAGGCAGCACCACGGGGACAAGCACTGAGCATCTCTGATGCCTCGGATCTGGGGCAGTGAGTGAAGGGAGGGAGAACCCAACAGCCAAAGGCCAAACCCAACTGCTGGGGCAGAGCTGTGGCTGAGGCCATGGGGAGATGTCACCCCACTGAGCTCAGAGCCTCTCAGTGCAGTGTGACATTTGCAGTGCGACAGCCACAGCTCCAGCAAAGGGTTTTTGTCGTGAGGATGCGACATCACCTGGTAGCCTCAGCCATGGGGATGGTGGAGATGTGGGGGCTGCGGGTGGTGAGGATGGGGGCAGCTTGAGCACCAGGGCAGTGGCCCCACTGTGTGTCACCCAGGGGCTGTCACCAGGTGGAGGAGATGTCCCATGGGTGCACAGCAGCTGGGGATGGGGACATCTGTCCCCAAACAGGGCTGAGGAGCAGTGGACCCAGTTCCGGGCTGGGCTCACACTGCCCTCAATGTGGGTTCAGCACTGCACAGCCCCGCAGTGTCCCCAAAACCACCGCAAACGTTGTCCCTGCATTGCTGTCCACAGGGCACGGCCGCTGGCACGCACCATGGGGACACGGCAGGGAGCACACAGACAGCCCACGGCACAGCAGGGCACATCGCTGGGGCAGGAGAGGGACCGAAAGGGGACCCATGGGGACACATCATTGCTACCAGGAGAAGGATGGAGCATCCCGGGGTGCACATCCCATGGTCAGGAGGAGATAGGAGACCGCGGGGTGCACCTGGGGCACATCATTGGCATTGGGAGAAGGATGGAGCATCTCAGGGGTGTGCATCCCAAGGGCAGGGAGGGACAGAGCAACATGGGGTGTGCATCCCATGGCTGGAAAGAGGACAGAGCAGCCTGGGGGTGCACATCTCATGGCTGGAATAGGGATGGAGCACTCTGGGGGTGCACATCCCACAGCTGGGAGGAGGATGGGGATCTCAGGGCACAGAGGGTACCTGAGGCACATCATTGGCACTGGGAGGACGGAGCACCCTGGGGGTGCACATCCCATGGCTGGAAGACAGATGGAGCATCCTGAGGTGCACACTTCATGGGCAGGAGAAAAACAGGGCACCTCGGGGAGGGACCTAGAGCACATCACTGCCACTGAGGGAAGGATGGAGCATCATGGGGGCAGACATCCCACGGGCAAGAGAAGGACAGAGCATCCCGGGGCTGCACAAGACGAGCATCCCATGGGCTCATCAGAAGGACAGGACCCCCCCAGGACCTCCCCGGACCCCTCCATCCCGTACCTGCCCGTTCTTGCAGAGGTCAGCCCACATGCTGGTGCCGTCTCCGCCGCGCATCAGGACGTGGTAGGTGAAGAAATAAGTGCCGGGGATGACACAGGTGAACTTCCCCGAGGCGGCATCGTAGCTGTTGCCCAGGTTGGTGACCACATCATCGAACTTGAGGATCTCGTAGCCCTCGTGCGGGTTCTTCAGGCCGGCGTAGAAGGCGACGCGCGGCACCGTGCTGTAGGTGGCCGTGCTCACCGCCCCCGTGCCCCCCAAACCCGGCAGCCCGGGCGGCCCCGGTTTGCCCGCTTCGCCCCTCACCCCCGGCGGGCCCGCAGCGCCCGGCGGGCCCGGTTCGCCGGGGGGTCCCGGCGGTCCCGGTTTACCCGGTTTGCCCGCTTTGCCCTGCGGCCCCTGCACCAGCGTGGAGGGCGGTGGGATCGGGCCGCCCCCCGGCGCGGTGCCCCCGTAGGGCTCGCAGAGCATGCGGCAGGTGCCCAGCATCTCGTAGCGGCCGTCGGTGCCCGCCGAGCTCACCAGCACCGGGATCAGCACCACCAGCACCAGCACCATCACCACGCCCGCAGCGGCCGCCAGCAAAGTTTTACGGCCGAGGCTGAGCCGACGCCCGGCCGGGGCTGCTCGCTGGGCCGGAATGGTGCCGGTTTGGGGGCGGGCAGGGCGGTGGGGTTCGGGGATCGGCGGTGCCGCTCCGCTCCGATCCGCTCCGCTGAGCTCCGGTGCGCTCCGCTCCCGGCCACGCCCCCCCCGCCAGGCCACGCCCACGCCTCCTGTGACCACGCCCACTGCCTGTGCAGACACGCCCGAGCACTCCTTGGCCACGCCCTCTCAGTCGGGAGTCACGCCCACTTCGCACAGACCACGCCCCCTCCGCGCAGTGATTCGCCTCCAGCGCCGCCCGGGGAGCGCAGAGCCACGCCCCCAATCTGGCCACGCCCCCAGCCGGTGCGGCCGTGGGGTGCAGCCCCGGGGACACCCACGGGGCACGAGGGGTCAGAAGCACCGCCACCCCGTGTCCCCTCTGTGTCCCCGGCGGGGCCAGGGGTGGCTCAGCCAGAGGCACTGCTCCCTGGGTTTGTCACCTGTGTCCCTGCTGGCCCGCGGAGGGGATCCCTGTGACATCTGGGGACTTTCGGTCACACCCCATGGGGACACACATGTCACACGGAGACACACGGCTGGACAGTAAGGGGACACACGTGGCACACGGGGGACGTGCAGTCACACACCAAGGGGACAAATGTCAGCCACAAGCTCAGGGTCAACCCTATACCCCCAAAGTGCCCCACAGCTCCCACCCTATAGGACACCCCAATGGACTCTGTCCCCAAAGTGTCCCCACTGCCCAGCTGGGACCGCTGGGGGCGGGGAGCAGGACCACATCTGCACCCCAGTGCAGCCCATGGGGCGGCAGTGCCGCACTGCCTCTCCGTGGCCACCATCATTCCACGTCCCCAGCACGTCCCCATCTCCCCAACTCCTCCCCGCCCCACGCACGCACCGCGCTGTGACCCACACGGGCTGTCGCTGCCGGTGGTAGCGGGGCTGAGCGCACCGTCCCCACCAACGCCACCCCCACGCACATGGCACTGACGGTGACGGCGGGGACGAAGCCCTGTGGCACACACCGCTCTGTGCCCGGGGCTTTGGTGGCCGCGCTCCGCCGCGTGTCACCCCGCGTTCCGCAGCCGAGGACCGGGGGCTGCGGGGCCGAGCGCCCGCTCGTCACAGCCGGCACTGCGACGCGATGGGAGCTGACAGCCGCCCGCGGCGCCGCGGCCGAATCGCAACGGGGACGCGGGGACCGGTGACACCCATCAGAGTGACACCACAGCCCCGGGACACGCGGCCGTGGCGCTGGCTGTGGGGGATTCGGGGGCTTTAAGAAGATTTGGGGGTCGGGGTGCCGCCCCTGCGCTGTCCCCACGAGCAGTCACCACGTGAAGGATAACTGCGCCCCGCCGCCGCTTCCCCGCTCCTTTTCTCCCTCTCCCCTCCTTTTCCTTTCCTTCTCTTTTTTAATGAGCTCCTAAAAATACGCCTCGGCGAGGCCATGGGCTCCGTGAGTCACCCTCCAGCGCAGCGCTCCCACGGGTGGCACAGGGCTGTGCGTGGGGACGGAGACAGGGGTGGTGTGCCACGGAGGGGCCCCATTGGACACCCCCAGATTGGATCACAGCACTCGCCTCATGCCGAGGGATAATGGGACACTGCTGTGCTCAGACACTTGTGCCGATGTCACTTTGTCCCCAGAACAGGGCCACCACTACAGGCCACCTCACCACCCCAAACCAGTGCATCCCCATAGTACAGCAACCACCCCAAACCACTGCGTCCCCACAGCGCAGCCACCACCCCCAAAACACCACATCCTCATGGCACAGCCAGCATCCCAAATCATCCTGTCCCTATCGGCATGGACACCGCGTCCCCATGACATGGCCACCTCTCTCAGCCATAATGTCCCTATTGACATGGACACCACCCCACTTCACAGCACAGCCACCACCACAGGCCACCAGGTCCCCACGCCATGGCTACTACCCCAAAACAGGCACAGCCCCAAACCACCCTGTTCCCATGGCACAGCCAGCAGCCCAGGCTACCACATCCCCATGGCATGGCCACCAGCACAAACTATCTCATCCCTATCGACACGGACACGAACCCAAATCAGCACATCTCCAGGGCACAGCCACCACCTCATACAACCATGTCCCTACCAGCACGGCCACCACCCCAAGCAACCACATCCTATGGCACCACCACCCCAAAGTGCCACGTTCCTACGGTGCAGGCACCTGGAGCATTACCCCCATTACCCCACATGTGCAGCACCACATGAGTGGGGACAACATCCCGAACGGTCCACAAAGAGACCCCGGGGTGATCCCTGTCCCCATCCCCTGCTTGTGGGCCACCACAGCCCCTCAGCCAAGCAAGCAAAGACTATTAGCAGCTGAAGGATGGGGAAGGACAAAGCTGAGAGGCAGCATCTCCTCGTGCCGCACGCCTGCCGCTCTCTGCAAAGGTTAAGCAAACAGCAGCTCTCACAGAATCGATGCGCAGCCGAGCCCGCGGCTGTTTGCTCTGCAGAGCGAGGCGGAGGTGGGCGGCCGGGGGGCGCAGAGGGGCAGCGGTGGTGTGGGGCACAATCAATGTTGTGGGGCACGGGGATGGTGCGGGGGCACGGGGCTGGCCATGGCCTTGCTGCTGGCTTGGAGCTCGTTAGGGAGGATTGGGGATTTGGAGAAGAGAGACAGCAGGCGATGGTGGGGCTGTGGGATGGGGTCAGAGCTGCTCTGTGCCTCAGTTTCCCCTCCACAAGTGTGGAGGTGCACCCTCGTGTGGGGATGCCTGTGCACACGTGGCTGTGTGGCTGCGTGTGCCTGTGTGCGTGGCTGAGCTCACATGTGCACACAGGCGTGCGATGAAGTGTGCTCACCAAGGTGGTATGCAATCAATGGGCTGCAAAAGCTCCTGTGTGGGGATTCCTCTGCTACTGCCAACTGCCCTGGGGGCACCTATCCACCCACAAACCCACCCATTATCCACCCAAACAGTCTCCCTCCCTCCCTCCCTCCCTCCCTCCCTCCCTCCTTCCTTCCTTCCTTCCTTCCTTCCTTCCTTCCTTCCTTCCTTCCTTCCTTCCTTCCTTCCTTCCTTCCTTCCTTCCTTCCTTCCTTCCTTCCTTCCTTCCTTCCTTCCTTCCTTCCTTCCTTCCTTCCTTCCTTCCTTCCTTCCTTCCTTCCTTCCTTCCTTCCTTCCTTCCTTCCTTCCTTCCTTCCTTCCTTCCTTCCTTCCTTCCTTCCTTCCTTCCTTCCTTCCTTCCTTCCTTCCTTCCTTCCTTCCTTCCTTCCTTCCTTCCTTCCTTCCTTCCTTCCTTCCTTCCTTTCTTCCCTCCCTCCCTCCCTCCCTCCCTCCTTCCCTCCCTCCTTCCCTCCCTCCTTCCCTCCTTCCCTCCTTCCCTCCCTCCCTCCCTCCTTCCTTCCATCTGTACATCCTTCCATTTATGCACACCTCCCTTGATCCCGACCTGTATCCACCCATGCACACGATTGTATTCTTCACAGCCACCCATCCACACGTCCTCCCACCCATGCATCCATACATCAATTTAACCCCATATCATTTGCACATCCATCCATCCATCCATCCATCCATCCATCCATCCATCCATCCATCCATCCATCCATCCATCCTTTCTTCCCTCTACCCATACACCTGACCATCCATCCATCTTCCACACATCTACTCATCCATGCATGAATGCACCTATCCTTGTTTCCATGCATGCATGCACCCATTTGTCCACCCTTCCACCCATCCCTCCACCCCTCCATTCATCCACCCATCCATCCATCCTTCTATCCATCCATCCTTCCATTCATCCTTTCATATCTTAATCTCTCCATCCATCCCCACACATCCCTCTATCCCTCCAGACCTGCAGCCCTTCCAGCACTGAGAGGGGGCACCGTGACCAACTGCCTCGTTGGGCAGGAGAACTGATTAAATGAAGGTGTTAATGAGGAGTTTTCCAGACAAGCGATGATGTGGTGTGGTGTCTGGGCACTGTGACAGCAACATGGAGCTGGAGAGAAAGAAACAGAAGGGGAAACTGAGGCAAGTTCTAGCACAGTGCTCCCTTGTCCCTGCTAAATGCTTTGGCCACGGTCCCAGCCACCGTGCGCCCACCGCAGGCCAGACACCCCAGTGGCTCTTTGGTTGCCTGCTTGGCTAGAGATGTGGCTGATGGGGTGGCTGGATGGCTAGGCAGCCGGCTAGTGGGCTTGCTGGCAGCTGGCTAGCTGGTTGGCTGGCTGGTGGGCGGCTGGGCGCTGCGCTGGTTAGCTATCTGGCTGACTCGATGGCCAGCAGGCTGGCTGGTTGGCTAACTGGCCGGTTGGCATCAGGCTTTCTGGCTAGCTGGGTGGCCAGCTGGCCAACACACTACCTGGGTGACTCAGGGAGCTAGCTGGCCAGCGGGCATGGGCTAACCCTCATACCCAGCTCAGTGCTGGGCGATGCCCCCATCCCAGGGGTGACCCCGGCGCAGCTTTGGGGTGAGGCTGGGGCACTACATCCCCCAGCCCGTCCCCACTGCATGGATGCTCATTACAGAGGCTGTGGGCGCAGCGGGGCCACCACCCTCCCACCGCTTGGCAATTAAGGGCTGCCAACACCGATACTTAATTAGAGCCTGGCTGATCGAGACAGCCGGTGACTGATGGAAAATCACTGCTTGCCTGGCAGCAGGGGACAGGGATGAGGCGGGCGGACGGGACCAGCTCGGGGACCATGGGGACACGTTCCCCAGTGCATCGGGGACCATGGGGATGCATCCCCCAGTGGGTTGGGGACCGTGCAGTGACAGGGGTGACGGCCTACAGGACGTGCAGGGGAGCGGCCGTGGCACTGCCAAGCGGCACTGCGTGACACCCCCAGGCCACGCAGTGACAGCAATGCTGGGTGACACCCGCAGGCCACGCGCTGGCGGCAACGCTGTGCGATGCGCTGCGGGACGGCGGTGACGTGAGGCCGGGTGACACCCGTGGGCCATGCAATGACATGGCGCTGTGTGACACCCGTGCGCCAGGCAGTGACAGTGACTCTGTGTGACAACCCATGGGAGCCGCAGTGACACTGTGTGGCACCCCGTGGCCAGGCAGCAACAGTGACACCCCGTGCAGCGTGCAGTGACAGTGACACCGTGTGACACCACGGATGGTGACGCCGCGGGGCTGTGCTGCAGCACTGTGCCACGCGTGCAGGACCGTGTGGTGATGGTGACACTGTGCCATGCTGCAGGGACCACTTGGTGACAGCGACCGGGACACCGGTGCCGTGAGTGACACCACTCAGCCCTCTCCTCCTGTCCCTAGGGGCCCCTCTTTGGGTGTTGGGTCCCAGTCTATGCCTGGGGACAAAGGGACACTGCTGTCCCCACAGCCTAGGTGCCTCCACGGACCCATGCTGGGTGGCAGCCACCAGTGCCACAAGCACAGAGGTCTCAAGCAGGCCTCGTCTACCCAGATGGATGTGCACTGCCCTTCGGGTTCCCTCCAGAGCCATCGATTGAGCTGTCGATGGCACAGAGCTGAGCCATTTGTCACCGGTGGGGACAGCCGCTGAGTGCAGGGTGTCCCTGAAAGGGTCAGGGATGTGGCCACAGGGTGTGCCCCAGGTTGTCCCCAAAAATGAGGGACATGGCAGCCAGAGGACACCCGCAGTGGGGGACCATCGTTGGGTACCCATGGGGACACAGCATCCGATTCCAAAGCCGTGCACTGGGCTCAGCGTCCTCCCCACGGGTGCCAGCTGTGCAGCCAGGACACAAGATGTGAGCCCAGCTCAGCCCCACAGCCAGGCAGTGCACATCCCCATCCCCACGCTGGGCAGCACTGCGCCTCTCAGCCCCCCTGAAATCAGCCCTCCCTTGGCCCTACTAAACTCATTAGTGCCTGGGAAACGTCAGCGGGGCGGGAGCGGAGCGCCAAATGTGATTACTGTGCCAGCCTCACTGCCCCCGGCCTCATCGCAGCCCCATTTATCGCAGAGGCAGCGAGCCGGGAGGGAGGAACGCAATCAGTGCTTATCTCTGGCTTAGCCTGTCCTGCTCCAGCCCTGATTTATGGCTTGCTGGGAGGGACTCCCGGCCCCGACATCACCGCCGCAATTAAAGGCACATTAAAAAGCAGGAGAGGGGCATGACGGAGAGTTATTGCTTGTGCTGGGATGCTCAGACTAAGCAGCCCAGGGCCGGGACCCACAGGTCCCTGCAGCCACGCTAACTGTGGGACCCAGAACCCCGCTGCACTCTGTGCTCATGAGCCCAGAGCTGAGAGCAGAGCTCAGGGCCAGGGCTGAGCCACAGCCCTGCAGGAACCGAGGTTGCAGAGCTCCTGGGACCAGAACCAGGCTCTGCATCGGGAACACATCAGCGTGCTCGTAAGCTTTGCTTGCACACAATGAACTTTACAGAGCGCAGCCGTGCCCCAGCATAGGAACAGCCTGGGAGAAGGCCAGGAAAAGAGCAGCATTGCAGCCCGGAAATCTCAGAGCCACGGGGAGCTGTCTGCTGGTTAGTGCTTTATTAAACCAAACGCCAAGAGCCAGCACCCGCCTCGCCCAGGCTCATCCTCTCCAGTAGTGCCTTCCCAAGGGGCAGCTCCTGGGTCTCAGCCCCTCTGGGGTGCATCAGGCCCTCAGCATCATCCCCCTTTGGGAGGTAATGCTCACGGAGTTGTTTAGGCTGCAGAAACACGGGGCAGAGGGGATGCGAGCAGCCAGCTGTACACCCAGCCCCAGGGAATGACATGCTGCTGGTTCCCAACCACAGGTTTAAAGTGAAAGAAGGGGAAATCTCATATCTAATCCCAGGGGATCAACCTGGGGACAGTTAGCAGCAGGAACCAGATCTGAGAGCCCACCTATTCCCCCCATAAAGAGATTGCCATGGAAGAGGCTGAAGTGCCTGAATTCACCACAGGTCGGAACGCCACCATTCAGATCTCCGTGGGGCTAAGAAGGGCCTCATCCCCTCCATGGGAGCTGTCTCACCCACAGATGGGCACCAGCCCCTGAGCAGAAAGTTAAAGAACAGAGATGGGAGACGGTGCTGGAGGAAAACTCACATTCACCTTGGGAAGTCAGCAGGAGAAAACCTCACCCCACCGTCTGCATTCAGCTGGCAAAGCTCATTAAAACAGGTGGCCTTTCAGTGCCCTTTTCAAACCTGGAAATCCAGGCCTTCGGAAAACAACTGAGGGGAAAAAAAAAAATAAAAAGAAAAAAAAAAACCCTAAAAAGGTGAATTAAGAGATGAAACGTTGGAGCAGGAGGTACAGCAGCCCTCCAAGCGCAGCCACGGCCGTCCCCACCGCCAGCCGTGCCCACAGGAAGTCCAGGGAATCCTCCAGCCTCGCGTGCAGCCGCAGCACCTGCTGGCGCGTGCTCTCGCGGTCGCCGGAGTTGTCGATGACGTGAGCGGCCAGGCGGCGCTTCTCATCCAGCGGCAGCTGCGAGGCGATGCGTGCTTCAGCCTCAGCCTGGGACAGCCCGCTCCTCTTCCTCAGCCGTGCCAGCTGGGTCTGCGGGTCGCTGCGGGGCAGAGGCGGCGCTGAGTTGGGCGCGGAGGGACGGGGAGGTGGCCCAGTGCTCGCGGCTCGTGTGGCGCTTACCAGTAAACCAGGACGGTGTGCTTCATGAACTTGGTCAACCTCTTGGTCTCGAAGAGCAGAGGGATGTCGAGGATCACATAGCGGTAGCCTGCAGGAACGACAACACCCCCAAAAGGGTCGGCGTTACACGGATTCCCAACAGCCTCACACGTGCGCTGCAGCTGCTCCGGCAAAACTCTCCGTGAGCGCAGCTGCTCCGAGAGAACAGCAGCCCCCCTCCTTTCAGACAGAGGAAATGGTTTCAGTCCAAGTTTCTGCAGGGGAAAGAAGAAAAAAACCAAAACCAACCGAAACCCTAACCTGGATGATCTCAGACCAAAGGTGAAGCTGCAGAAATATAATGAGGAGATGAAACAAGAAGCTCAAATGGAAGCGGCAGTGCAGTGCTGGCAGGAGCAGCAGTCACACGTCGTCGCCAGCCTCTCCAGGGGAGCAGCGCCCACAGCAGAATTTGCTCTTCTCTCTTTCAGCTGTCCGAGGCTCTGCCAGGCTGCAGTCAGCTAAGCCGATGTTTCCCGGCTCATTTTCCAGCTTAGTTTTCTTCCCTTTTGGAAAGCTTTAGCTGAGCAGTTTCACTTTTCCCAAAGCGAGCAAGGAGATCCTTGCAGACGGCTCTGCTGGTTTACATACAAAGCCAGTGCTCCCCATCCAACCAGGCCACGGCAACAAAAGCCTGGACAAAGGCACAATCCCCCAGCAAACCACCATTTTACCAGCATCTCTGTCTAGAGATGCTTCTTGCTGCCCTATGGCTTGATCAATAGAGCCTTCCTTACAGAGCAATCCTCGGAGACAGCATCCAGCTATCCCAAATCATTAAAACCTGACTAATGAGGACAAAGCAGCCTGCTGAACACACACTGCACTCTCGCCAAGGGGCAGGACAGGGCCTTCCTTCTGAGTTTGCAGCCTGGGTTCAGAACTCGGAGTGTTTTGGCTCCCAGCTCTCCTGCCCGTTGTTTCCCTCGCCTTCTGCTCCTTCCACCCCAAATCTTGGGGTCTCTGCGCAGCCCTATTCAGCTGTCAAGCAGCTCAGCTTTGATAAGCTCCACAAAACCAGACTGACTCTATTAAGACATCCTTCTGTCTACACGGAGACCTCCAAAACAGCTGGTGATCTTATCTGGCATTTGATTAGACCAAGTCTGACAGCTGCATTTGTTATATTTATCAGGGGGAAAAGCGGGACTTTGGAAAGCACAGCTGTCAGCCCATTTCTCACCTTATCGAGACTAAAAGTGCTCTGCAGCTTTCATCGAAGCCAAGGGAGGCTGGGAGCGGGGAATAATATTTGGCCATTTCAGAAGGTATGACATTATCCAAAGAGCGATCTCCAAAGAGGCCTCACAATGCCTTTCTCAGGCCCTGCAGATGTACTGTAAACCATAGAAGAAGAATGCGAAGGGCAGCGGTGAAAGGCAGGAAGGGCAGCGACGAAAACTCGGAACGCCGAAGCTAAAGGCCACCAGCGGCGGAGCACAAAGGCGGCCGCTCAGCTCCGCTCCCCTTCCCTGTCCCTTTCTCCACGTTGACACGGGCACAGCCAGCAGCCCCACCGCCCTTACCTAGCACAAAGTACTTCAAGACTTGCTTCAGCATCTCCTTCTGGATCTCGGGGTGGGTGATGGTGTTCAGCAGCTGCCGTTTCTCGGGGTGGGAGAAGATGATGTTTCCCAGCGCCTCGCGGTCGATCTCTCCGCTCTCCAGGAGGATCTCGGGGCCGAAGCAACGCACGATCTGCCGATAGGCCTTCAGGCGGGGCTGCACCACTGATAACATTAAACAGCCGGAGGTCAGAGACAACCGCACGGCACAGGCAGCTTTTGCATCAGCGATCGGCCTCAAATGAGGTTTGCTCATTAAACAACAGAGCTTGAGAGCGCATCTGCCCGCCAGCACGCACCGGCAGACAGCTGGCACCGGCGCTGCAGGCAGCGCTCCGCAAACTCTCAGCCCAAGGTCCCTCCGAGGGCTGACGCCTGGGGATCGAAGCGCTTTAGGGACATTAATTCAGCGCCACGACCACCTCGGACGTGCTGCACCGCCGGCTCTGGCTGTCACAAAGGTGTTTTGCTGCTTTTAGCCTCAGCCACCAAATTCTTAGTGAGAACGAATGCAGCGAGCGCCTCAGAGATCGATTCCCAGCAGGTATTTGGGGGGGACTCTGACGTTAAACGGGCATCAAAATCACCGACAGAAAGGATGAAATAATAAAAATGTAATTAAGATCAAGCTGAGGCTGAGAGCCACAGAGAGTGGCAAACCAGATGTAATTTCCTCTCAGAAATCCAGGAACGTTGCCACAGGTTGTAACCGTGGGCCAACCTAATAAAAGTCTTTAAGGCCAATTTCTTTCTCCATCGGAATTTCACGGCGAGGCCGTTGCAGGGTGGGGCAGATCCATACGTGAGCACACACACATAAAAAAGGAATTGGAGGAAAACGAAGCGATTGGTAGAAAACTGACATCAAGCATCCGTAGCGCTTTCCTACGGCCTCCGAGGGCTCTGAGCACCTCCAGCAAATTTGCAGCGCCTCCAGGGGAATTACAGTGCAATAAAATGTGAGGGCATCGCAGCTTTGAGTGGCTACATGGAAAGATCTTCCACAAACAGAGAAGT
Source organism: Tetrao urogallus (assembly GCF_951394365.1). Taxonomy (NCBI): domain Eukaryota; kingdom Metazoa; phylum Chordata; class Aves; order Galliformes; family Phasianidae; genus Tetrao; species Tetrao urogallus. The sequence continues at coordinate 4,034,379 of NC_136839.1, read as the reverse complement.
GCTTCAAAATTACACAGCCTGCACCGCTGCTCAGCCCCAGCGCCGGGGTTTCTAAGCAGCAAGGTGCAGACGTGCAGGAGCACAGCCTGAATTCCCTCTGAGCTGAGATCTTCGCAGCCTCTTTTTTTTTTTTTTTTTTTCTTTTTGAGCACATTAAGGCACAAATGATTTTGTGGATGGATTTCTCTGTATTCACAGCCAGCACCGGGGGAATTCTTTCAGCTCAGTGATACCACCCAGCATAACTGAGTTACAGGGTGAGGTCCTGGGGCTCAGGAGGTCGGATCAGCCCACGGAACCCAGCGTAAGGAGAAATGCATTTCTTTTGCCAAGAGCTCACTTTCAAAGCCGGAAAGCACTGACTGCATTGCACTCCTGGAGAGGGAAACTCAGGATAAGATCTCCCCTGGCATTTGTTATTAGGACATTATTTTTCTTTTTTTTTTTTTTATTAGAAATATATCTTAGTTCCAATCCCCTGAGACAGCTGCTCCACACATCCCCATCGGCTGGGGGAATGGGAGGGAAGCAGATCTAATGTACCCAGAGCACCCTCTGCCGTCTGCGCGTCACTGCACATCAATCCCAGTTGTCAGGGGAACATCGGGGAGAAAGATCAGCAATGCAGAACGAACCCTCTCTGGCAATAACATCAGCATCAATCACGGCACAGCCCAGTTCCCGGAGCACGGCCACCACCGTGCTCTTCCCCGACGCGATTCCACCCGAGAGCCCGACCAGGAACATTGCGCTCTGAAATAGAAAGAGAGAGCTGAAAACGCGCCAGGACATGGCTGTTTTGTTCATCAAATATTTATACCAAACAAGCAACTCCATTCAGAGCCCAGTCATACATTTTCAGGGAGTCACTGAGACATTATTAGAGTCTTGGCACCCCTCTGAGCTGGGTGCCCACGCTGAAGAACAGAGCCAGGTTAAACAAGGCTTCCCCAGAGCATGGGGATTCTGGCTGTGCCTCACCTACAGCGTCCCAAATCAGAGGGCACCCAACGCTTCTGGCAGGGTGACACAGGATCTGTGACAACGGGAAGAACTCACTCAGCACTTCAGCCCACGAGGACAGATAGTGAGCCCTGCTTGATCTCAACAGATGGGGAGCAAGAGGAGACAAGCTACCTCTGACATAATCAGGACGCAGACCACGGGAGACTGCAAGTAAATCACATCTCTGCACTACCTGGAAGCCAGCACTGTCATCGGCAGCACGCACCGCATGGACAGCACGACGGATGCAAGAAATCACGGCTCTGAGAGTGAGCTCCTGGCTGTCAGCTCACAAACAGGCATCAGACACACAGCCCTGTGCCTGCTGATAGCCCGGGGGCCGGTTCAGCCCTTTGCCAAATCGGCTGTGAGCGGCTCCATCCCCTTAGTAACCACATCCCTGGAGTGGTGGGCTGCTCTTGGCCACCCCTCATCCTCCTCCTAGCCAGACCAGGGGAAGCTCAGCCTCTCCTGGAGAGGCACCTGCCCCAAACCCTGACGATCTGTGCGATTTCAATGCTTCCTTTTTGCTAGAAAAAGACACCTGTGTCACGACTCAGTCCTACAAATGGGATCCAGAGAGGGCTGGATGTGCTCAGCAGCAGCTGAAGGCAGTTTGGCAGAGGGCGGAAATGGGAGTTAGAGCAAAGAGAGGAAAGCCAGCAGCATCTGCCAACAACTTCACTCTGTGGCTGCTGAGAGTACACAGCAGCACCATGTGCGCTCTTCCCTTCCTCTTGGCAAACAGATGGGGTTAACTCCAGCAAGAAGGGGGAATTCAGAGAGGGCAGCCACAACAAACATCAGTGATCTCCAAGAGGCTGAAGTAAATCCTGAGCTTTGTTGCCAAGTGAGCACCTGACCCCCATGGGGCATTCCCTCCTCCTATGCCCCCCTCACCTTCAGAGCAGGTTTGGATCCAGCCCTGGATGTTCTACATGTTCTACACCCTGTGATGTGAGCAGTGCTGGTGTGGGGGTGAGGAAGTGGCTCAGGCCATCAGTACCCAGCTTTGTGGGGAGGAAACTCTTCTTCTGTTTAGAAACATAAAACTCTCCTGCCCATGTAAAGTAAATACAGCGTTTCTAAGCGCAGTAACCCCAAGCTGTGGCCCCAGCCGGGACCTGGTTCCAACAAACCTATTTCTGTCCTGTTACGTGATCCCAATGAATCTATTTCTGTCCCTCTGTTATGTGCTCCCAACAAACCTATTTCTGTCCCTCCGTTACAGACCTCTGTGAGCTGACAGCTGCAGGAATTACTGAGGGGTAAAGGAGCAGTGTGAAATGCTGGCGTCCAAAATGCAGCCCAATGGAGTTTGTAAGCATTTGTACAGCCACAGGGACCAGACGAGACCCGTGGTGCGAGGTATCAACGTGCTGTGAGGTGTGAATGTTTAACGATTTGATTTGTACACAGGGGCTGATCATCCCTTCTTGCAGGAGCCAGATGCTGCTTTTCCCCCAGAACAGAGCAGTTTGGGGTGGTGTTGGTCTGCACTAATTAAACAAACAAACAAGAGGAAAGCCAAAACCAGAAGAGAAAAAAAAAAAAAAAAAAGTGGTGAATTCAATGATTTTACCACACAGAACAGAGAGGCCTAACGGCCCACATCCCAAAGAGCCGTGACTGAAGGCCAAGGTGCACCAACTTCACTCCGAGCCCAGCGCCGTGGGCTCGGCAATGAAAAAAAATGAAATTAAAAGAGAAAAAAGTAAAAAAATAAATCATGATCTCAGCGTGGAAATCCGCAGCCACACCCCCAACCGCAGCCCCTCAGCCGGGCCGAGCCGGACCCGCAGCCTCGCCCCCTACGCACTCACCCGCTGCCGGCTTCGCGCACCACGCAGTGTAGCGCACGCCGATTGGGTGGGAGGAACTGAGAGTGCCGCTCTCAGCCAATCAGCGCCACCCGCATTAGGATCGGTCCGACCCCCTCGGGCAGGAAGCG